>NW_027187361.1:18456449-18460900 GCF_028583685.1 Petaurus breviceps papuanus | reverse complement strand
CTCTCTCTCTCTCTCTCTCTCTCTCTCTCTCTCTCTCCCTCTCTCTCACTTTCTCTCTCCTCTCTCTCACTTTCTCTCTCTTTCACACACACACATGCCAATAAATCCTTTAAACATGTTGTTTTTAATTCTTGAAATAGTACTCATAAATTCTATTCTCCTCTAATGCTCATACAAAAGTAATGAATAAGAATTGTATGATAATGCTATTAAAAATGAGAAGATGGGGTGGCCAGGTAGCACAGAGAGTAAGAGCACTGGCTCCAGTGTCGGGATGACCTGGATCAAATCCGGGCACAGAAACTCAGCACCACACCCAGAAATAACTGGCCATGTAACCTTGAGCAAGTTACTTAACCCCGATTGCTTAAAAAAAAATGAGAAGAGATCAAACGTCACAAGTATTTTCCAAATTTTTAATTAACTGCTCATGGAAAAGTTGAACAGAGAATCAACATTATCTATCTGTCTATGAGTGTGTGTATGCATATATGTGTGTATATATGTGTATGTACATATGTATGTGTGTACATGTGTGTATATATGTGTATGTACATATGTATGTATATAATGTATGTGTAATGTGAGATAGGTGCAAGGCTGGGAGAGACCTTGAAGTGTAGCTAGATGATGTTTCAACAAACCATTTAGTTTAACTTCCTTCCTTTAGTCAGGAAAGGCATTTTTTTTTTCAATTCCCATTTCACAGATGAGGCATTATTCATTTGTTAGTTAGCTGTTGTTGGGAAGAGGGGGCAATTAAGCCTGTATCTTCCCTCACCCAGGACAGTGTGCTTTCTGGTACACCCCAATGTCATTAACCTTTTCTCATAATTCTTGTGTTCTTTCAATTAAATTACTTTATAGCTCTCTTGTGCACTGTCTCCAACTTCCTTATATGCCTCTTTAGCTGATACACATAGAAGCAGCTGTCCTGACAATGCTGAGTGTGTTTAATTCTCAATTCTACAATCTGTTTTTGTTCAATTATTTCTTGGGGAGAGGGGGTTTGTCTTCCTTAATGAGACTACAAATTCCTCAAGGGGGATACTCTGCCTCCTGCTTTTCTTCTCTCTTTCAGTACTTAGCACAGTGCTGACCACAGAGAAGACATTCAAATGCTCATTGACTGATTAGATTGAACAAACATTAGAATACATATTACCAAATTACAATAAGTGGTTTCCTTTACAAAGTTTAACAAAATTGCCTCAGAAACTCTCTTAATATCAGTTTGTCAAAATGTAGCTAGCTTGTATGTATATATTTATACACGTGCAATGATAAAAGCCCCTTAACACATAAATATATCATATGTTAAGAACTTCAAAAAGACTACATAATTGACTTAAACTACTTCCACTCCCTGGAGCAGGCAAAGGCTAGACGAGTTCCCTTTATTCCTCCAACATATCTCCTGTTTTCCTACCTCTGTGACACTGTTCAGCTGTTACCTCTCTTAGGAATATCATCCCTCCACCCATACTCTCATCTCTGCCTATCAAAACCTTTCCCTTCCTTCAAAGCCCAACTCAAAGTTTACCTCCTTTGAAAGCCTTTCCTGATTTCCCAAAACAGACATGCTCACTCCTTCCTCTGAAATCCCCCAAATCTTTCAGTGCTTCTTGTATTCCCATCAAGTCTGCCTTGCATTATAGTTACCGTATGCTTGTCTTATTCCTGTTCCTGTATTTCCCCCACAGTCAATCACTAGATTATAAGGTCTTTGACGGCTGGAAACATTATCTTACTCATTAACATATCTCCTCCATATTAACATAGCTCAGTACCCTACACCTAGAAGGTAATTTTTGTTTAATCAAATGGCCTATGACCAATGAGGTATAACTCATTAGGAGGACTCTTTCTTATTACAAAACCGGGATCGCACCCTCCTACACCTCAGAGACCCTATAAAAGCTAGCGTCCTGTAACTGACCTGGGCAATGTTCCAAGAGGGAACCTCACTCCCCTATGTCCCCTGAGAAAGGGTTACACTGGCAATTCTTCAGTAGCTCATCCTGGAGTTCCTCACTCTGTCATCTAGTCTGAGTACAAATTTAAGATCTCTCAGTGGCAGAATGATCTGTGCTTTATTAGCTCCTTTGATTGGAATACTGTCTATTAATGCAGACTAAGCTTTTTTTTCTTTTTTTGTAAGCAGTCACATCATTGTCAGGCATTTCATTAAGCACTTTACAAATATTATCTCCTTTGATCTTCACCACAGTCCTGTGGCTGGTGGTGTTATCTCAATTATATAGTTGAAGGAACTAAGGAAAACAGAGCTTAAGATTGTGCGCCCAGGGTTACACAGGCAGTAAGTATCTGAGGTCAGAACTGCACTCCAGTCCTCTTGACTTCAAGCCCAATGCTCTCTCCATGGTACCGCCCAGCTGCTGTCAGTAGAGCACAAACTCTTGCAAATCTGAAATGTGGCAAAGGCTTCCAGTTCAGTCCCAGGGATGGACTACAGGTCTATTGTCCAGGGATCGCATGTGCCAAGTGATGCATCTTTTGTCCTCTGCACTTTTCAGAAGCCTTTTATTAAGTGGCCCATGGAGTTTTGATCTGGGTCAGTAGAAGATGGATCCCCCAGTTATTAAGGCACCCATTTGTTGTCTATTGCTGTTCACTTACTTCATTCTTTGTGACCCCATTTGGGGTTTCCTTGACAAAGATACCAGAGTGGTTTTGCCGTGTCCTTCTCCAGTTCATTTTACAGATGAGGAAACTGAGGCAAACAGGGTCAAGTGACTTGTCCAGGGTCACACAGCCAGAAAATGTCTGAGGCCAGATTTGAACTCACAAAGATGACTTTTCTGGACTCTAGGCACAACACTTTATCCAGCGTGTCACCAAGATGACCCCTAATACAGGCATCTTCTCCTCATACTACATATTTATTTTATTTTACTCTTTTTCTCTTGAGACATATGCTCAATTTTTATGGGACCTGAGAATCCACTGGCATAGAGCATTGCCAGTGAAGAAGCTCCCTACTCTAACAGTTTAGTATCTGCTCTGCATGTTGGGGGAGAGGGGGGAGTAAGTGGAGCTCACCAAAGAAAACAGGAGTGGAAGTAGAAGTCTCAGAATCTTCGTCCTGCTGTCTCCATCTCTACCTCTAACAACTTGGCCAGAACTTCCCCAGTCTTAAGAAGAAGAATTTCACTGATCCTAACATCCCCTCTGGCTATTGTTTCATCTCTCTCCTCTTTATTATTTTTTTGGTAAACTTTTAAATTTTGAACAAATACAAAAGAAAAGAAAAAAGAAACAAACTTCAATACAAAAGAAGAAAAGAAAAAAATTGCTATGTGTACAGAACATGAGAGGATTCAAAATATAAAGCAACAAATTTCCATGTCAAGAAAGTCTATAGAATAAATATCCCACATTGTGTTCAGAGCTGTCCCTCTTTACTTCTTTGTAGATTTTATTTTGTTCTCTGCTGTGCCCTTTTTACTTTGTTCTTTTTCCCCTTCCTTCTCTGCCTCAAGAAGGCTATAATTAGGTGTGTGTATGTGCATATGTATATGTTTATGCATATAAATAAATATAATATGCATATTACACATATATACACATACATGCATACATCCGTGTACATGTACATATATACACAAACACATAAACATTCACACACTTACAGACATACATATACATAGATAGCTATAATCATATATACACACACACACACACACACACACACACACACACACATATACACTAATTTGCATCTACGTAAAACCATACTATACTTGTTTCCTCTGCTTCTCTGAGAGTGGATACCATCTTCCTTCATTAGTCCAAACTTTGCCATGTTTTCCTAAGGCCACCACCTCATCATTTTCTACACCACAGAAATATTCCAACCTTATACTGTCTAGTTATTTTAAGTAGTCTAAAACAATATCGATTAATATGGCTCTCATATACTGTAGTTTCCAATTTTTCTCTTTTGATTAAATCTATTTTAGCTTTAACTTTGTCTGAGATCATGATTTTTACCCCTGCTTTTTTCCCCTATTAAATTCTATTCCTGATCTTTATTTTATGTTTGTGTATATCTCTTATTTGCTATGTATCCTTATTCCTGTACTTTACTTCTACTCACTACCTTGGCCTCCTATCACATAACCTACTCTGCTTCCAAGGGTCTTTAATCCATATCTGAGTAGAGTTCCCTCTAAAAATCTTTCCACCTCCCTACCCCTTCAACTTTGTGTTTCTTTATGAATTTAGAAGATTTTTATACTTAGATAGATAGATAGATAGATGGATAGATGGATAGATGGATAGATGGATAGATGGATAGATGGATAGATGGATAGATAGATAGATAGATAGATAGATAGATAGATAGATAGATAGATAGATAGATAGATAGATAGATAGATAGATGGATATATAGATAGATGGATGGATGGATGGATGGATGGATGGAT
>NW_027187361.1:18445322-18455322 GCF_028583685.1 Petaurus breviceps papuanus | reverse complement strand
TTTATATTTTGTTTTATTACTCCTTGGTTTCTTATAAATTTGCTGGCTCCCCTTGTGCAATTCTAACTTTCAAGAAGTCATTTTCTACCTTAAGATTCTGGATCTCCTTGGTTAACTTTCTTTCCACAATCTCATTTTTTTCTTATTTTTAAAATTTTTCTTCAATCTCTTGCATTTGATTTTAAAGTCTTTTTTAATTCTTCTAGTAATTCTTTTGGAGCAAGTGACCATTTGACATTACTCTTTGTGGTAGGAGAGGGTTTTTTTTTTGCTTCAATGTCCTCCTCTGAAAAGAAATCCCAGTCTTCTCTATTCTTGTAATAACTTTCTACATTTGGGTTCTTTCTCCTTTGATTGTTTGTTTGTTTGTTTTTTAATTTATAGCAATTTGTAATCCCCTCTAATCCTAGGGTATGGGGGATGGTGCCTTTAGCCCAGATCCTCCTTCAGTTCTTTCCTCTGGCCTAGACCTGAAACCAAGACCTCCACCTTCCTGTAGGTATCCACAGTCAGTGGTGTCCTTGCCCCACTGCTTCTGCACTCACCAGGAATTTATGCTGGTTCCTTATCACCTAGGGCCACATCTTGGTAGCACAGCTGGGCCTGATGACCCTTATCAGCAGAAGTTCCCTCAATTTTCCCCTGCTCAGATGTCCCAACTCCCCACACTATCCAGGAGGTGAAAATTCCTGTGGCTTGGGCCAAGGCTCCCTCCCAACCCAGCTGCCCTTAGGGCCCACTGCTTGCTGCTTCAGCAGAACTAGCCTGGAGGTTTTTGCTTCACAGGAGCCAAACCTCAGTCCTGGGATTTTTCTTCAGATCCTCTCTGGTTGACCCAGGAGGACCACTGTTCTGCCCCCAATGCTTGTTTATTTTTACTGCTGTATGTTTGTCCTGAGGTGCTATTTTGTCTTGTTTGTGGGAGAAATCTGAAGAACTTGGAATTTTCTGCCCTACTCTACCATCTTCCCAGAATCCTTTTTTCTCTCCTTTTTTTTTAAAGCAAAACTACTGGAAATGGCAAAATACAGGCCCGTGGACTAGACATGTAGAGGAAAAGTGAGGACTGGACTTGTGATTTCATTTATATAAGGAATTCCCAGAACACCCTCTCTCAAGGTAGATTGACCCCTTCCCTGCAAAATGCAGTTATCTGAAGACAACTGAAGCATACTATTTTTCACTTTCTTTCTTTCCTTCTTTCCTCCCTTCCTTTCTTTCCTTCTTTCCTCCCTTTCTTTCTTTCCTTCTTTCCTCCCTTCCTTTCTTTCCTTCTTTCCTCCCCCTTTCTTTCTTTCCTTCTTTCCTCCCTTCCTTTCTTTCCTTCTTTCCTCCCTTCCTTTCTTTCCTTCTTTTCTCCCTTCCTTTCCTTCTTTCCTCCCTTCCTTTCTTTCCTTCTTTCCTCCCCCTTCCTTTCTTTCCTTCTTTCCTCCCTTCCTTTCTTTCCTTCTTTCCTTCCTTCCTTTCTTTCCTTCTTGTTCAAGTCTTCTTACATAAAATGACTAACATGGCAGTGTTTTTCATGATCACACATGTATAACATATCAGGTTGCTTACACTCTCAGGGAGGGAGAGGAAGAGAAGGAGCGGTGGAATTTAGAACTCGAAACTTTAAAATAAATGTTATGAATTCTTTTAACATAATGGGGAAATACTACATTATCTCAAAAAATAAATAAGAAAAAGTTAATGATGATAATAATGAAAAAAGAATTGCCTAGATTCCTGAGAGCTTCGCTTGCTCGGGGTCACACAGTCAATATGTGTCAGAGGCAGCCTGGGAATCCAGCTCTGACTCTAAGGCTTACCTTTATCTATTCCCTACGATGCCTCACTCCAAAATTTTCTTCCAGATAAAGCAAGGAGAGGGCATGACAGTCCACATTATAGAAATGAAGTATTCTAAGACCCCATTTTTAAATGAATACGTTATTTGAATGAAAGGCAGTATTTCCTAGTGGATAGAGGACTGGCTTTAATGACTGGAAGACCTAGGTTCTATTGTTGCATCAGATGGGTACAATCTGTATTACCCTGAGCAAGTCATTTCATCTGTGAGTACCCCCACACAACTCTCTAAGACTCCCTGTGGCCAAGCAGTTGACAATCTGCATTGATAGAAGTTTCTCATAGAGAGCTCCTTATACCGATGAAATGATGGGCCTGATCAAAAATAAAAACATTTTTCAGTGCCAAGGTGTCTTAGAAAAGAAACCACAGCCCTGAATTAAATTAATTTGATGATCTGGGATCTAGCTCAACCTAAGACAGGGAGAACAAAACCACTTTACAATTCTGAAGACATTGTTTTCTGCCAAGTGGGTGGATATCAGAACACACAGAATCACTCTGCCCTTAGGTTGAAAAGATCCAATTAAACGTGAGTCCTAATGGGGCTTTTTTTCTTTCTAAAATCAGTCTGAGGTAAAAGGGCAATCACTTCTTTTTAGCTCCAATTTATCTGTTTTCGAGCAGCAAGCAGCACCCTCCAGTGGTAATAGAGAACTCGGACGCAGTCTCCTCACAGACCAGCGCAGGTTGGCCACATGGAGCCAGATCCTGTCCTCTGTTACCTCCAGATGTGGCCAGGCCCACGCATCTGGTAGATTTCTCTTTATTCTCACGAGGGTGCATGTGATGCCCCAGAAAAAGTAGAAGAATGAAAAACCATAACAATTTGTGAATTATCACATGATATATCAGCTAATGCTGAACCAAAGGATTTAAAACATTGAAATAAGTGTTATGCTACAGTTATAGGATTTGAAGCTAGGAGAGACCTTAAATCTAGGCTACACCCTTCAGTTTACAGAGAGAGGAATTAAGGTACAAAAGTATTATGGAATTTGCCTCAGATTATACCGTTCTGGCAGTGACAGAGCTGTGACTAAGACAGTGAATTCCTAGACCTACAAGAGACCTTAGAAATATATTCTAACCCTGTTATTTTATAGATAAGGAAACTGAGGACCAAAGATGTGACTTCCTCAAAGTCATATAGGGAGCAAGGTAGCCAGGACTGAAACCCTGCCTTTTGATTCCAAATTCTTATTTCTTTCCCCTACACCACACAGAAAGGAACTTAATTCAAAAACAAAAATTAATAATAGTTAAACTTTCATGCAGTGCTTTAAAGTTTACAAATATGAGATAGATGCTGTTATTATCACCATCTTGCAGATGAGGTAAATGAGACTGAAAGAGGTCAAGTGACTTTCCCAGGGTCACACAGCTAATAAGTATCTGAGGTTGGATTTAAAGGCAGATCTGCCTGATTCCCAGTGCAAAGCTCCAGTCACTACTTCTTAACTAACAGTCACTCCAGAGTCCAGCTGTTTTCCTTCCATGAAACAGTCTCCTCTCTGTTTCCTGCCTCTTCTGTAGCCACCCTCCCTCTAGTACCTCATGCTTCATGTGTGTTTGTGGCTACAGATACTATCCTCTCTCTATTGTGGTTCAGTCATTTCAGTCATGTCTGATTCTTTGTGACTCCATTAGGGGTTTTCTTGGCAAAGATACTGGAGTGCTTTGCCATTTCCTTCCCCTGCTCATTTTATAATGAGGAAATTGAGGCAAACAAGGTTAAGTGACTTTCCCAGGGTCACACAGCTACTAAATGTGAGGCCAGAGGCCAGATTTGAACTCAGAAAGATGACTCTTTCTGACTCCATGCCCTGTGCCATCTAGTTGCCCCAAACTCCAATATAACCCCCATCTAAGTGGTTCATGGAAACTTGTAGAAGGAGTTAAATTCAACAAAAGACCTGTTAATATTTTCCCACATATAAAGCCTTGACCCCCTTGAATGGAAGGAAAATCAAAACTGGAAGCAGAGGAACATTTTTTTCCTAATCCTACCGATATAAAACTTCTTAAGAAAACGAAAGAATGAAGAAGGGTCTTCGGCCTTAAGATTCTCCCGCAAGCTCCTTATAATATGCAATTATAACCTATACCACATGCAAAAGCTCACTTTGGCTGAATTTCTTACACAGGCTACTCCCAGAGGGGCTTTCACAAGGCCCACCCCTCCTTTCCCCACCTCTAGTCCCGACGCCTACGTGACTTCAGTTTACCACTGTCCTTCCAATCTCCTTCTTCTCCTTTATCTTGTCACTGACTAGAACTCAAAGCAACCTATTTGCACATGATTCATCGCCAAATTATATGCTGCTGGTACAGTAAGCACTTCCTAAGCATTCCTTTCCTTCTCCTAGGCAGACCATGCCTAGGTAATAAACAGAGACAGGATATAAGAAAATCCGCAGAACTGAAAATTCATCGCAGTGAAGAGGAAGGCGTGGGGAATGTGCCGGTTCCTGAAACACCCTCCCAGGCATCAGTGTCAATAGGTGGCGACAGTCAGTGTTAACATTTAGATGAAAAGCTGGTCATTTAGGCTTTTCTCTTCAGCCATTAGGGAATTGTACTCAGCCTGGCCTGGGAATAGAAAAGAAAACTTACTGCAGTGAATTTCGCTGTGAAATGGAGTTTTTCAATCCTAGCTGTTTAAATCTTTAGGATGAAATCAACAGGATCCTCTAAAACACAAAACCAAAAGAATTTAGTCCCAGCCAACCTCGGATAGGACTGCAGCTGGATGTCCAATGGTCACAAAAACCTATGAGGAACTAAATAATTAATTTCTGGTGAAAGACAAAGAAAAGCAGCTCTACAAAAATCTCTTTACACAAGGCACAGAATATCTGGTACAAGGTACCAAGGAAAACCAAATAAACAATGAATCATCCCTTCAAGAAATACCTACTGGGGTTGCTAGGTGGTGCAAGCGATGGTGCAGCCTGTGCAGAGCACGGGCTCTGGAGTCAGGAGGATGTGAGTTCAAATCCAGCCTCAGAGAACTTGACACTTACTAGCTCTGTGACCCTGGGCAAATAACTTAGCCCTGATTGCCACCCACAGACAGGAAGAGAGGGAGGGAGGGAGGGAGGGAGGGAGGAAGGAAGGAAGGAAGGAAGGAAGGAAGGAAGGAAGGAAGGAAGGAAGGAAGGAAGGAAGGAAGGAAGGAAGGAAGGAAGGAAGATTTTTTAAGCACTTGTGTATAGGGCACTGTAATAGATCCAGGGAAAGATGCCCACTTTTCTAAGGCACAGTCCTTGTCCTCATGGAACTTAGAGACTAGTAAGGGGAAAAAACCATGACAAACACTACTACAGAGGGTATACAGTCATTCATCAGTCATGTCTGACTCTTCGTGACCTCATTTGTGGTTTCCTTCGCAGAGATAGTGAAGTAGTTTGCCGTTTCCTTCTCCAGTTCACTTTACAGATGAGGAAACTGAGGCAAACAGGGTTAAGTGACTTGTTCAGGGTTATTAAGTGTCTGAGGCAGGATTTGAACTCAGGTCTTCTTAACTACAGGCCCAGCACTCTAATCTACAGTACCTGACTGCCCAAGATGGCACATTACTGATGGTTCATTAGAAAAGGATATTACAGTATGTAAACTTGATCCAATAAGCATTAGGGATGAGTAGGAAAGGTATCATGGGATCATACAATCATACAATCAACAAGCATTTATTAAATACCTCCTGCATGGCAGGCATTGTGTTAAAGTTATAAGATGCCATGGGGGGGGAGGGGAAGGAGGGGGACAAAATGTGAAATTCAAGGAATTGTGGAATTGAATCCTGTAAACTAAAAGGAAACAAACAAATTAATAAATTAAAAATTGAATTAAAAAAAAAGAAAGTTGAAGTTTCAGACCTTGAAGAGACTGGAAAGGTCACCTATTTCAATGCTCTCATTTAACTGGTGATAAAACTGAGTTCCGGGGAGGGTAAAGGACTTGCCCAAAATCGTACTGGTTACGAAGGGTTTTATTTTAACCCTGACTTCCTTCCTTTAGAACTAGTGTTCTTTCCCTTGTATTCCAAGGCCTTCAGTACTTACAATATGGGTTCTAGTGTTAAAAGAGACCTTAACGATTATCTAGTCTGATTTTGTAATTGTAACTTTACACATAAAGAAACCAAAGCCTGGAAAGGTTAAGGATGTGCTGCTGGTGGCATAATCACTTAGTATCAGAGCCAATCAATCAATCAGCAAGCAGATAGGTGGGTCATTGTGCTCAAAGTCAGGAAGTTCTCATTCCAAAGCCTGCCTCAGAGACACTTGGCAGCAACATAACCCTTAAATCTCCCTGTGCCTTAGTTTACTCATCTGCAAAAATGAGGGGGATCAATTTAGTGGCTCCAAAGGCCCCAGATATGGGAGCTGAATGGCACAGTGGACACATAGAGTGTCAGATCTGGAGTCAGGAAGACTCATCTTCCTGAGCTGACCTCAAACACTTACTAGCTGTGTGACCCTGGGCAAGTCACTTAACCCGGTTTGCCTTAGCTTCCTCATCTGTGAAATGAGTTGGAGAAGGAAATGATAAACTGCTCCAGTATCTTTGCTGAGAAAACCCCAAATGGAGTCATGAAAGAGTTAGATACGACTGAATAACAACAGCAATAAGGCTCCAGACAGCTGCAGATTTAGAATCCTGTGACTCATGCACTGTGTCAACATGAGAACCTGGGTTACCTGCATCCCATGATCACAGAGTCGGAAAGGATCTGCAGCAAATTGCTGCTGAAATCAAGCAAAAGAAACATAAGTTTACACTCAAGAAATATACCTACCTACAATTTATAAGAAAAAAAGTGCAGAGGATATATAATTTAATGATACCAAAATAGAGGTTACATATGCTTTTTTGTAAATGTTATCAGTCGTGGGTCAAAACACATTCTTTTCCCAAGTTACATTCCTGTACACATCTGACCAAGAACTGACCAACATTTCCAGAACCAAAGACTGACCCTTAGGGGTCTCCTGCTGTAGACACCCGTTTCTTTCTTGTTGTTTTATATTTAAGAATAAACAAAAGGCTCTGGCCCTTTTTTCAAATGCACCAATTTCAGGTAAGCACAAATCAAATTTAGGTCTGCTAACATCCATGTCTTTCTTCTCCGGTCTAAACAGTTCCACTTCTTTTAGCCAGTCCTTCCATAATGCACACTCAAGGTCATCTACCATCCTGCCTGCCTTACTCTGTTATTCTCTACAACATTAATGTCCTTCCTCACCTGTAGTGCCCAGAACTGAACATGATGCTCCTCTGACCAGAGCAAAATAAAGAGGAATTATCACTTCCTTATTTCTAAAAAAGTTTACTTCTCTGAATGCAGTACAAGATCGCATTAGATTTGCGGAGGGGGGTGGCACTCATTCACATTGGCCTTGCAGTCCACAAAAATCTACTGATCTTTTTCAGAGAAATGACCAGATAACCATGCCTCAGGAAAATCACAAATGTTGAAGAGGCTGTGCAAAAACAGGCACAAAACTATGAACTGATCCAACATTCAAGAAAGCAATTTGGAACTGTCTGGCCATATCTGTTGTATCTTGTACTTGTAAAATAAAAATTTTGAGTTTAAACATAAAACTTGGCTTCTTTGTTGAATTCATCTTTTTTATATTCACCCTCACCTCCAATGTTCTAGCCTGGCAAGCTTTTCCCTGTTACCCAGTGTGTCGGCTGCCCCTCCCCCACCAAGGTTTGTGTCATCCACAAGTTTGACAAGCTTCTTATCTATTAAATGTTAAATAGCACAGGCACCAACACAGATCCCTGGATAACTCTACTGGGGACTTCCTGACAAAATGACATTGATTCATTAACAAATAAATTAAATCCAGCCAATGTAGCCAGTTCTGAATCCACTCCATTGTATTACATTCTAGTCCATATCTCCCTATCTTTTCCATAAGATTAATATGAGATGTCTTATCAAATGCTTGGCTAAATCCAGATAAACTTTATCTATAGCTTTCCTTTGATCCACTAGTTTAGTGAGCTTATGATAAAATGAAATAAGGTGTGCAGGTCACAAACCTTCCTTGATGAAGCCATGCTAGCTCTCTGAGTCACAGCTTTCTTTTCAAATGTTTATTAACCATTTCTTTAATGATCACTTCTATAATTTTCACAGGAATCAAAGTCATGGGTTTATAGTTTGCAGACTCTGTGTCCTTTTCTTCCTTGAAAATCAGAACACTTGTCCTTCTCCAGTCCTGTGCTAATTTTCCCATTTGTCCACAATTCTTGAAATATCAGTGACAGTGACAGTAAATCATTTCTTCCAGTATCCAAGGATGTCATTCATCTGAGCCCAGAGACTTCAAATGATCATGGACAATCAGGTGTTCCCCTATTATATATTTACATATTTGGGGTATCAACACACTGTTAGCCACTTTTTCTCTCTCATTTACAGTGAGGAGGCAGAGAAAATGGAAACAAAGAGTTGAGCAACTCTGCCTTCTCTGTTTCTTTTACAATTATACCATATTCCCTAAGCAACCATGTTATCCCTTCTTTGGTTCTCTTCTTTCTCCTAACACAGGTTGCAAATAAAACTTTTTTAAAACTTATTTTTACCCATTAGCCATAGCTCATGCTAAATGTTAGGATCTTTAACTATTTTTATTTGACCATGTCATGCTTGGAAATTCATTCTTTTTAACCTGCCCTTGCTTCCCCTTATCTAAACATATTTTTAAAACTTGTTGGTGAGTTCTTTGTGCTTCCACATAGGTCTTTTCATACAGTCCCAAGGTTTTCTACTCTTCAGAATTATTTCCTTTTCTGTATCAAAATTTCATTTTTGAGGGCTCTCCCTCCTCTTGCTTTTATTTTTAATTTTTTTTTCAGCCATCAGGAATCCATTCCTTCTCTTTCCAATCTCCCCCACCCTCAATGAAAAAAAAAGAAAAAGAAACCCCTTAACAACAAATTCTCCTATTGGACATATTCAAAAAGTATGTCTTACTATGAATGTTAGTCCATCATCTCTCTGCCAGGAGGCAGGTGACCGTCCTAATCAGTCCTCTGAAATCATGGTGAATCCCTGTGCTAAACAGAACTCCCAAGCCTTTCAAGATTATCATTATGATGATAATGTCACAGAATAAACTATTCTCTTGGCTCAGCTTAATTCACTTTACCTCAATTCATCCACATCTTCCAAAGGTTTCTTTGAAACCTTATCTTTATTAATTCCTATTGTGTAATAGTACTTTATCACATTCATATACCACAATTTTTCAACTATTTCCCAGTTAATGGGCATCTATATATATATATATATCTTTTTGGAGGGGGGAAGGCAGGGCAATTGGGGTTAAGTGACTTGCCCAACGTCACAGGGCTAGTAAGTGTGTCAAGTGTCTGAGGCCGGATTTGAACTGAGGTCCTTCTGACTCCAGGGCCCACACTCTATTCACTGCACCACTTAGCCACCCCTATAACTTCTTCTACATCATAAAGTGAGATGCCATTATATAAGACCTTATCTTTTTTCTTTAATCTCTTCAAGGTGTAGCTCTGGCAGTAGTTCTGCTGGGTCAAAGGGTACGTACAGTTGAATAATTTTGGGGACATGGTTCCAAATTGGTTTCCAGAATGGCTGCACCAATTCCACTCCACTTTTTATTTGGTTGTAGTGAACAATGCAAGCTGCCTGTATTCAATTTTTGTAGAATTGATTGTATTGGAGGATCCTAAAAAAAACTTGAAAAGTCTATCTAATAAAAAAAAATTGTAATGTATTCTTCCACTGTGACCTAAAATTTCCTTGGCATTTGAACAGTGCTACCTTAAGTGAGACCATGACCAAAAATTACACTATTCCTTACTATTTTGATTTGTTATTAAAATATTTAACTTAATATGGAAAATGGAGGTCAGATCTTACAAAATCATGTCTCTCCCCAGAATCAAATGCCCTTTTTCACATATTCCAACTTCCATTCCCTATTACAGATTCAAAAATGGAGACGAGAGATGGCAAAGTGAAGCTAGAGAAGCTATTAATAACAAAACAATATTGTAATATTTTGTTGCATTCACAAATACAATTCTCATCTCTCTCTCTCTCTCTCTCTCTCTCTGTCTCTCTCTCTCTATCTCTCTCTCTCTCTCT
>NW_027187361.1:18345241-18445222 GCF_028583685.1 Petaurus breviceps papuanus | reverse complement strand
CTCTCTCTCTCTCTCTCTCTCTCTCTCTCTCTCTCTCTCTCCCCCTCCATTCCTCTCTTTGTATTTCCCGCCACTTCTCCCTCCAGATCCATTTCTTATTTTTTAAATTCCATCAGAGGTGCCTGAAAGATTTTTTAAGATTCTTCTTTTCTCATCCTTCTTTAACCTAATTTCAAGGTTAATTTTAACTCATATTTTATAAACTCTCAAATTAATTACTAGAGGACCTAGAGTTGCTTAACTTAATCTTGAACAGATGGTTTTATCATTCTATTTTAATATGATAAAGTAGATGAAAAGGGAAATAAAAAAGTTGCTTACTTCTTATCATAAAAGGACACTGTTTTAACAATCCTTCCAGAAACATAATTCCTGTGCTATGAGGGCAGACATGATGAAAAACAAAAAGTATTATTCCCTTTATGTTGTGAAGTATTTTATTAAGACTAAATATCACAACAACTTTAATACTGTTTTATGCAGCAAAAGGGCATGAAAATCTTATTCCTGAAGATGAAAATGTTGTAATACTATATTAAAAAATCTCATATTCTACATCCAAAGTCAGGAGCTATGATGATTGAATCAGTCCTTGGGATTATTTATCTTTCAACAAACTAACTTTGCCAATATCAGAAATGCAGTCCTAAATCCTCAGTCAAGATAGCACTAGCCAACCTGAGATAGATATCAAAGTCACCTAGGATTAGTTGTAGAACAAGAAAATATATTCTGAAGACCTTTCCAAAAGTATCTTCCTATGGATATCCTAAAATAAATATCTAAGGGTTTATACAGCAATACTTCAAGAATCTATAATTTATTAGGAGGATATTCTCTTAACCAACTCAGAAAGAAAAAGGAAGAAAGAAATTTGTCACCTTGAAGTCACCCTAAGTGAGAAGAGTTCAGGTTCTCATCACCTTTAATCTGAACTGGTGCAATAGCCTCGTAACTGATGCCCCATCTCTTCCCTTTCCAATCTCTCCTCAAAATACACAAAAGATATTCCTAAAGTGCAGGTCTGATCATATCACTCCCCTGCTCAACAAACTTTAGTAGCTCCCTATTGCCTTGAGGATCAAAATAAACACCTCTCTTTCATATTCAGCACCCTTTACAATCTGGCTCCCACCTGCCTTTCCATATTTATTACATAGTATTTCCCTTCATAAACTCTGTGATTAAACCAAACTGATTTTTTGTTTTTGCCTTTCTGTTCAGTCAGTCAAGAAGCATTTATTAAGTATTTACTATGTGCATAGGCACTGTGCTAAGTGGTACAAATATTTAAAAAGGCAAAAAATACAGTCCCTGCCCTCAAGGAACTCACATTCTAATGGTGGGAACAAAGAGTTATATAGAGACAAGATATTTATACTGAAAATGGAAGATAAATTTCAGAAAGAAAACACTCCCAATCTGGAGGACTGGAAAAGGCCTCCTGGAGAAGGTAGGGTTTGATCTGAGTCCTAAAGGAAGCCAGGAGGCAGAGGGGAGGAAGAAGAACCTTCCAGGAAGGGGAGACAGCTCCAAAAAGATACAGAAGCAGCAGATGGAGCATCTATTGGGTGTGAGGGAAAGCACACAGGTCAACAGAGCTAGACCATGGAGCGTTTGGAGGGAATGGCAATAGAAGGAGACTGGAAAGGCAAGAAGCAGCCAGGTACTCTACATTCCAGCTCCTTGCCCCGGGCCTTTGCAAAAGCTGATCCCCAAGCCGGGAATATGTGCCCTCCTCATCTCTGCCTGTTGGAATCCTCGGCTTCCTTCAAAGTTCAGCTCTTAGCACCACTTCTTACCTAAGGCTATGCACATACATATACACATGCACATACATATACACATGCAAATACATATACACATGCACATACACAGGCATGTGCACATACACATACATACACACATGCATATATGCACATGCACACACATGTATATACATATATACATTCACACACATACATATGCACATGCACACACATGCACATACACCTTCATGTGCACATACACATACGCACATGCGTATACACACATACACATAAAACATACACATGCATATGTATATACATATGCACATACATATGCATATACATGTGCGTATGCACATACCTGTACATATGTGCGCATGTGCACATGCATGTCAACACGCGTGTATGTGTGTGCACATGCATGTGTGCTGTGCTGTGTGTGCATGTGTACACACATATACATATGCACATACACACATATATGCATATACACTTACACATATATACACACATTATATATGCATGTATATATGTTAAGTATATACATACTTAACAATCGTCAACAAAACATTTCAACATATAAAGAATTTTTAAAGGGGCCATATCGGACCCTTTATACTTTTATTATGTGCAATTTTGGTTTGAGTACATATTAAATTTTCCAAGGAAGTAACCAAATTGTCCTGTTTGTATCCTCTTCTGAACACTTTTACCTTTGGTATATTTTTAAATGTTTTATTGATTTTTTTCACCTCTCACATTACCTTGTAATTCATCCCATGCCCATAAAAGTCCCTTCAGTCTTTTAATAAAAAAGTATAGTCAAGCAAGGGTAGCTAGATAGCACAGTCAATAGGGTGCTGGGGCTGAAGTCAGGAAAACTTATCTGCCTGAGTTAAAATCTGACCTCAGACACTTACTGGATGTGTGACTCTGGGCAAGTCATTAACCTTGTTTGCCTCAGTTTCCTCATCTGTAAAACGTGCTCGGGAGGGAAATGGTTAATCACTCTAGTATCTTTGCCAAGAAAACCCCAAATGGTTTCACAGAGACTTGGTAACAACTAAAACAGACAAATACCAACATAATCAAGCAAAAATGAATTGACACTGGTCCAGTCTGAAAACACCTATCTCCTTCTACCCCTCTAGTCTGTCATGTGTGTGCAGAGAGACAGAAGGTTTGCTTCCTCATCTGACTTCTAAATTCATGACTGGGATTACTGTATTGATTCAGAATTCTGAAGTCTTTCCATTATGGTCATCACGTACATTGTTCTTCTGGCTGATGAGACCTTTCTTCATCCCAGCTAATGGCTAGTGCCCTGCCCCCTCTCTGCTTATTTTGTATATAATTTACATATTCCACCATATGCAGATCAATCCATAAGTAGAATGTAAGTTACTTGAGGGCAGGGGTGGTTTCATTTCTGTCTTTTAATTCTCCACGTCTAGTACAGCACCTGACACCTAACAGGAACTTAATAAATGTGCCTTTCTTGGTGTCATTGTCATTGTTTCAACTTAGGCTGCTCTCCCACAACAGAAATAAAATCTGCCACCATGACTATACTTGGAGTTTTACCAACTTGAGAGTGAGAAATTTGAGGGTCCTGCATAGGAAAGTTCAGTAATAGAGATAAAACCGAAAGGACCTCTAGTTAGTCAGACTTCTTAATTATTCATTCCATGTACAATGATTAAGGAATGAGGAGATCTGGTTCCTGTGAAATACTACTCAGCAATCTTATTCATGTTTTATAGTAAGTCATGCTTTAATATCTCAATAAATCGATGAGCTTGTTGATGTGGTTTCTAGCTCCAAACCACAATCCTCTATGCCTTCTCATCCTGCATAACTTCCATCAGGTAGTCCTTCCAGTGTTCTAGGGACTGTCTTCTACATCTTATGACATTCTGGGGGTTGGTCACCAATGGAGCGTGGAAACTGTCCATCCATTACCACTCTTGTTCTCATGATGTCATTTGACAACTTTTTCCTCCACTTACACAACTTGAAATGTTAAAATGGCATTTTTATCCTCCTAAATGTTCTATTTATGAATTATTTTTTGCATCTCTCTCACTCACCTTTCCCTCCTCCCTAATAAAGTGCCTTGCCTTTTAAAAAGTCAAGGAAAACCAATCAACAGGGGTGGGAAGCTAGAAGGGATCACCTGGGTTCAAATCCTGCCATTTACTATCTATGTGGCCTTGCATAAGTCACAAACTCTCTGCAATTCAATTTCCTCAACTGTAAACCAAAGAGATAGGAGTAGGTGACTTGTAATTTCATTGCTAGCCTTGGATACATGCTTCTTAGATGATATGTTCTCCTTGATGATGCCTCCTATAGCACTTTTGATGTAAGTCTTCTTTCCTTATATGCTGTAGATCAGAGGTTCCAAACTCATGCCACAGGCTGTAAACCATATTAACTGGGAATGTTTAACAAAATAAATAAAAATACAATATGGCATAATATTAATTTGTGGTTTTCTAAGTCTGTATAGGGCCAACAGCAACCCAGTTAAATCTGAATTTGACATCTCTCCTATAGCCCATTCGTACCCACCATGCATCTCCCCATTGCCCTTTGGTTAACCTATAACTTTAATTCTTCAGTTTGTCATTTTCCATAATTTGCAACTATACAACATTTCAAATTACTTTCACTGTCAAATGGCCTTTCTATCAGATTTCATGAACTGGCTTAAGTGAGAAGAATTCTATTTGTACATGGCATTATTTTAACAAATAAAAACTCAAAAAACTTTTTTTAAAACCTTCTTAATGCTATAGCAAAAACAAAGAGAGATTTTTGTTGCAATTATACTATTGGGGGATCTTAAAGATGGAAAAAAATTTAGGGACCAAACAAATCTTTTACAATGACATTTTAATTCCTTAAAGGAGCTATTTTGGGGTAAGAGGTTTTCCTAGTAGCCTTTAAATTACACTGTTCTACCTGTAATTAGTCTCCCTACCATAAGTCTTTCCCTGCTCCAATTGATCCTCCACTCGGCTGCCAAAGTGATTTTTCTAAAGTTCAAACTTGAATATGTCACTCCCCTACTCAATAAATTGAAAACCATCACCAGCTTCAAATGTGGACTCATCTGTTTAGTATTTGGAGCCTTTTACAACCTGGCTCTTCCTTACCTTTCAGATGTTCTTATACTTCTCTCCCCTCCACACACACTATGACCCAGCTCCATTGATTTGCTTGCTTTTTCTCACACCCAATAGACACCCTATCTGCTGATGCCGTACCTTTTTGCTGATTGTCTCCCACGCCTCCTCAACTCTTCCTCTTGGCTTCTTTCAGCACTCAGATCAAATCCTGCCTTCTGAAGAAAGCTTGTAGTCTCCCAAGCTGCTGATGCCTTGCTTCTGAAATTATCTTCCACTTACACAATAAATATCTTGTATCTATACAGTTGTTTGCAAGCTGTGTCCTCCTGGAAGCCTCCTTGAGTTTTGGCCTTTCTTTATATTCTGTCCTTTAACATTCTCCCTACACGCAGAGCTAGTGCTGAACAACTCCTTGTTGGCTGATCAAATGTATTTCTGACCTTGTTTCTACCTCACCGTCTAACTCTGATATCCCTAAAATAAAAGAATAGCAACATATGACAGACGAATAGAGTGTTGTCAGGAAGACCTGAGTTCAAATCCATAATCACGCATATACCAACTGTGTGACCCTGGGCATTCCACTTAACTTCTGTCTGCTCCTCATCTGTAAAATGGGGATACACAGAACTGCTATAATGATTGAACGAGAAAACATATGGAAACTCTCTTATACACCTTAAAGCAGTATATAAATATCAGTTATTACTATTCCTGCTAAAACATCTAGAATAAAAGCAAAGCCTTTAGTCGTCTAGATAACAAACCTATAACACACTAAATATTTAGATGCTTTGAAGCTTTATTGTCCCAATCAACACACTTTCTGACCATGTACTTCCTAAATACCATTTTTAAGACATTTCTTGTGTTCATCATCATTGCTAATATGCCATAGTCTATTTATACCAACTATGCATTTCTGTATTGTACTAGAAGTGATTTGCTATTTGATATTTTGTGATTTGATATTTTGACTGTTATTAACTTGTTATTAACTATTTAAATGGATCCAGGGAATCCACCATTCCCTCCAATAATGCAGATCACAATACATCTATGATTTTTTTTCCTATCTGCAATTCTTGTCCATGTGTTTTTGGATCCACCACAGAAATGCTTACTTGCCAATTGGCAAATAAATAAATGTTTGGTTCTTAGGCTCCTCTGGGCTCCCTGTTAAGGCAGCTCATTCCTATCTGTTCTACTTCTATATAAAATTTTTATAATCTTTCTCTGTAATTTATGCTTTTTATTACACCTTTTTCATTATGATTACTTTAAATAGTTCGGGAGCATATTGTTTCAAATGTATACCATATATTTTTCTCAATATTATTCTTTTTCCTATCTATTTACTAATTGTGATCTTTGCTCTCACAAATCAGCAGAGTATGTACAGACATCCAATTAAGGAATGACTCCATCATCGATAGAGTCTTTTCCTGTCTGCTAAACTATATTTAATTTTTGTTATCTAATAATAATAATAGCAAGCATTTATGTAGTGCTTTAAGGTATGCAAAATACTTTACAAATATCATCTCATTTTATCCTCACAATAACCTTGATTGGTAGGTGCTCACTATTCACATTTTATAGATGAAGAAATTGAGGCGGACAGAATTTAACTGACTTACACAGATTTACACAATTAATGAATATCTAAAGCTCTATTTGAACTCAGATGTTCCTGACTTCCACTAGTTTTGGTTGCAAAGGATAAAGAGACAGAAAAATTCCATGACAAGCTTGATAAGGTCCACTAAATGAAATAAGCATACACTTTGATATTCAATTTGACCTGATCATCCACCAAAGAATGACTAAGTGGATGAAGAATTCCGTGTCTATTGCCTAGATTAAGGATCAGCAAATTATGGCCCAAAGGCCAAATCCAAAGGCCACTGTCTGTTTCAATATAGCCCATGAGCATGTCATTTTTAGTTCACAGGGGACACCAAAACAGGTTACAAGGTGCATTTGGCCCTTGTTAAATAATTTGCTGGCCGTACATTATGACATGTAGTTGAATAAACAAACTAGAGAATTTTCCCAACAATAGTTGGGACATATAGTACTGTATAAGCAGGCAATAAAGTGGGAAGTGGGCACAGAATTAAAACAAGAGATCAGTGAGCTAGATTGCCTTCAGGAAATTCTAAAGATCCTTTAATGACCTCTAGCTTTCCCCAGAAGCAAAGGTCCATCTTTTTAATACCAATATTTTCTCATGGGGTTTCTATTATTGCAAAACCTGAACACAAGAGTCTTCAAAGAATTGAAAATTAATGTCACAAGGGTGGTGTCTAAAGCAGGTTTAAGCAAGATGGACTATATATACACACATACATATATACATATGTATATACATATATTTATATATGTAAATATATGTATATTAATATATACATACATATGTACACATATGTGTGTGTATATATATATAAAATACTCTGTTTCAGTAAACTGTACTCTAAGCTGCTCGAGGCCTTGAGGCACAGTATTCACCAAATAGCTGATAAGAAATTGTTGTATTACAAGGTCAATAGCAGCTTTTGAGACCTTTTCTATGTTACACCTGGGAATTTGAGGATCAGGACCCTTATATTAGGAAGATGAAATTAGGGAGGTAGATAGAGAGCAGGCAATGGAAGGGTATTTAAAGTTGAAAAAAATCATTTGAACTTAATTTAAATTGGCTGCATTGGTGAGAAACCCAAGGCAGAGTGGGATCTTAAAAGAACTGATGAATATGAACAAGAAAGAGTCAAAACCCTTTATTCCAACATGAGGGAAGGGAAGCTTATCTCTAATCTTTATATACCAAATAGATTGCCAGCAGATATTTTTGAATGGGACCATTTTCCTGTCTTCATTCCTCTGTGATCACGACACATGCCCAAAGTTAATGACTAAAATCTCAGCGGCATTGCTCAGGGACGAACTTGGACAAGATAAACAGCTAGCTATTAATGTCAGTTAGACTTACGCCTATCACAGTGCCAATAACAAAGAACTGACTAGTCCCCAAATCAGGGAAGCTGCCCTGGATAACTAACAAAGAATAGAATCTATGTCCCTCTCATCCTATGACTATATGATAGAGCTTCTTCAAATCTTGCTTTATGATGACAGAACTATAGCCAAACAGTAGAGGTTGCTGTGCCTTTGCATTCTATAATAGAATAGAAATAAAAACCATAATGACTTGTGGTTATCATGAAAATTTTGCCAGTTTGTATCAAAGGAAATAAAGATCAATAAATAAAGGAAATAAAAATTTGAAAGGTTCCATATTTCATCATGTACTAAGAGTTCTTTTTAAGGATATGCATCTATTTCTCTCCTACTTTCCTTTTGTGTACCCCTGATCTTTACCCTCCTCAGCACCAAGTTAGCAGAATTGTATGTACTAACCAACTTCAGAATGTCTATTTTCCCTTGATTGGGTCCCAAAGGTAGAGTTAAGTGTGGGTCATTAGGTTCAAAGGAAAACAGAAAATCAATCACATATATATATATGTGTGTGTGTGTGTGTGTGTGTGTACATATATATATATATATATATATATATATATATATATATAGTTGACTCAATCCCTAGATTGCCCTGAGGATAGAAGTTTGAATCAGTATGGACCTAAGAGATTTTCTCTGCTCTGCCTTGTTAAATTTACAACACCTCTGGGTCATCTCTAAGTTAAAGGAGGAGGAAGTTAGTATACCTATATAGAGTGTTTAGCACTTTCTTTTAAACTTAAGTAGGATTTGATTGTTTTGAGACACAGAACTGCTGTGTACAATACCTGTTGCTCATGATATGAAAGCTATGATTTAAGAAATCCTTTATCTTTACTATCATATGAAGTAAAAAAAAAAAGAAAACTAAAGGTTTTTCAAATTAAATGTTCAATTTTTTTCCCTGAAGGATTGCACTCAGTTTTACTGGATAAATTATTCATGATTGTAATCCCAGATCCTTTTCTTCTGGGATATCATATTTCAAACCCTCTGTTCCTTTAATGTGGAAGCCACTAAATCTTGTGTGATCCTGACTGTGGCTCCATGATATTTGAATTGTTTCTTTCTGGTTGCTTGAAGTATTTTCTCTTTGATCTGAAGGAGGCTTTGGAATTTGACTATAATATTCCTGGGAGTTTTCATTTGGGGATATCTTTCAGGAGTTGATTAGAGAATCCCTTCCATTTCTATTTTACTCTCTGGATCTGAGATATCAGGGTAGTTTTCCTTGATAATTGCTTGAAATATGATGTCTAGTCTCCTTCTTCGATCATGACTCTCAGGTAGTCCAATAATTCTTAGATGATCTCTCCTCCCTCTATTTTCTAAGTCAGTTGTTTTTCCAACGATATATTTTACAAACTAACAAAATAACAACCACCACCACAACAACATACGTATAATCCCTGCTGCCAAGGAGGTTGAGGCTAGTGGCTTCTGAGCTATAGTTGTCTAAATCTAACTGGGTGTCCATACTAAGCCTGGCACCATTAGGCATACCCTCAGAAGTAAGTTCCCTGAGGACTGGTGAATTGGCCCGGGGGGGAATGGAACAAGTTAAATCTCAGATGCTGATCAGTAGTGACATTAGGCCTGTGAGTGGCCACTATACTTCCATTCCATATGAAATATCGAGACCTTATCACGAAAAAAATATAGAGATATATTGATCCTTTTAGGGATAAAAGTGCTCTTTCCTGCCTAGTTTCCATGCTTACTATCTAAAAATTACTTATTTTCTATGACAATGATCCAACATTTATTCTGCCAATTCTGTAGTGTCAAAGCATTACAGCAACCAAGAGATGACATAATTGTCCCATTGCCCTATTTAATGTGGATCAGGTTATACTTGTTAAAAAGCACAAGGTACTAAGTTACATACCAATCACAGAGAATCCTGAGAGCAATTTGGTGGAACCCCTTAAAGAATATAAATGTAGGTGTGAGAAACATTCCCCTAGATGGGGTGGGAAACCTACAGCCTTGAGGCCACATATGGCCCTCTAGGTCCTCAAGTTTGGCCCTTCGACTGAATCCAAACTTCACAGAACAAATTAATGAAAGGATTTGTTCTGTAAAACCTGGACTCAGTCAAAAGGCCCCACCCAAGGACCTAGAAGGTCACATATGGCCTCATGACTGGGATCTCTCCTTCCCAAGGGAGAATCTGAAGGACCTCTGGACCTTGCCACCCACCCTCCACTTGAACCCTCCCCTGATTAGAATAGTATGTCTTTGGAAGCAGAGATTGTTTGCTTACCTAATGGTATTGCCAGCACTTGGCACATACCTGCTGCTGTTCCTTCTCTGTTTTCCAAAAGGACCAATGACGTCACAGGCTGATGTCTTGACTTGGATTTAAATGAGTCAAAGTTGCACAGAGTCATCAGCCTTACTGTCCCTTCCAGGGTCATCAAAGTCCAATGGCAGGATTGTTGATGGCCCAAAGATGACCTTGGCATCTTTGATGTCTGACTAAGCACTCCACCGCACCTACTTCAGCTACCTCCCCGATTGTTGAAACAAATTGTTCTCATCCACCCATTCTGTCAAGGGAAGTCTTCATGTGTGTAGGGTAGACACCTCCCTAACTCACCAGTGGGGTTGAGGCCTGCTGATTACCCTCGACCCGGTTTAGCTTGCCTGCCAAGGTGGTGTTACCAGGGTAACTACCTATGCTACATGTCACATAGTAAACCCTTACTAAATGTTTTTCCACTCCTCACTCCAAATCCTGGCTAATAAATATCTTAACTTTAGCTAATTTGGGATTAAATAGCTCATCTGTACAGATCTGTACTCATCTGTAAGGTCTGCACTGAGCAGTACATCTGATTGGCACAGACAATCCCCACTGGAGATTAACCTATACCAGAAGCTTTATATCTAACTTCCTAGCAAGGACTCAGTATCTGTGATTACCATGCCCACCATTCTCCTGCCTCCACCACCATCATCTTCCTTGGCTACCCAGACTCCAGCCACCTGAGGCAAATACAAAGGTAAGTGATACTGAATTTGGCTGAATAGCTAGGCAAGCCAAAATAAGCACTAGAAATCTCCCATCCTCTTTCCACTAGTTATTTAGTCTTTTTAATAATATGGAAATTCGGAGGTGATGTTGTCATTCTGTGAAATCCTATACCTTTAAGATGAGTAAAAACTGTAGCTTGAATGGCAAACTAAAACATATTATGTTATGAACTGGCAGAAAGAACACTGCATTTGAAAGATATGAGTTTGGATCTTGACTGTTTACTATCTGTATAATTTTTGGACAAGTCACTAAACTTCTCAGACCCTCAGTTTCCTCATCTGGAAAATTAGGGAATAGGAGTAGAGTATATCTAAGGTACCCACTCATTCCAAATTCCATGAAACTTACCTTTCAAATATAAACTCCCCAAGTCCTAACTTTATCCACCTTCCCCCAAAATAATAGATGCCAGATCTACTGTGCTCTCATCTAATTTAAACCCTGCAAAAATTGAAAAGGAAAAATACTTTAAAGAAAAGAAAGATTAAAGCAGTTCGCACTTTCCTTATCTACCAGGTTCAGACTCTGATGATGGCATCATTAATGCCTAAGGCCAGGGGGAGGATGGCGGCCCTCGGCTTTGGGGAGGCTCGAGCTCTGTAATCATCTTTTTCAGGAGAAACCCCACAGAGTCCTGAGCTGTCTTCTAGGCCTTATAGGAAACTCTTCAGCTTACATTTAACAGACAGTACTTTTAACTCCATTATTAACATAGTGACCTTTAATAAAGCAGGACATCACTAAAGTTCATTCTCATTTTTCTCTGAAGCTATAGCGCCTGTTAAGTGATGGTCATTTTCAAAGCTGAGTCTGTATTAGCAGTGCTGAGAAATCCAGCCCTAAGGGTTCAGCCATCTCCAGGACATTTTATTGCAGCTCTGCATTTGCCTGAGTGAGAAAGCAAGATGTATTTATTGTGCATCGGGGAAGTTAGGAAAAGCAGAAAATTCAATTCAACACAACATAACAAACATTTATTGGGCATCTACCATGGACAAATCACCACAAAGCGAAGCCTGAGGCTCTTTTCACTGAATTCCAAGTAAGAAGATCTGGGTTTAGATCCCAACTCTTTTAACTCCTGGTAGTAATTTGGACACAGTCCTTAGGGGGAGAGAAGGCAATGGAAAGGTGAAAAGGTTCTCAGAAGCCATAAAGTCCAACCCCTTCGTATGACAGATAGAGAAACTGAGGCTCCAAAGAATGAAAAGACTGGTTCAGAACACAGAGGGAGTGAGTAGGAGAGTGACGATCTGAAGCAATCTCTTTTAGCCTCACTGTTTTCATCTGTAAAATAAGATTATTAGGCTGGAGATCTCTAAATTTCACTATAGGTCTAGATTCTAAGATCCTACAGTTGTGTCCAGCTTTATTTTCTGAGTGGTAGCTAGGTGATACAGTGGATAGAGAGATGAGCCTGGAAAAAGGAAGACCTGAATTCAAATCCAGCTTCAGATACTTACTAGCTGTATGACCCTGGGCTAGTGACCTAACTTCTGTCTGTCTTTGTCTCCTCGAGTATAAGATGGGGATAATAATGGTACCTACCTCCCAGGGTTGTTGGGCAGATCAAACAACATAATACATGTAAAGCACCCAGCACAATGCCTGGAACATAGTAGGTGCTTTTATCCCCCATGGCCTACCTTCTTCAGTTCAATGATGAGAGCTTACATTTATATAGTGCTTTAAGTTTTACAAAATTTTAAAGACTGACATGTGAGCCTCTAAACAGTAATAGAAGATAGGCACTACAGATATCAATCAACATCCCCATTTTACAGGTGATAAAACTGAGAATCATAAAGAAATTAAGTGACTTTACCTCTAGTATGTGTTGGAGCTGCCATTTGAACCCAGATCTCTCCTGATTCCAAGGTAATATATTATACATTATTGCTATTTGGTTGTTCTGTGAGATTAGGTCTTCCTATCTCACCCAGGCTGGAAGTACAGAGATTGTTCAAAGGCCCAATTCTACACTGACAGGCATGGGAGATACAACCTGTTCTGTTTCTGACTTGGGTTAGGTTCCTCCCTCCTTAGACAAACTGAGGTTAGATCCCTCCTTAGCCCCAGCTCCCAGGGGCTCATCATATTCGTGCTGAATTTAGTGCAGACTTCTGATCAGCTTAGCCCACTGCATTCCAGAACTCCACTAGCCTCATCGTCTTGGTTAATGGGGATTACAGACATGTGCCACCATGGCTCTATTCATTATGCCACACTACCTATAAAGAATCAATGAAAATGCAGTGATAGTCTTTAAAATCATCTGCATCTTCACAGGGCACAACCATCACAATTCCCCTTCAAGACCACAACAACTGATTTAAATTCTTTTCTTTCAAATGAGCTATCTGAAAAGGAAAAAAGAACTTTTATACTAAAATGCATGTGTGTGTGATTGTATGTGTGTACCTATGTGTGTGTGGATGAGTGTGTGCCCATGTGTGGCCATGCAAATCTAAAGATTGAAAGTACTAGAAATAATTAAGTCTTTTAAATGAAAGAGATGGATAGGAGAAAAAGTTAAAACAGAATTCAGCATTATAGACTCTGAAGGCAGGTAAATGGCATTGTTTGGGAATCAATGCTGGAAGAATTCATCCAAAAAAATCAATACAACCAGAGCAATAAAACTTTTGAGAGAGTCCATAAGGCGAGCTGTCTTCAAATGGAAAGAGCAAAAATAGAAAGCTCAAGAGGAAGGTGTCTAGTGAAACTAAATTAAACAAATTTAAATACGACACATGTAGAGAAAAGTGTTGTGCCAGCTCCCAAAGGAGCACATTGTGCTCCTGGTCGTAACTCCAAATGTTTATTGAGCTTTGTCATTGTGCTCAGTATTAGAAGGAACAAACACCCATCCCAGCTGCTGTCCTGCCTGGGCTGACATCTCAGTGATAACAGGTATATCGGCATTCAAATCCCACAGAAACATTTCTTTATCGCTCTATTACTTGGGTTTGCTTTGTACTCCCTCTACCGCTCAGTCTGTTTTCTACTTCAGCAGTGGCCACATTCAGACTTCCTTCTTTAGAAAGTCTTCCCCAAACCTGCTTCCCTTAAATCCAGTTCGTTTTCAGGTCAAGACATCCTCTTCCTCGTGGCCTTAGCCAGAACCATCCTCTACCATTCCTTCCCCACCCTACCCATATATTCTGAGTGTAGGTGGTTTACATGTAGATGCCTTATATTATAAAATGAACTTGTATTAGGAAAAACAGTGTGAATCCCAATTCTAATACTTAGTTTTGTGATAAGCCACATAATCACTCAGTAAAATAGGGATAAGAACACATGTGCCACAGCCCTCATAAGGTTGTTGTTGGGAAAATGTCTTGTAAATCTTAAATCAATACATAAATATGATTAGTTGTTATTATTACCTTATTCAGGGAAGTATGTGTGTAAATATGCATACATGTGATACATATTTCAGGAAGGGTCTTCCACAGGGACTGAACAATCACCCACATGATATGATTTCATGAACACTAAGAATGCTTCCTGCAAACACCCTTAAAGATATATAGCTTTCACATTTGCATGTTGGGAAAATGCTCATAACAAAATAACTTTTTTTATTCTACTTACAATGGAAATATCCATGAGAAAGATAATATAGTGATATACTGACATTAAAGAGGGAAAGAATATATTAAATCTTTTTTTAAAAAATCCAGTTTAGAAGGAGGAACAGAATGAGAGAGGAGGATCTCCCTATTTTGTGACTTTGGAATGGGAAAAGATGCCCTGGGGGACTATAGATAAAAGAACAAAAAAGAAAGGTTAAGGATATTTGTGTCTTTCTTATTTCAAAATTTTGTCATAAACTTGAACTCTGTCTGTCTGTCTGACTCTCTCTCTATATATGTGTGTGTGTGTGTGTGTGTGTGTGTGTATAAATACATATATATGTACTATATATGTATGTATATAACATAACAAATACTAATATGATGATAACTAAATGATGTCATTTGTAATCCATTTCAAAGAGGACCAATGACATCACTGGGTGATGTCTTCACTTGAATGTGACTTGGATTTAAATTAGGCAATTACTCAAAGTTATCAGCTTCACTCTCTAGAGTCATTGAAGTCCAGTGGCAAGACAAAAGTCAGGACAATTGGCAATGGCCCAGAAGGCAGTGGATGAGCTTGTCATCTTCAATGTCTGACCAAACTCTAATGTCTGACCAAACTTCATAGTACATGCTTCAGCCACCTTCATGGTCATTGGAACAAATTGTTCTCATCCACCCATTCTGTTGGGGAAAGTCTTCACATGTTTGGGATAGACCTCCCCCTACCTCACCAATGGTTTTGAGGCCTGTTGATCACCTTCAATCTGGTTTAGCCCATCTGCCAAGATGGTTTCACTGTGGTGTGGCCACAGCACATGCTACAGCTTCCTTGAGCCATAGGTGAGAATCTGGTGAAAGGTGATCACCAAAAGTGGATGAGAAGTCCTGAAGAAGGCTCAGCAAGCCCTCACACCAGAGGTGCTAGCTCTCTCTGAACACCCTATACACCCCAGTTAAATGATATGGACATACATAAAGAACAGAAATCAACCAAAGCAGCATGCCCTCTCAGAATCATGTCCCACTTCTTAAGCCTTGGCCTCTCAAATTCTCTATCCCCCAGATGTATGGGTGGAATCTCAGAAATATTAACCAACTATCTTATAAAAGTCTGATCATCACAAATTCAAACATGGGAAGGTTGATCTCCAGGAGGTACCAAATGTAGCTATAAAACAAAGGATGCTCAGAGAGTGGGAAAACACAGACCAGCACAAAGCCATTCTGAGGTTTGACTTATTAAAAGGGACACAGAGACATGCCTTCATTAAGGAAGTCTCCTAGGGAACTTGGCAATGCAGTCATACACTTTTCATACCCGGAAGCTCACATGGGTTTGAGGTACCCTGTGAAAACAACCAAAGGTGCTACAAAGCCCCACAATACCAACCTGTATACCACTATATTTGATACACTGCCTTCTTCCTCCTCCTTCATCCTTCACATACTACCCCCACATAACTGTAATGGCGATACAGCTCAGCAGCAAATGGTTCTGCTGTCCCTGACATATTATACCAGTACCCCTGACCAAGGTACTGATTTATCATTTTAAGCTTTTGTCTCATAACTATGACTTTAGCTTCCCTGGCAAATGAAACCACTGAGGTTTAATTGCATAATTAAATTGAAATACATTTGCTCCTCAGGTAAATGGCTCACTGCATACTAGGCAAAGCCCCAAGAGTCTTTCAAAAGTCCTATGTGGTGATGACAGTTCCTCAACCCAAATTATCCATTTGCTTCTGTTTGTTTAAAGTTATCTTTTCCCTCTCACACATATTTTTGCTTAAAATGAACATAATCATAAAAATTTCAAAAAAAGTTATGGTTAGAAAAAGCATTCTAGGAAGGAATGAACATATCAGTAGAACACAGAGAAGGCTTAATACAAGAGCATGAAGCATACCTGATATGGAACAAAAAGAAATTGAAACATGAGGAATACCTTTTCATATTATGACACTGATATTTCATGTGACCAAATGGAAAGAGTATTATATATAGGGTGTCTCAAAAATATCAGTGCAATTTTTGAGCTTTGATAGCTTAAAATTAAACAGACTTTTGGAGCATCCTATACTTTGAGTCGGAGGACCTGGGTTTAAATCCCAGCTCTGCCACTTACTCTAACTCAATTTCCTCATCCATCAAATGAAAAATTTGGACTGGGATCAGTAGTGTCAAACTCAAATAGAAACAGGAGCAATTAAACCATGCAAAAAAAATGTCTGCAGGCACAGATTGACTAGGAAAACCACACATTAATATTTTCTAGATTTTATTGTATTTTTATTTATTTTGTTAAAAATTTTCAATTACATTTTAATCTCATTTGGACCACACTTAAGAGTGTTGTGGTCCACAGATTGAGGGTTGAGTGTTTGAATTCCCTGGACTTGATAACAACAGAGGTCCGTTGCAGCTAATAACTTGTGACCCTAATCATGATTGCTTTGTGCTATAGTTCTTCCATAGATGTACCCATTCATTATGACTCAATTCAATTTGATGAATTCTCCTTACATAAATATATTTGAGATGTCTTTGAATTGATGATAAAAATACATTTTGTAGCATTAACATTTTTTCCTAAGAAACCCAGCTGTTACAAAAGCAAAATGCTCTTTTGTAGCTGAGAATAATATATATTCACAGTTTCATCTGTTTAAAAACAATGCAAATTCTGTTTACTCTATCAAGAGTACCTTATGTGCACTGTTTATTAATTTAATTAAACTAAAGAATTCTTGGAAAAGATTAAGAATCTGCAATAGCATTTTTAGATGAAACTAAGAAATAACTTGTAATTTTTGAGAGTGAATAAAAGCATGTGCATATTTAGATCTTAAAATTATCTCTATATAATTAATATTCAGCTACAATAAAATGGAAAGAATCTCAAAACACTTATGAACCATGAAAACATGTAATAAAATGGATGTTAAAACATAGTTCATATCATAACTTTGAAAGTCATAATACTGGACAGAACCCACAAAATGACACAGAGAAGCTAACCTCCCGCTGAGGACAGTCCGGCAGGCCAGCAGAAATCAGCCAGCCCAGCGCTCTGGGAGCTGATGCCAGACCCACTTGAGCCATAGGTTTTAGCCCCAGGGCAGGCCTGACCAACCACCAGCTGGAGGAACTTCAGATCACCAACAGCTCTGGCCGTTTCCAGAATTATCAACACGTAGATGCAAAGGACAAAGTGAAAGATCAGTGAAGTGTGGACTTTGGGATCCAGGAATTGGAAGTGCTATTGGCTTTTAGCCCCATGTGGCGGCTTCAGCTCCTGGCCTGCAGAGTGTAGGGGGACCAAGCAGACAGTCTGAGGGGTAATTGCTCTTGCTTTAACCTGCTTGTTTCTGGATTGCTGTCTAGGGTGGAGGTCCTAGGGTGTGTGACCAGCTTGCCAGAGGGTGTGGAGGCTTCAGAGAGGGCACCCAACTAATACCTCAGGTAGCTGGGAAAACCCCAGCATTTGGGATGAAGCTCCCCTGTCTGGTGGCAGAGTCCTACTGTGGCAAAAAGGCCAGGTGTCAAGTGATTGAGTGGTGACATGAGAAGGCAAAGGAAGCAAAATAAACAGAGCAACCCAACTTGGAGACAAAAAAGGATCAAAGCATGGAACAGGAGGAATACAGTGAAGTCAGAACTCCTGCACCACAAGCTTCCAAGAATAATACAAGCTGGTTACAGGCCATATAGAACCTTAAGAAGCAAATAAGAGAAGTGGAGGAAAAATTGGGAAGAGAAATGAGAATGATGCAAGAAAATTATCAAAAGAGAATCAACAACCTGACTGAGGAAAATAACACCTTAAAAACTAGACTAACTCAAATGGCAAACTAGGCTCAAAAAGGCAATGAGGAGAAGAATGTCTTAAAAAGCCAAATTTTCCAGATGGAAAAAGAATCTCCAAAGCTCACTGAGGAGAATCATTCCTTCAGAATTAGATTGGAGCAAATGGAAGCTAATGACTTTATGAGAAATCAAGATGCTGTTAAACAGATCCAAACGAAAGAATAGAAGGCAATGTGAAATATCTCATTGGAAAAACCACTGACCTGGAAAATAGATCTAGGAGAGACAATTTTAAAATTATTGGATGACCTGAAAGCCATGATCAAAGAAAGAAACTAGAAATCATCCTCCAAGAAATTCTCAAGGAAAACTTCCCTGATGTTTTAGAACCAGAAGGCAACATAGAGGTTGAAAGAATCCATTAATCACCTCCTGAAAAAGATCCCAAAAATAAAATTCCTAGGAATATTATAGCTAGGTTCCAGAATTCCCAGATGAAAGAGAGAATATAACAAGAAGACAGGAAGAATCAATTTGAATATTGTGGAAACACAATCAAGATAACTCAGGATCTGGCAGCTTCTACACTGAGGGATCAAAGGCCTTGGAATATGATATTCTGGAGGTCAAAGGAGCTGGGATTAAAACCAAGAATCACCTACCCAGCAAAACTAAGTATAATGTTTCAAGGGAAAATATGGTAATTGAGTGGAATAGAGGACTTTCAAGCATTCTTGCTGAAAAAACCAGAGTCGAATAGAGAATTTGACATCCAGATACAAGAAGGAAGAGAAGCTTGAGAAGGTAAACAGGGAAAAGAAATCATCAGGAACTGATCAAAGTATTTACACTCCTACATGGAAAGTGATCATTGTAACTGATGAAACTTTTCTCAGTATGAAAATAGTTGAAGGGAATAGAAATACGTATACATACATATATATATATATATATATATATATACATAGGAGGGTATATGGGCATATGAATACATATGTGAATGTGCGTATATATGTTTACAGGTATACATAGATAGAGGGCACAGGACCAATTTAACAGTAAAGGATGATACTTAAAAGGTGAAATTAAGAGGTGAGAGGGGAATATAACAAGAGGAAATGGGGAGAGACAGAATGGGGTAAACTATCCCATATAGAAGAGGCAAGGGGAAATGGTTACAATGGAGGGGAAGAGCAGGAAGGCAAAAAGGCAAAAGCTTATTCTCATTGAATTTGGCTCAGGGAGGGAATGACATACACACTAAATAGGATATCTCACCCTCCAGGAGAGTAGGGGAGAAGGGGATGAGAGGGGAGATGATGAAAGGGAGGGCAGGCTGGGAGGGAGGGAAGTTGGAAGCACCCACTTTTGAAAAGGGACAGGATCAAAGTAGAGAATAGAACAAGTGGGAGGTGGGATAGGAGGGACAGAAATATAGTCAGTCCTTTACAATGTATCTACTATGGTAACGTTTTGCATTAACTACACATGTACAACCTATACTGAATTACTTATCTGTCCAGTAAGGGTGGGTGACAAGGGAGGAAGGGAATGAATCTGGAATTCAAAGTTTTAAAATCAAATGTTTAAATATATATGCTATTAACAATAGTATTTTACATGTAATTGGGAAACAAGATATACAGGCTCTGGGACATAGAGATCCACCATGCCCTACTGGAAAAGTCGAAGGGATATGGGAGAAGATATGGGAGAGAGCAGACTGGAGGAGGGTATATTCTATGGGACTGCTTTTTTGGGGCAGTGGGCAAGGGAAAAAAACGGGGAAAAAAATTTGTAACTCAAAATCTGGTGGAAATGAATGATATAAACCAGAAGTTAATAAAGAATTTGGAAAAAAAAAGTTAAAAAAAAAAAGAAAGTCATAATACTGGACAATATTTTGCTATATTTTAGCGGGTATAATGGAAGAAGATATCAAGGTTCAGTTCAGAAGGTTCCTCCCACAGATAATGCTCTACATACCAGCAAAATTAAATAGACATGTACATATGTATATATACATACATATAGAACATATTTATACATGTGTGTTGATTTAATATACATGCATGTGTATGTATTAAATTTGTATCTTGTTCTAGTCCCCCTGGCTGCCATGACCACCACCAGCCCTGCTTCTAGACAGTATATATGTTTATCCAATAACAGTAGCAGGAAGTAAGATTGTAAATGGGAATCTAGAAGTCATGTAGAGACTGTCCCACAGATCAAAGGAACATAATTTGCAAACTGTATCAAAAATCACATCCTGAGGCTGAGTTGAATCAGAGGAAGCCATATGGGACTTGCTGTCAGGGCCTTTGGATCTTACACTACATCATTCTCTTCAGCAGTAAGAACAGCACAGTCAAAAATGCTGATATATTTGAGAGGCTATGGACAAGTTAACTTTAAAACTTTACCGAGCACTTTGAGATGGTTTGGATATGCTAAAGAACTAACCCCAAAGTACCATAGATACGAGTAAGTCTGTACGCCCCCCCCAAAAAAAAACCCTATAAAAATGAGACTAAATCTTCACACTCGGGTACTATTCCATCTCCTAAGGGTCCGTGCTGCTTAAGTGCCCCCAACACTAAACCAAAGTTGTAGAAATGATTTCCTCCTCTCCTTTCTTTTCCCTATGTTGCCTACACTTACCACGCCATCCCTGTCCCCACACCCAGCCATCTGCCTCTGTATTTACCACACCCCCTTGTATGACTTGTCTCTGAATTTTCTGTGCTCCTTACCCCTGCACCCTCTGTGTCTCATTAAAATGTGATTGTAGCCTTACTTCCCACTGCATGTTAGTCTTTCTTGATGAGTAGCCAAAGAATTGGGTATGCCTATCCCTATTTCCTAATGTCATAAATTAATTAGTGATTCACATATATGTGTATGTGTATGTATATGTATATATATGTACACATACATGTATACATATGCACATGTGGATATATACACACATGCATGTGTTTACATATACATAATTTACCTGTTGGTAGAATATAAACTCCTTGAAATCAGGAATTATTGTTTCATTTTTGTTCCTGTAACCACAACACAACAGTATACTTGGCACATAGTAGGTATTTTAACATGCTTATTAATTGATTATTGTGGCTGTTGTTTTCCCCCAGTGATATATAAGTACCTTGAAGGCAGAGGTCATTTTCTTTTTGGTTCTATATCCTCAGAATCTACTATATGCTTAGCACATAGTAGACACTTAAATGTTTATTGAATTGCATTCATTTAAATTGATGATATATGAGACATAGCTCATGGGGCTATGTAAAGAGGGAGGCTGCAAAAATAGTGGCGACATCATGTGCTTGGTCCCTTGCAAATTCGCCAATGAATATATATATATATATATATATATATATATTCATATATGGAAGAAATAGAGCATAAGGTACTTTTAGAATGAAGAGCTATATAAATCAAGCACCATATAAATGCAATTAATATTATTGATCAATATAATCGATCTATGTCATCAACATGGCTATTGTCTCCACTAATACAGATGACAATTCTTCCAAACCATAATATATAGTTTCATGAGTAGCCATAGGAAAAAATCATTACTCATCTGGTGTTAAACCTTCTGGTGACCAACTTAATGAAATCAGGGAGGTAGACTGACACCCAGTCAGTCCATCACTAAAGTATGGAAGAGCTTGATTAGGACCTGTCAGACACCTATGGTTTTTGAGAATAGTCTGCAAGAACCCAGAATTACCATGGCAAGATAACTATGCCACAATGAGACTTCCAAATTTAAGAGAAAATACTTCATTTAAAAACATGCAAAAAGGGGGGTTATTTAGGCTCTAGAAATATTGTATTGCTTGAATAGAGTCCCCCAACCCCCAAATATGGCAGTAGCTTTCATTACAGAAAGGTAATTGGAAGGAAAAGCCCAGGCGATTTCACATTTCTATGGTCACTTTATAAAAGGTTAGAGGAGTCAGAGAGATTGTGAAGAATAATCAGCAACAGGAATGAGGAACTTTATGGGAGATTTTGACAGGCTTTTTATCCTTTTGGAACATAATTACTTAATATAAGAGAAATGGGAGCCTTGCTGAATGGGATTATACCAAAAAAAAACTCAAATCAAATTTTAAAAAGCTCCCATTCAGGTTTTTGACAGGTTTGTCATCTTAGATCAGGATGGACAGTAAAATGGTTACTCCATTCATTAAACCACGGATCCAATTGAAACTCTGAATTCAAAGTTCCTTCTTGCCTTGCCTGGGTTATATTTTTACACTTTGGTTCTCATCTCTAATATGGCTTTATGGTCCAGGTCAGATAAAGTGTTCCTAATTCCATCTGTTCTCCCAAAGAGCCCTCAAGCTTCCATCACTTCAGAATTTTTGTCAGTGGGATGCCCTTCAGGGTTGCTTGGGTTTTGTGGGTTAGCTGTTTTGTCTGGATGCACAGAAGTGTTCCTTTGCACAGTTTTAATGGAAAGAAAAGAAAACAAAATCACGCTATTGCAAATGAGCAAAAGAAGGCAAGGGAGACTTGGGGGTTTTGTTTTATCCTTTTTGCAATTCTACTTTGTTACATTTGTTGATTGTTATTCTGGCCACTAGGCAAGTCTCAACTTCTCTTAGCCTCACTTACTTCATCTGTAAATGAGGACATTGAACTCAATGTCTTTTAATGTCCCTTTCAGATCTTAATAGCTATGATCCTTTCATCTGAGGACTAACATAATAAAATTAGTAACCACAGATCATAAATTTAGAGCTGAAAAAGACCTCGTCTAGTCCAACTCTTCATTTAATAGATGATGAAATAGAGGTCAAGGGATTTTAAGTGACTTACTTATGATAGTAAGCACTGAAGGCAGAATTTGAACTCAGGTCTACTAATAATAGTCCAGGCTATCATTGTCCAACCAATCATCCCAGCAACAAGTAATGGTGTAGAAACAATATAGCCTTTCATCTTTTTCTGTATGTCTCTTCTCTCAGACTCTATCCCCTTTGTAAATGAAACTAACTTAATTTGTGATTAGCAACCAAATTCTCATCTTCCATTATAATATGAATTACATTTGTAGTTTAGTCTTAGAACCATTCTGATGTCTGTATTTCCCCATTTATTAATCCCAGAGTTCTCTAATTCTTCTTATTCAAATTACTGAAGCACATTGTATCCTCCATTTTCTCCAATATTCCACAGCTTATGACACTGAAAGGAGCAAGTGCTGTCTCAGAACTTTCAGTCAGACTTAATTTCAGTAGCTGCTTCTCTTAACAGTAACTACAGACCTAAGTCCCAGACACGTGAACTGACACTGAAAATTTAATTAAGCAATTGCTTTTCTCAGAAGCAGACTTATACTATTAGCAAGTGAACTGACTCTCTTAACTGGAAATATATCTTTACTGGACTACAAGGTCCTTGAGATTAAGGACCATGTTTTATTTAATTTCTCTGTCCCCTTAAGTGTAAAACAGTGGTATCTATACAGAGGGGACTCAAAATGTTTATTGTTGAATAAATTTGTTTCCACTATTATATTTATAGTGGGAATTGGGGGCCCTCTTGATTCTCTATAAGCTCATAAATAGGGAAAGTCCTTTCTACATCTGAAACTGTGTAAATAAAATGCATAGTTGGAAGTCTTATGAGCCTGTGTATATGAGGGAAGCTGGTGCTACCATTACTGGGTAGTAGATTCTGTATTTTCCAATTTCATTTGAAGAGATCCAGGGAACCAAATAAGTGAATGTTTTCCCCAAAGTGAATTCAGGCTATTCATATTAAGTAAGCAGAATTATATATTATATTGTATTATGTCTTCTTTTAACTGACCCATTCTTTCCCCTTAAATAAGACACTGTTCTCCAACCCACTGAGAAGAATGAGAGGAATGTGGGAAAAGACAAACCAATAAAAGATCAGTTGGATCCATTTGACTTTTAACCACACAATATGAATGTCTAAAAACAAGCCTGTGAAAATCTTCTAGGCTTTTGTATATGCACACCAAACTCCCTACAAGTCACAAGCAAATTGATTCCTATAAATTCACAATGGAACATAGAGTAAACTCAGCTAAAATTCTTAAAATTAAAAAATATACCTTTTTCCTGTTCTCAATACCCTTTCCATCTCCAAATTCCTCCATGTACCTGTAATTGTGGCCTTCATTCATAATTTTTGAACGAGTAAACTCTTTAAAATTTACTTCTTATAACTCTGTTCACTCTGTGTTCCAGACTGCTCAGTGATACAAATATTCTAACACATAGTGTTCAATCCATGAACAAGCATTTATTACATGCCAGGAATGGTGCTGAGCATTGAAGATGCAAAGACAAGCAAAAAGAAAAAGTCACTTCCCTTAAGGAATGCACATTCTAATGAAAGAGATAACATCTACATACATAGGCATCTGCATCTATCTCTACAGAGCAAATGCAAGCTAATTCTCCAACAATACACACTTTAAGATAGAAAATATTTTTTTCTTTGCTCCAGCTGTAAAGTGACATATATGTCCAATGTGCTTTCTAAACAATAAAGAGACAGGGTAAGATATTTTGGAAAGACACTCTCTGTCTAAATTGATAGAAAAAAAACAAGTGAATAGCATAACAAACCCTCATGGGGACAAGAATACAAACACACATTAAAGATGGAGTTTATCTGGATTTTTCCAACACAAGTGTTTGTATGACATTAAAACACACTTTTTTTTTTTACAAATGAAGGGGTTCAAAAAGCCAATTCAAGTTCAAACCACTTTTCTCCTATTAATAGGAGAATACACTAATTGTTAAGAGCCTGCTTAATAAATGTTGAACCTCTGCAGAGGAAGGGTTAGGTAGTAAAGATTTAGTTGTGAAAAGAGACAAACCAATCAAAGTAGATGTCATATTTACCTCAAATATTATCAGCATATAGACTCCCGCCAAAATGACTGATGCAATAGTTACTTGGGTCTCTATGTCTGCATGGAGGTATTGATGAGTCATTGAAAGCGGAATCACTTGGTTTTTCTGGAGGAAGGCTCGAATATTTATTGAAATAGTCTCTCTGAAGCAAAAAACAGATGATATACAGTTGGTGAAAGGGAAAAAGTACTACAGCATAACAATTACTTTCCTCTCTGACTCCACTCTACACCAAATTATTACACAATCAATTCAATTATTCATAGAAAGTAATGGTGGTAAAGTGGATAGAGCACTGGTCCTGGAATCAGGAAGAGTCAGCTTCCCAAGTTCAAATCTGACCTCAGACACTTATTAGCTTCATGACCCTGGGCGAGTCACTTCATCCTGTTTGTCCCAGTTTCCTCATATGTAAAATGAGCTGGAGAAGGAAATGGCAAACCACCCCCATATTTTTTCCAAGAAAACCCCAAAAGGCATCACAAATGGTCAGACACAACAGTCCTCAACTTAATTTTAGCCACTAGTTTCCCCTTTTCTTCCTAAGCACACCTCCTCATTAGAGTCACACCTTCTGTGAGTGGTTGTTAATAAAACAGAAATAAAGAAGAAATCATAATGTGCCAAGATCTAGCAATGGAAGACCTAATCCAGCTCCTTCACGTCATAGATGAGGTAACTGCAACCCAAAAAAGTAAATGGTTTACTCAAGATCACATAGATAATAACCAACAGAGCCAAGATTCAGACCCAAGTTCTCTGACTCCAAATGCATTTCACCAAGGGAAAAATGGTTTGAGTTCCTTGGCCTCTACCTAGGCTTCCTGATGGTTTATTAAAGGATCAAAAAAAAGAATAACCCTTGAATAATCAAGATTTGGCTGTATTCTAAAGTACATATTCCCAAACCAGAATATGTATCAAGATTCTCGTAGAATCACATAACTTGAGAATTAGAAAGGACCTTAGTGACCTTCCATTCCAAACCATCCACAAAAGGAGTCTTTACAATAACCCACCTGACAAGTGATCATCCACCTTTTGCTTGAAGATCTCTAAAAAAGGGAGATCATTTTGAGGTAGTACACTCTCCTGTGGCATGGCAGGAAGTTTCTCCTTACCTCAAACCTAAATTTGCCTCTGAAACTTTCATCTGCTGTCTCTGGCTCTATCTCCAAGTTTTCAATCAGACAAATCTAATCTCTCCACCTACCTGATGGTTCTCGAAGCTCTTACGTCCCTTCTGATTCTCTTTTCTAAGTTAAATACATCCAGTTCCTAAAACTGGGAGAGTCTGCCCTGTCTTCATGTGACATGAAATCAAAATCCTTAAATGATGCCTAAAACTAAAAACAATACTCAAGATCATGTCTGATGAGATCAAAGTGAGTAGTGATCACCTCTCTAATTGTGAAAATTAAGCATCTTTCCACACCCCATGATCACATTAGCTTTTTTGTGATTCATCACACTACTGGTTCACATTGAGCTTGAAATCCACTCAAAAGCCCCCAGGTCTCTTCCACAAAGACTACTACCTTATCATGCCTCCCTATCTTGTATTTGGAAAGTTGGCTTTTTGTATCCAAAAGTAAAACTTTACATTTGTCCCCATTAAATTTCATCTTATTAGATTTAGTCAACTGTTCCATCTAGTAAATAACTTTTTGGGATCCTGACTGTATTACATGATGATATAATTTCTAAAATGAACTCTGGTAGGAGGAGGGATGCAGAAATATAAAGAAGAAACAGCTAAAGTTTAAAATAAAAAGAATAAAGGAACAATCCAAAATTTCTTACAACATAGAACTCCTCAAAAGCAAAATAGACTCATTTTTGTTAGGAAGGTTCAGAATAAAAATTGAATCTGAGTGTTGAAAAAGATGAAAATAATTTTTCTCAAATTTATTTCTTGAATTCTACTCATTATAACAATTAGCATATATATAATGGTGATTTCCCTCTAGCTTCTAGCCACTGATGCATATTAAGTCCTGTGAGGACAAAGATATTATGTACTTTAATATTTCAGTGATCTGGGATTTTATCAAGATGGGTACTCCCTCCACCAACATAGATTACAATGCCTGGAGGATTTAGTAAATAATCTGTTAGAGTTGCTGTGGACAAGTCATTTGTCCCCTCCTGGACAAACTGGAGATAAGCCTCTTTGAATTTAACTAGGATAATCCTCATATAATAAACATACAAAACATCATCACTTCTCTTCCTTCCCCTTTTCTGTTGTCTTTCCTTCTAGAAAAACATCCACCCTGAAGTCTCACTCTCCTGATTGGTGATTCCCTCTGAAATCATCATTTTAGGAAAGACCTCAGTCATGCTATACCTCACTCATGCCTAGTGTGCATTCTCTGAACTTCTCAGCCCCTTCCTACCACTTCTTTCATTTCTCTCATGTGTTTGCCTTTCTCTAATAGGATGTAAGCTTCTTGAGGGTATAGACTATCTTAATTGTATTCTCAGGGCTTAGTAGAGTGTCCAACACATAGTAAGCACCTAATAAATGATCTATCTAGTTATCATACATCACCAGTTTTAGGGAGGGCTGGTAGGTTCCACCAGAGCTTGTTCTCTGCTGATATAACCTCTAAGAACTCAAGGTCATACCCACCAGGACAAGGCATTTGAGTAGGAGTTAGAGGGAGATAGGGAAAATAAGTGATTTTCCCAGGGACAGAGACTGTGACAATTTATGATTAGAACTCATGCCCTTCTCTTCCCCACAGTTTGGCATGCAGTAGTTCCCTCTTGCCTTTCCAAATTCGCATTTATCTGAGAACCAACCTGGTAATTATCTCAAAAGTCCTGGAAGTAATAGCTCGTTCATTTCTTCTAGAGTTTAAAAAGATGGTCCAGTTATAGATGACCTAAAAAAGAGATGACAATCATCATTCGGTGAAACATTATGGGGTTATTCAGTTTATGAAGAATCTTTATTTCAGTGTGTGTTCTGCAAAGGTACAAAAAGGGAAACTATTATGCAAAATTTTGGAGAAGAGAAAAAATACTTATGAAGCCTCATCAACACCAGACTGTACATAGCCAAATTGCAATTGCCAAATGCAAGACCATATGTATAATTCCTATGTATCATAGTTGGTTGTGTGATTATTTCCATAACCTATAAAAATAATTATAAATGTGTTGATAGATAACTTATCACTACTAAATAACTCACTAGAAGTCAATGATAGACTGAATAATAGTGCATAGGTACTAGTAAACTACCCAAGTTTAAGTAAAAGAAGGAAAGATCATTCCATATAGAATATTCTCTTATAGTTAAGAGGAAATATAGTGAAGTAGAAATAGTTAAGTGTTGTAAAATCAAAGGACCTAAATTCAAATCTTACTTCTGCCTGTGTGACCCTGGGCAAGTCACATCACCTCTAAGGGCATCAGTTTCCTCATTTCTAAGGGAGATGGACTAGATGACCTCTAAGGGCTCTCTCAACTCTAAAACTATGGTCCAGGTGGAAGGTGGAATATGATTTGTTGGCAAGAATAAAGAAATGTTTTTGAATCAGCAGCTTATAATTGTATGCACCTTTTGGCAATTACAAAAGTGGATGAAAGGATACCGAAAGGTGTATAGAAGGTTTCAATCAATTGAGGGAGAGTTAATCAAGAACACTCCTATTTGCCCACAAAATGAAATTCCTCACCCATAACAAGTTAAACAGGGACTTGATTTTTCATTCCTTTACCTCAAAGAACCCCTCTCCCCACTATTTCTTTCCATTAGAAACAAGTACCAATGTAGGAGTCATTTAATTCCTGTGATACGAAATGATTGTGTGTCTATGTTAGAATTTTGATGGTTCTGAGTAGGCTAAAGTTTCATTTGTAGAGGACCTATACCCCTTGTCCTAACTGTGCAGAAGGCTGTTGGATCTTCTTAGCATTCTGTCTGAGCTGTTAAGCATACTTTCAACCAGCTGTCTCCGTTTCATTTTAACATGCTCATTTCAGTCATGTCCAAAATTCATGGCAGAGATGCTGGAGTGGTTTGCTTTTTCCCCTCTCCAGCTCATTTTACAAATGAGGAAACTGAGGCAAACCGAGTTAAGTAACTTTTCCAGGATCACATAGCTAGTGTCTGAGACCAGATTTGAACTCGTTTTTCTCACTCTAGACCCAGCACTCTATCCACTGTGCCACCTAGCTGCCCTATAACCTGACTGACTATAGCCTTACTCTTTGACTAACTGGTTTATAACACAACTACAAGAGTCCCTCCTCCTATCTTATTTGAGAGACTCCATCTAAGAAACAGGGTTAGAACACTCTGTAATGGTTTTTGGTAAATGGCCCATTGGTTCATAGATTTAGAATTGGGACCTCAGAGGTCATCTAATCTTACATCTACTCATTTTGAAGACGAGGAAACTGAGACCCTACAAGGTTAAATTACTTGTCAAAGGCCCCACAAGTAGGGTATAGCAACTTCAATTTGACACATATACCCCTCTCTGACTCTAAATGGCATTCACTTTTCACTACACCATGCTGCCTTATTCAGAGTTGTACCTTTTGTTGATTCATGCTAACCTTAGAGACCATGAATATTCAGCTACCCCATTGTATATGTTGCCTCACCTTGGACATGGGATCCCAAACAGGTGAAAGGTCAGAGAAGACTCCCCATTGAAAGAGAATTACAGAACAAGCTCTATCACTGAACACTCTGCCAGGCAACCATCTAGAGAAATATGCCTCCATTTCATGGAGGACCACTAGTGGGCACAGACATGGTACCATAGCATATCATAGTGTGCTTGGAACATGAGGGCCAGAGGGGATTCTGGGTAAAGTGCACAAATTCCTGAGTATTCTTGCCAAGAAATAAACAGCTTCAGTGAATCAAGTAAGGAGTGTGGGCTCCTATTCTTGATTCAAAACAAAATGCTGAGCAAAAAGAGCTGTAGAAACTTTTACAATTTATAATATACATTACATATATTTAGTTTGTTATATATGCATATAAAATAAATTGTAAAAGTTTTATAGACTTTTAGAAATTCTGGTAGGTTAGAAATGGAATACAAGATATTCTTACTCTGAAAGGAATTAAAAGGAATGTGATTTAAGAAATAGGATAGGATCTATAGGTGTCTTTTTTTAAGTTTGTGCCATAATACAAAAATAATTGCTACTGTAGATTTCTGACTCCTGCTTTGCTTTTCATAAGAAGATAAACTCAAATCATTCTGTAAACACTAAGATACTAATATGTAAGCAACTATAAGCAAGTGGAAAATATGTAAGCTCTTCTAAGTAATGTAATTGTGTGCAAGCACAATTTAATTACAGCACATGAATGCATTCAGTACCTTTAAGTAAAATCTAATTAAGGTGCTTCTAACATTAACCACTACCATAAAGAAATACAAAATCTATAATGTTCCTTTAACTTTCCCAATGAAATCATTCTTTGGGAAAAAACATAGCTGTCTGTTCACAGCAACATAGAGCTGAGGGCTCTGTACTCACTTTACAAAGAACGGGAGAAAAAAATATATTTTCCAGACAAGAAAAAGGTCTCAATGCAAACTGTTTGCTGGCCAATGGTGTCATCATCATGCAACTCACAACCAAATCTTTTCCAAATGAAATTTAATGTGGTAAAAGTGGTTCAAAGTTGAAAGAGATGTGACATCTTCTTAAACAATTATTTTCACATAACTTATCATTATTACCTGCTGTTGTGGGCGCCTCCTTCGGGGGCCAGGTTCCTCTGACTGAGTGACCTCAACCACAATATGTTCTTCTGCTTGAGGTCGAGTAACCACACCTGCAATCAAGGACCCCGCCAGTTCTAACTTGAGCAGAGAAGAATCACCAACATCTGTAAGATTCACAGCTGGTGCCCATCTAGTTAAGGGATAAATGTCCAAAGGAGGAAGATAGCAACATAGCGCCTAACAGACGGAAGGACTTGCCACCTTAGTATCAGCAGCAGGGGTCACGGTCACTTTCTACTTCAGATACCGTCACACAAGTGCTTGATTTGAACAGAGACAAATCTCCAGCCCACATCTCCCAGGAGAAACTTTCCCCAAACCACTCCAATTTTTCCACTCTGTATCTCCAAAGATAGCTTATAAAGTTGAGGAAAGAAACTTCCATATCTCCCAAAAGCTCAAAGTTGAATACTGAAGATTTAGAGGGTGGTATGTGAATGGACAAAAGAAGAAATGAATGAAAATCTCCACTACCATCCTTAAGGAGTCTAAACTTTGGAAAGTGAGAAATCAAAACGGGAGTTGGAAATGAGAATTCTGTCACTGACCCAGACTGGTGGTGTACATAGAGAAGTAGAAATTACTGCAAATTGTGGTTCTAAATATTATTTAGTAATATAGGAAACAATCTGGTATAAACTCCTTGCTTTCTTCTTGCTACCTAGACATGATGTTAAATGTCTACCTGCTTAATTGTATTTGACAGTATCAAAACAACCTCTTAACATTTTGTTATATTCTAGTCTAAAAATAGTATTTGTGTAGTACTTAAAGGTTTACAAAACACTATAAACATCTCATTTTATCCTAATAACAACTCTGGGAGGCAGACCCTGTTGTTATTCCTACAAGTAATTGAGGCAGTCAGAGGTTGTTACTTGCCCAGGATCACACAGGTAGTAAGTGTTTGACACTAGATTTGAACTCTGGTCTTCCTGACTCCAGGTCCAACACTATATCCACTGTGCCACCTAGCTGCCTCTATTTACAACAGAGCTGTCATACTAATATGCCCCTCTCTAACCTTGCACCTAGCAGAACAATAACTCTCAGTAAAGGAAGCAGTAACCAGGCATGTGGTTTGATTAAGGTGGAGTATTTCTGATGTTCATAGGGTTGGGAATCCTTGATTCATAATTTATTTGTCCTTTAATGAAGGGGCAGCATCCCTGGTGTCCTTCAGTCTGGCATCTTACTTGGGATACAAAGATGGTGTTGACAATGAAGCTAAAGTCCCTGCTAAATGAAGATGTGAGAAGTGCCTACTATCTGACAAGGGATTGTAGAGATTCCAGAGTAGGAAGGATGTAAGGAGGTGTCACTTTTCTGTTCAGCAGCTAACAGAACTCTTTTTCCCCTTCAGTTCCTGTTATTCTATGGCTGCCTTATTTTTAAAGAGGAAGTAGATCTTTGAGACATAAGTTGGTAGTGAAGAGGGCCCAGGATTTGGGGTCAGAGGAGTTGGATTCAAAAGCCCATCTCGTTGAACTGATGATGTCTCCAGCCCCTTCTTTAACTTCAGCAACCCTGCTTCTAGCCCTCCACCCTCCCATTGGGCTTCCAGAGACCATGCCTAGAAGGAGGTAGGGTGCTTACACACCATGCCATGTACTCTTTGATCTAGTGACACTGGCCTCTTTCCTTTTCCTTGAACAAGAAACTCCCTCCCCTGACTTTGGGCATTCTCTGACTGTCCTTCATGCATGAGAGGCTCTCCTTCTTTATCTGTACCACTGGTTTCCCTGATGTCCCAACGAAATTCCCACCTCCCATAATCCCTTTCCCAATCCCAACTCAAGTGCCTTTCCTTTGTTAATTATTTCCTATTTATCCTGCTTGTGTTTATGTAGTTGTGCGTTGTCTCCCCCAATAGATTGTGAGCTTCTCGAAGTCTTTCTTTGCATCCCCACCATTTAGCACAGTGCCTGACACATGGTAGGCACTTAATAAATGTTTATTGACAGAACTCCCTGCTACCAGGCTTCCTCACCTCCACATCAGTCAGTTTCTGCCCTTCTGCTACTTGGGTATCCGCCTTTCAAACCAGACCTCCAAAGACCATGCCCTGGAGAAGTTAAGCCATTCAGTTATGAACTATCTGGGACTATGCATCCTAATCTTCAGTCTGGCCATTTTCCCATCACTTCATGTGTATTCTACTCCCACCCCAAACAAAAATGTAATTAAATCATCATTGGGTGGGACCAAAAGAATTTTTTTCTATTCACCATCCCTATGATATCCTTATGATGTGACTTTCTAGATCAAAACATCCTTTTTTGGGAAGCTAGGTGGCACAGTGAATAGAGCACCAGCCCTGGAGTCAGGAGGACCTGAGTTCAAATTTGGCCTCAGATACTTAATACTTACTAGCTGTGTGACCTTGGGCAAGTCGCTTAACCCCAACTTCCCCTCCAAAAAAAAAAGAGCAAAAATATCTTTTTCTAGTCACTCTTCTTTCATGTGTTATGTCCCACTTCCCCTTCCCCCATCACTGAAACATAAAGTCCTGGAAGGACTATGTGAATTTTGTATCTGTATGCCAACCATTTACCATGTGTTTGGCACATAGTAAGCACTTAATACGCTTTTTAATTCACTTATTCTTCCATGTTAAGGTTTGTCTAGTGGGACCTAGAATGAGTATTGATTTGTAATCAAATTCCATTTTTTAAATTCTCTCACAAAATCTAGCTCAGAAAATACTTGCATGAATAACTGATTGATTGAAAGTAAGGAAATATGTAACATATTAGTCCTCAATGCTAGAATTCATGGGATTGGGAGAGGAGGGAAGAAACCACAAACAGCAATGTTATTGGATAAAATATATAAAATTAGGAATCAATAGTGTCCTTTAAAAATAGGTCCCCTTGGAACAAATGAATATATCCATATCTTTTCTACCAAAGAAGAGACTATTCAAGAAAGAACAATCTCCCTAGTTCCTATAGTTTTCTAAAAGCTTAGAGTATAAGTGAAGGAGAAAAGGATAGAGAATACTTTAACATATTTTCTTTTTCTTCTTTTCACATATTCACAAACCCAGCATTGAGTGTTAAGCGATGGCTGAAAATACACCTTGCCTTTAAAAAAGAAAGGTATTAATTAACCTGCCTCATGAGGTCTGTTGACCTCTTTCCTTGGCCTAATAACCTAAGGCTCCCCTGACAGATTCTTCCTTGCAGCCAATACAGCCAACAATTTCTCAACAATGAACTTCAGGTGCAGGTAATTGTGGTGGTTTCCTTTATACAATACTTCTCAAATAAATCCCACAATTACTGAGATGACACATTGAGACTGGCACAAAAGAAACATGAAATTTCTGTGGGGTGGAGGGAAAGCAGCTTTGTTATTCCCTGGATCATTTTCTTATGAATAAACTTTTCCCTATCAAAGCAAAATTGCTTATTGCTGGATCTTGCACAAGGTGTCTACACCAACCATCAAATCCAGATCAAAGTTGTAAATTAACATCATCACTGACCTTGACCAGAAACTAACAAAAGAAATAGCAAGAGTGCTATTTCACTAAGAAACAATGAACACAATATCCACTGCCCTTTCATGACAAACACTGAGAAACTTCAAGAATTTCTGCAGTTTTCTTCTACTAAGCAATCACAAGACTTCCAGCCAGGGCTTTAGAGTGGCCATATCTACTACCTAATTTCTCAGGAGCCTCATGTCCATGCTTCCTCTCCCTATATCTGTCATCGATAAACCTTTAAAGTAAGGTCTGGATTACTTAGGATAAAGGCAGCGAAGACTGTTTATAGCAGGGAGAAATGACAAAAGAAGGGGAAAACTGTAACAGAGCACTGAGCCAACAGAATGTCTGCTTTTTTCATAAATGTTTTTTTCATTCATTCACTCATTTATTCATTCTCTATTTCTCTGTCTTTCTGCCTGTATCTCTGTCTCTGTCTCTGTGTCTCTGTCTTTCTCTCTGCTCCCCCCAATTCAGAAGCCACCATTCTATGTTTTACCCAATTCACTTATTTTTATTTCTTTTTGACCCACCCATGGATCACTCGAGCTACAATCTTACTAGACTCTTATCTATCTGTTCAGCTCTTCCTTCCATTTTCTACTCACCAACCTTAATCAAGTTTCCAAAACATGTAAAAGGGAGAAATTTGTCTAGAGAATAAACCTGACCTCCCCTCCAGTTCTAAACAAGACTCAGTTAAACCATCCCAACTAGATGGCATAATAGTAGATATATGGAAAACAAAATTTTTTAAGGAAATCAAATAGGTAATTTTTACAAAATTCTTCACAACATTGCAGATCTGCAACAAGCACATCAGTGGTTTCTCTAAACCAACCACACTATTAGAGCTGTTGATTTATTCAGAAAATAGCTCATTATTCAGCAAGGTAACTTTAATAAGTCCTCAGAGTGAAACAATAACCCAGACAGTAAAACAATCTGCCTGATTCTTGATTTCTTTTCTTTTTAACTTTTTTCTGCAAGTGGATATTCCTATCTTACCCAGGTTGGAAGTGTAGAAACTATTTACACCATCCACTGGCGTGGAAGCTTCTACCTGATCTGCTTTTCCAACCTGGGCTGGTTCCCCTGTCTTTTGTTACCCTGCCAAGCCTCTGGGTCCAGGGGTTTCATGGTACTGGTACTAGACTAAGATATTCAGTTAGCTTTTAGCCCTCCTTCATACTGGAACTCCGAAACAAGCAATGTCATCTAAACTCGGTTAGACTCCCTCAGCTTCCACTACTGCTAGCTGCTCTGCCACCAGCTCTTCTGCCCCCTTGGGCTGGTGGCTCCCTGTGGCTCCTCCACTTGGTCAGGAGGCAGCTTAGTGGTGGTAAAGATTGGAGATAAGGTATCATAGCTTTCAAATTCCACAAATCCTCAGCATTTCCATGGTATCTGCCTTCTCCATCTATGCCCTTTATGGATACATCCAGTGCCACAGATACACTGAAGGCACAACTATAGCCTTGCATTTAACAAGACCATCTCCCTGGAGAACCCTTTTTGGTGTAAAATTGGAAATAGCTTGTCTTTAAATTCCAATCCTTAATTTTCCATTTTGTTCCTCTTTAGAGGAACACCAAGAAACCGTGAACAGCATTTTGTTTTTCTATCATTGAGTCATTTTGATTGTGTCTGATTCTTCATGACCCCATTTGGGGTCTTCTTGGCAGAAATACTGGAATGGTTTGCCATTTTCTTGTATAACTCACTTTACAGATGAGGAAACTGAGGCAAACAGGCTTAAGTGACTTGCCTAGGGTTACATAGCTAGTAAGTGTCTGAGGCACTAGAATATTTCTTCTCCATTTTCTTCTATTCTTCTTCTCCCTTCTAGTTCTAAATCTTATGATCCTCTCTTGGGCAAGTCTTAGAGAGAATGGCATTATACTTTTACGATTATCTCCTAAAATTCGCATATTTCCCCTCCTACCAATCCCTACTACCCCCCCACACACACACACACACATTTTTTTTAATCCAAAGACAGTATTTATTTGTCTGACTGGAGACCATCTCTGACTAGATATAACCTCTGGGTCCGTTTTTTGCTGTGGTTTTTTTGTCTATTTGGAGCACTAAACTAAAAAAATAAAACACACCTCCTCCCCAATTCCCTTTTGGGAGTTACAAAAAAGGCATCTCAGCTTGTTTTTCTAAGAGCCTTAGTTGAAAGAATGTTCCACCATGACAGTTTTCCTTGAGGTCCAGAGGTAGGCACAGAAAGAGTTTTTAGAAGTATATTTCCTACTTGCAAGAGAAGTGAGAAGGTTAAAGGAATCAGAGTAACAAAAGTGGGTCATATTCATAGAAATGTTCAGTTTTCTTGCAGGTAAAGGTTGTTTAAACCCTGAAGCTAAGATAGAATTTTAGAGCTCTGAAGCATAAATAAAAAATCAAGAAAGCCTTCAACCAGGTACTAGGGTAAAGAGAGCTGAAGAACTGGTTACAGGGAAAGTAACCCAAAGCATGTGCATAATGAGTTAAAATCATGGAGTCTCTTTTCCTGGGAAAAAGAGCAAAACTTAGTCTTGCTTCCAGAACCTCTAGAGCCCAAGTGTACATAGTTTTCATAGTGTTGTGGACACTGAAAAGGTCCAATGACTTCTCCATTTTTGTTGTTGTCATTGAGTTGTTTCAGTCATGTCCTACTCTCCATGACCCAATTTGTCTTTTTCTTAGCAAAGATGAGGTTTGCCATTTCCTTCTTCAGGTCATTTTATAGATGAGGAAACTGAGGCAAAAGGGGAGAAGTGACTTGCCCAGGTTCTAGTATGTGTCTAAGGTCAGATTTGAATTCAGGAAGATGAGTCTTCCTTACTTCAAGAACTCTATCCACTGGGCTACCTCACTGCCCATACTTAACAGTTAAAGGGTGACCAAATATAACGAGTACTTCTAATAAGTCAGTTCACTATTAATGTAAAAAATTGCTGACCCTAGATGTGCAGGAACTCCTAGAACAAACTTGAGTCATTTAAAAGGTAACTTAAGTATACAATAGCAGCAATGTCGTTCAAAGAACTGTGAATGACTAACTTATTTTGAATAGTATAAATACTCAAATCAACTACAAAAGATCTATGAAGGAAGATGCCATCCACCTCCAGAGAAAGAGCTGATAAAAAGAAAGATGTATAGTATGATTTTATATCCATATCTGTGTCTAATGGTGGCCTTCTCTAGTGCAGGTTGTGGAGGGAAGGAGAAAAAAATAAAAATTCATAGAAGAACATAAAAGAAAACTCAGAAAGAAGCACCAAAAAGCAGGGTACCTTGGAAAAGAATGTTTTTATGTAGTATTTATTACGTTTTTTAAAAGTGAACTGTGAAATGGAGATTTGCAGTCTCAAATTGAATCATCACTTTCAGTTGTGCTATGTAAATGGAATTTTTTTGTTATTTTTTTGTATTTAAGTTTAAATTTTTTAATTTGTTAAATGTATCAAAGCTCTTGCTATTATAAAGGCTGCAATGAGTCTTTATTAAATGTGTGGGCTTTCTTTCCTCCTGTCAGTAAAGATGCAGTGGACTGCAGGTGGTGCTGAATGTCATAAATGTGGTTGCCAGAATAGTTTATTTTCTTTGTTATAATGGAGAGTTCTTGGCCTTGGGTTTACAGAAGAGTGACAGTGGCATGGAAAAAATAAACAATAATCACTGAGCAAACATTTTAGGTGTTTGATGTCTGTTTATCAGAAGAATTGTTATTAATCTGGTTTTCCCAACTGTATTGTGAGCTCCTTGAGACCCAAGACTAGGTTTTATACTTTTGTATCCTTCACACTGCCTAACACAGTGTTGGGTACACAGTCAGTGTTCAATAAGGAAATGGGAAAATGCAGTTAAAATTATTGGTAGGTCTTAATAAGAGGGCAAATATATAGAAAATGTATCAAGATAAATGAACAAAAAAATCAAAGAGAGTAACTGATGAATTATGAATAGCTTATATGTTGTAATTTCACATCCAAATATTTGTCATGAAGTATGTTTAGTTGATTTTCTCAGTGTTTAAAGGTAAGTTCATAATAAATGGTTTCTAAGATTGTTAGGGGAATGCTTCTTAGTGGTGTTGACCATATCCATCACATGAATAACAAAACATTCCCAACTCGGTGGCACAGTGTATAGAGTGCCGTGCTTGGAATCAGGAAGATGTGAGTTTGACTCAAGCCTCAGACTCTTTAGGACCCTGGAAAAGTCCCTTAGCCTTTTTGTGCCTCAGTTTCCTTCTCTGTAAAATGGGGTTAATAACAGAACCTCACAGAATTGTTGCAAGGATCAAATAAGGTTTTATATATATTGCTTTTTGGAGGGGGGACTGCAGGGAATTGGGGTTAAGTGACTTTCCCAAGGTCACACAGCTAGTAAGTGTTAAGTTTCTGAGGTCAGATTTGAACTCAGGTCTTCCTCAGTCTAGGGCCAATGCCCTATTCACTGTGCCACCTAACCGCCCCTAATAAGGTTATATTTTTAATAGCCTTGCAAACCTTAAATCACTAGATAAAGTCTACTTTTTATTGTTATTATTCCCATGAAGATAGCAGAGGACCAAAGGGAGGTAAAGAACAAAGAGATTAAGGGAGCTGGCACACAGAATGATGTGAGTATTGTGCTCACCAGGGAGGATCCTTAAAAACAATGATATCCAATAAAAACATTTTGAAGAGATGCCAAAGGGCAGTGTAATCAACGTGAGTGACCCACTTGGTGACCTGACTTGGAGACAGCCGGGTGGCACAGAGCATAAATCACTGGGCCCAAAGTCAGAAGTATCTGTGTTCAAATCTGGCCTCAGAAACTTCACCTCTGTTTGCCTCAGTTTCCTCAACAGTAAAATGGGGCTCAGAAATACAGGATTGTTTTGCAGTTTAAATAAGATAATATTTGTAAATGACTTACTTAGCAAAATGCCTGGCAAATAGTAGGAGCTTAAATAATGCTTATTTCCCTTCCCTCATTTCTTCAACAATCCAATACATAACTCAAACAGTGTCATTTTGAGGAAAGTACTTTACAGAATTTAAAATGCTGTGAGAACGTAAGCTGTTATTATGCTTGCTTTTATTCATCAGAAATCAGCTCCTCACATACATCCCCCCAAAAATCTCTAAACAGCAAAGAAAATAGCCACTTTCAGATCAAAACTTACTGACTTAGAACTGTGCAAATTAAGGTTATTGATTAGCAGACTCAGGCATCTGATTTCCTGCAGCAATTCCTAGACTAAATGGGTTAGCACATCACAAGCAACAAGGAACTTAAAGCAGAGAAAGAACATTGTTGAACACTGATGCCGTTAACAGCAACAACTGAAAAAAGGAGAAATAAGACATCAATATTGATAATCACAGTCTAGGACCATTTGGTGTAGAGGCTAATGTCCCTACACATACCCCTGAGAGTAACAATGTGTATTATAGCACAGTATTGATGTTCATAATGATGACTCTGACTCATCAAGAAAATGCTACATTATACTAGGCAGAGGGTTTTATAAGACACCATGGTAAAGAGATATTTTATAAAATAGTTAAAATCTGCAGACTTTAAAAAATAACTAGTGTGAAATAGCCTAGAAATTGAATTATGTGGAATGCCCTAATAATGCCACTTACGGTGCCTTCTAGCCCTATGAGACTTTTTTATTTTGTAAGTAATAACAGTTTGGGGTTTTTTTTGTCTTTTTGGACAGGGCAAGGCAGGGCAATTGGGGTTAAGTAACTTGCCCAAAGTCACACAACTAGTAAGTGTTAAGTGTCTGAGGCCGAATTTGAACTCAGGTCTTCCTGACTCCAAGGCCAGTGCTCTATTTACTATGCCACCTAGTTGCCCCTGCAATGTTTTAAAAGGTCATTTCCTGCTGAAATTTCTTTTCTTCCATCTCACATTAAATCTTCCATATTACCAACTTGAAAGTACACCAAGAAAAATGCCAAGATACCAAGAAATACAAAAGATGCCAAGAAAAAGAACTTATCATTGAGAATACTGAATGCATCACTTCTCTGTTAAAATGTAATTACTTGGAATGTATGAAATCATGGTAGTCACTTCAAACATTATTTACCAGCAAAACCTTCAGCCTACTGGTGTTGTCTGTGTAGCTCAGGCAATAAGAAGATGTTAAGTTATTAAAGTCAGGTTCAGGAATAAGACAATGTTGCAGGCAGCTGTTCATCTAAGTTCATTTTTCAAATGGTTTGCATGTTCAAAGTTGACAGCATGGGAGAATTCGATATAATTTCTTTTTCAACAACACGAAACTACTCTGACATGGCAAAGGAGAATTCAAATTTCAAAAGCCATCACTATTATTTATGTGTTCTTGTATCTGTACCATTTCACCCAACATTGAAAAAGAAAGAGAAATGATTTGAGTTTGACTGTTGGGAAAAGAAGAGTTATCTTGCCATAAAGTACTGACATTAACAAGACAACTCTGGAGTGCAGGGGACATATAATGCATAGACTACAGAGAGTAACCTTGCTAAGGGGTTTAGAATTCAATTCAATACTGAGTTCCTTTTATTGGTTTTTATCACAGAGCATTTGCTGCCTTTGTTTCCCTTATCTCTCCTGCCAAGTCTTCTTTCCTTTCTAAGATCAAGGTAGCATTATACTCCATGGGAAACACTGACCTCAGCATATATTTTAGAGATACTATTCTTCTCTAATGAATGCAGATAGGCTTCTATGACCTCTCATGACTTAGAGCATTATGAAACAGATTTATATTCAGACTTCAAAATATGCACAAGGCTATTTAAAGAGAGGCACTAATAATCACAGCTATGCAAGAAGAATTTTGCAAGTTCTACATACTGCTGGTTCTCTGCATGACTTTTCACAATTCAGTCAACTGCTATGGGAGCTCCCCCTACCGTGTTGTTTAGAATATGTCATATTTCACCCAGTTGTGTACTATAAATGTGCACAAGTAGATGCCTTAAGTAGGAGAATCATATTCTATGCTGTGAACTTCAAAGGAAAGTGATATATTTTCACATGGTCTGTAATTATCTAAAATTCTTTACAATTCTCATCTAACTGGTGACTGGAAATCCCAGTGCATATTTTGGATACAGTAGCTTTCCAGAGGTGACACAGCCAACATCTGCCAGGATTTTCCATGATCTGGGTATGTGCTAAATAAAATCTGTAACAATTAGAAAACAAAATTATGAACACATTAACTGAGATGATTCAGTATTAATTTAACAAATATTCATTAATCACTATTGACAAGGCACTGTGCTAGGCAATGGGGCAGGTACGTTCATGAAATGATAGCAATGACATTTAAATAATCTTATCAACAGATGCAAATTAGTATAATAATCTTATTAATTTTGGATCTAAAATTTTTCAACTTATTCTCACTTGCTCTTTTTTTGAGAATCTGCAACACTTTTTAGCTCCAGTGAACCCTGATATTGATCAACAATTACTTTACATTGCAAAATAAATCAGCTGCAAAGAGCAAAGATCCTGCAACAAAAATTAAACCTCCAAAAACTGATGAAGTCATTTTCCTACACTTCGGAATCACTTAAGAAGACAGTCAGTTTCATGGCTGTAAGGAAGATGAGTGGCACTCCCATCTAACAAGACTGAGTGAGACTTACAGACCTCTAAGAGGACACATATATGTTATGACCCAAACAAGAGCAATGGCCTGATGTCTCAAGTTTTCAAAGACTGCTAATATTATTCTAGGCAAATGTCTATTTGACACCAAAAGACTCATCTACAGGGAGAGTGACAAGGGAACACACAAAGCGATTCACAGTCAGCTTTCAATTAACCATGAATGGTTTATTAACAGTAAAAAAAATTAGAATCACAGAATAGTTTCTGCCTGTCATTCAAAATTATGTCCATGAGACTTCTCTTTCTCCACAGTTCCCAGATCATCAGTTGCTGCAATGAAAATCAATCAAGAAATGAAAATTAATTTGAATGTTGACTCTGTTGTTATTTGGTTATTTCAGTCATGTCTGACTCTTCATGACCCCAAAGGGAGTTTCTTGGCAAAGATCCTAGAGCAGTTTGTTATTTCCTTCTTTATCTCATCTTACAGATGAGGAAACTGAGGCAAACAGGAATAAGTGACTTGCCAAGGGTCACACAACTAGTAAGTGTCTGAGGCCAGATTTGAACTCAGGAAGATGAGTCTTCCTGCTTCCAAGCCCAGGGCTCTATCCACTGTGCCACCTAGCTGCCCAATATTAGCTTAAGATAGCCTTAATTAGGAAGTTAAATCTGTTGAATGCTGATGTAGTTAACAGTGACAACTAATTGACCTAAATTACCTAAATCCTTTCAAAACACCAAAAAGTGCTTCTTAGGTTGCCCACTAGTTAGTACCCCAATGGCCTCCACTGACGCAGTTAATGAAGACCTGATCATATTCCAAGGGACCATGGAGTGAACAGGAAGCCACAAATTGAGACCATGGCATCTCTAGCCAACACAAGGCTCCATCTATGCTAAAACGCCATGCTATTCTAGCTAACTCAAAGAAAACAAGACTTGGAAAGATAGCATGTTCTCTGAAGAAGCATGATGCAGTACATGGAACGCTGGATTTGGCGTCAGGAAGAATGGTTTCAAATGCTGTTGGATATTCACTAGCTCAGTGACCCTGGATTGCCTCATTCATTAAACTGGGATAAAAATGGGATCTATGGGGGGTGGCTATGAATAGAGTGCAGTGAATAGAGCACTGGCCCTGGAGTCAGGAGGTCCTGAGTTCAAATACAGCCTCAGACACTTAACACAAAAAAACTACCCGTGTGACCTTGGGCAAGTCACTTAAACCTAACTGCCCTCCAAAAAGCAAAAAAAAAAAAAAAAATGGGACCTATTTCACAGGGTTGTTGTGAGAATCTGGTAAGATAACATATAAAGGACCTTAAAAATGTTGTCTACTGCTAATAGCTGAAGGACCTGATTAAAACAACACCTAGATGAAACCTTGTAATTACTGTCCCTCTCAGTCAAAATTTCCAAATGCCAATACTTACAGAACACACAACTCCAAAGGTAAAAAGACCTGTGACTTTCAGACATCTTAAGCAGCTTCTGAAATAAAAGAAACACACTTTTTAGAGACACATTAAGATGGAAACCCACACAGCAGTTTTGCTGAAACACCAAGTACTGCCAAAATGGTGGGATGATCAATCTTTTTCTTCATCAATACTTCAAGGGTCTATAAAGTTGTCAGTGTGGTTACTCCCTCCACCAGTGCAGATCACAATCATTTTATAATTTAATAAATGGTCTTCCAGAGTTCCTATAGCCAAAATCACTCATCATTTTGCAGCCAAGTGTCTGCCTTTCCAGACTGAACTAGGCTAGACCTCTGAACAAAGACATATAGTCCATCACCAGGTTCGTCTGGTTTGGTCAGTCTGATCCTCCTCTTAAAGAAATTGCTCAGAGAGTGTGCAAAATAAGATTGGGATGATAACTTGAAAAAACAGTGAATCATTTCTCAATATATAATTCCCTTTTTAAGAGAGATTTGATCAAGATTTACTTGGGGAAAACTAAAGATTTTAAACCCAGGACCAGTCCTTATAGGCAGCTAAGTGGTATGGTGGATTGAGAGCTGGGCTAGTCAGCAATACTTCAGTACAAATCCAACCTCAGAAAGTTATTCCTTGTTTGACTAAGGAATCATGTAACTTCTGTTTGCTTCAGTTTCCTCTACCGTAAAGTGGAAATAAGAATAACCTCTACCTTTTAGAATTGTTCTGAGGACCTAAGGAGATGATATTTGCAAACTGCTTAACAAAATACTTGGTGTGTAATAAGCACTTAATAAATGTTCCTTTCCTTCCCTAAGGGCCTTTAGTTTTAGATAAAATCATATTCTGAGGGGCGGCTAGGAGGCACAGTGAGTAGAGTGCCAGCCCCGGAGTCAGGAGGACCTGAGTTCGGATCCAGCATCAGACACTTAACACACACACACACACACACAAACCTAGCCATGTGATCTTGGGCAAGTTACTTAACCCCAACTGCCCTCCATAAAACAACAAAAAAAAAGAAATCATATTTTGAGGGATTTTTGCAGTTTCTTGTTTTTGAGACATTTGAGTCAAGTTCAATTCTTCATGACCTCATTTTGGGGTTTTCTTGGCAAAGATACTGGAGGGGTTTGCCATTTCCTCCTCCAGTTCATTTTACAGATGAGGAAACTGAGGAAAACAGAATTAAGTAAATTGCCCAGAGTCACACAGCTGCTAAGTGTCTGAAACCAGATTTGAACTCAGGAAGATGAATCTTCCTGCTTCCAAGCCCAGGCCTCTAACTAGATAGACACTGCACCACCTATCTCCCCTTTTAGGGGGATGTTAGAAATCAATCTAAAGTATTTTAAAGACTTGAGTTTTCTAAATCTCCACACTAAAAATTGTATATTTGCTTCTTGGTTTTAATTTTAATTTTTATTCTTTTCAATATTTCCTGAGAGATATGACTGTGAATATTACTTCAAAAATGTAATGGAAATACTCTATTTTGAGCTGCTGGTTTAATTAAAATATACTAGCTACTAGCTATAATATAAAATATTTTGGCTGGTCTAAAGCCAAATAACATGTCGAGGAAGAAATGACTGCTCCTCAGTCTGACTGACATCACCACCTACACTAGCAAAGCTTTTTAAGACACTAGTTTGTATCCCCTGGGTTTGCCTTGCCCAGCACATAGTAGACACTTAATAAATGCCTATCGATTGAGTAATTGATTGCTAAGTTACTTGTTCTGTTCTTGCTCTGGAAATAATTTGTATTTATTTTGTATTTAATTTTCTTCGTAATCATCATTTCCCAAAATGTAAGCTCAAAGACAACTTTGTTTTGTCTTTGTATCTCCAGAGGTTAATACAGTACCTATCTAGGTTCTTAACAACTTCTTAAGTATAAAATATATATATATACACACTAGGCAGACCTCTTTAACTATTGTGCCCCTTTAATAAAGCACCAGCAGCCTTAATCCAACATTTTTTCCAAGACCTTCTGAACTTTTGCAAATGTTAAATCCTTATTCGACATTCTTTCAGATTTAATGCATTTGATAAATTACCATTCCACACTTCCAAAATTATGTTTCAACAGTTCCTATTTAAATGGGAATCACAATGACATTTCTTTTTAAAAATATGAGGCATTAATTGAACCACTTCAAGTTCAGTTCTACTTATTCCTACATAACTCAAATACATACAACAGCAGAGTTGACAAGCTAAAAAGATTTTTTTAAGTCACTTCATTTATCATGTGTAGCACTTTCTAGACATGTCAAGCCACAACAATGTAGTTTTTAATACGATAGGCTCAAGTGTATTTTGTCCTCATTTTAAGTGGTATTAAATAATTTTAATTCTATTATTTCCTCATAGGATTATAAGATGAAGTTTAAGACATAGCTTAACTATGATGAGGAACCAAGGGAGCATCTCTAAGCAAAGGACTAGTAGAATGTTGGAGGGGGAAGGAAATTTAGATATCCCTTCATTTTTAAGGTAAGAAAACCAGGTCCCAGAATAGAGAAATAACTTGCCAAAAGTCCCACTACCATATTATTTTTCAATGCATTCAGGTGGAATCTATATGAAAGAAAGGCGTTATGCAGAAAGTAGGATTTGAGTCGAGTCTTAAAGAAAACCAGAAAAATTGGGAGGCAGAGATGAGGAAGGAAAGCACCCAGGTAGAAGGGACAGCCCCAGCAAAATGCAGTTAGGAGAAGGGGATGAGAAAGTCATATGGATACAAAAAAATACCCTAAAGGTAAAGAAGAATATTAAGGGTTACTTTTCCAGTACTTCATGAGAACCCCCCCTAAGGTGAGGGTAGGGGACATTCTGCAGCTCATCCAGTAACTTGAGAGTACCCTAAAGTCCTTTTCCCCTTATTTTGAAATACCATAAAACTTTTTAACCTGTACCAAAAGAATTGCTTTTGCTCCCTTATCCTGTGTTTCCCCTTGTCCTTAATCTTTAACCTGTGCCCCCCCTTGCCCTGTCCTTAATCTTTAACCCACCATAAAACCCTAAAAATCTTACCCTATACCATAAAGAAGTCTTTTTGTCTCCCTCATCCTATGTTATAATATCATTTCTTGTCCTGTCCTCAATCTTTAACCCACATAAAAAAAAAACTCTAAAACTACAACTTCTTTTTGATACCTCTATGTAAGCCTAGTTCCCCCAAATTGCTTTTTGCTAAAAGGTCCATGTGCTTTTCACGTAAATAAAAGCTCTCTATAGCTAAACAGAACATTATCAAAGAGAATTCTTTCACACTCAAACTGCTGTCTTGAATCTGACCTTTGAGCAGTAGACATGGGGGGGGGGGGAGTGGGGGAAACATTCATCCCTGGGATGAGGGGTCCTTAACCCTTTTGGTGTCTCAGGTCCCTCCGGTAATCTAGTGAAGCCTATGGTTCTCTTCTCAAAACAATAATTTTATTGCATAAAATACAGAAGATTATCAAGGAAGCTCTTTATATGGAAATAAAGCTATCAAAATATTTTTAAAAGTTCATCGATCCCTAGGTTAAGACCCCTACTGGAGATAATTTCTGAAATGTTCATAATTCTGCAACAGTGTTCTTTAGCCTTCCTCTGTAGGCATAGTCATCATTCCTGCTGTATTAAATAGGAAGCCAGTCTTTCAATAAGGAAATCCCAGGTTCATTATCCACCTCTAATAGGCCCTAACTCTTTGATCTGAGGCAAATCACTTAACCCTTCAATACCCATAAACAACTCTGTTAGACTAAAAGCTGATAATCAGGTGTTGCTCTCCATTGATGGGGGGATTTTTCTTACCGGGAGGTCCCTATGCTAATAAGTCTTGTACAAATAACAACAACAGCTTTTAGTATCTAAGATTCTGAAAAAAAACAGTCTGAAACATGTTTGAGTTCAATTTTCAGAATAAACTTTTGGGGTAAATGGAACAGGAATTATTATCTCCATTTCACAATTGAGGAAATGGAAGTAGAGAGACTATACTATTTGTTTCTAGCAGCCTAGGTAATCAGTTGTTGTCCTTCATTCTCCAAGAGGACCAGAATGACATCACTATGCCAAAGTCAAGTTTCAGTGCATCCGACTGTGACTGATCAGGCCAGTTTGAGCTCAGAAGTCTCTCCCACAGGTCGGGCACAAAGAGTCCACCTGAACATTTGGGGTGGAATCTCCAAGTGTGAACATCCTGTATTTCCTTTGAGCTGTTTCAATTCTGCTTTGCTCATAGAGCACAGCACCTTCTCTGATGTGGGCGTGCCATGCTGAGGGGTCCTGTGCCAATGTCTCCCCTGTCACACAATCAATTCCAAAGTTCTTGAGAGTGTCCTTATATCACTTCTTCTGACCACTTAGATAATTAGTAGTGTAATAGATAAGCAAAGCAAGAACTAGAACCTGGGTCTCTATACTCTCTTGTGTTCTTTGTACAAGGTGACATGTCCTCTCCCTCAATAGTCACAACTTTTGCCATTCTCTTTATAGAAGTACAAGGGGGGAAAAATGCATCTTCCTTCAGCAGTCACTCTCAGTTACCCCAATCCCGCAAATATAGATTTCAGAGAAAACTATAACAAAAATGAAGAAGGAAAGTAGAGAGGGAGGAAGGAGGAAAGGAATGATGGTCTTTTAGACTTTAACAAGCTAAATCTGAATTCATGATGGTCTCCAGCACCCCTCTATACAATCCAGCTATACCTGTTTGGTTGAGATTTCTCACACTTCTCCCAACTCTGCATTTTGCACTGGCTGTCCCCTCTGCCTGGAAAGCTTTCCCTCCTCATCTCTGCCTCCCAGTTTTCCTTTTCTCCTCTAAAACTCATCTAATATCCCACCTTTTGCATGAATCTGTGGAAAGGAGGCATAATTTTGAGGGGAAAAAGCATTGTGGTTAGATGAGCACTCAGACTGAAGATAATAGAAACAGGTGGGTTGTTTTTTCCTGGGCAATAGAAGGGAGGGACATACAGAGCCCAATCCCAGGACAAATTGGATCCATGGGCACACATGGAAAGCAAGCCTAGGACTTCCAATTCTTTTTTTTTTTTCACCTAAATCAGCTAAAGACTATCTCTATCTCAGACTACCAAGAGATCACTTTTATTACGTATATGGTATAGAAGTATGGAGTGGTTACTAAAAATGATAGGAGAGTAATGTAATGCCCCCTCATCAATCTCTAGACTTCTGCAGCATCTCACTCTGGAGATGCGTCAGCCACTGTGGTCCCTTCCTCCTTTGGAAAAGTTCCAGGCTGGAGTCTCCATTAAGCAAGTGCCCAGATCAGCCCTACTCCTGGCTCCAGTCCTAACTCTCCAGACTTTTACAATTTTCTTTTATGCATTGTCTTCCCCTTTAGAATGTAAACTCGCTGAGGGTAGGATTTGTCTTTCTTTTAACTTGTATTTCTTTTTCCGGTACCTAGCACAAGCCTGGCACAAAGTAAATACTAAATAAATGCTTTATCTATCTATAACCAGTTTCCAGTGGTAACATTGACATATGAAGGGGGTATCCTTACCTTAGTTTTGAGAGATTGAATTTGACATGAAAACTGTCCAGAAATTCACTCTTTTCTGAGGAGGCAGATGTGGAGAAGCTGACAATTTCATTTCCTAATGAACATCTTTGCTCCCAATCAACAGAACTACTGTCCCAAGATTCATCATCCATGAGGGAAACTGAATGGTGAATAGTCACGCATTGTAACCTGGAAAACATTTTTAAAAACTGAAACAAAAACAGTTGTTTTCCTTTCAGTAAAAGCTTAAGTAAATGTCCATGAATCCGGTCATTATCAGACTGCCAGAACATACCATTAGCCTACTGAGGTTACTTAGTCTATCAGTCAGCCCCCTAGTGATCAGTTATAAACTAGAACTGTCCTCAAAAGAGGGCTGCTTGTTCTAGTGGGAGGTATCTACAATGAAAGCCACCCCAGTGCCACCAAGATCCTATTCAGTATAAAACAGCATCATTTTTAATCCAAGTATAAATCAGGACCCAATATACTTCTGCTACAATCGCCTTAATAAAATTGGTATAATAAAATTTCATATAAATGGCTCTCTTTTTCTCTGTGAAGGCCTTCTGGGTTCTTCTTTTATGGGACTGGAAGAAGTATAATTTAGTTTGTTGCTTTTCATCCCTCTTTAAACTTGGACCTAAGGGAGAAATAATGTGTAATTATCAATACTTGCCTAGCTAGGCAGTGAAATATGACTGAGACTTAATAGAATGAGTTAAAGGGGTTCAAATAGTATCTTGAGTTTAAAGCAAGAAGGGACCATTAAAGAGAATGGAAAGGGAAGGAGAGGAAAACAATAGCTACTTAAAAGGAACTACTATGTGCAAGGTACTGTGCTAAGGGATTTTACAAATGGTATCTTATTTGATCCTCATAAAATAGGTGCTATTATTATTATCACTATTTTACAGTTGAGGAAACTGAGGCAAATAGAAGTTAAGTGATGGCTTGCCCAGGATCACACAGCTACCAAGGGTCTGAGGTCTAATTCTGACCTCAGGTCTTCCTGACTCCAAGTCCAGTACTCTGTCCAGTGCATCACCTAACTGCCTCTAGATCTTAGAGGTCATCAAGGGCGATCTCTTCATTTTACAAATGAGAAAACTGAGACCTAGAGAGCTTCAGTGATTCACTCAAGGTCATACAAGTAGTAAGCAACAGAGACAAGATTTCAACTCAGGTCTACCAATGTTCAATTTCATGCTCTTTGCATTATACAATGTTCTCTGCCCTGAGAACTACATGTTGTCATTTTTAATGAAAACTATCCAAAAACTGTTTGCTGGTCACAAAATGGTTTACTTAAAATATCCTAGGAAATCAGCAAAGAAACTAATTGAGAAAAATTAGCAGCTTCCGCAAAGTGGCAGGTTGCAAAACAAACCCACAAAAACCAGAGTTTCTGTAAAATAATAACTTTCAATGAATACCCAGTCCTTCAGCACAACTCTCTGGATGCAGATACACTTTGATTATAAACCAGGATACATCAGATAACACACTTTTCATTTTGGTGCTTGAAATACTACCGGCACCAAAATATTTACACTGCACCAACAAAAATCTGCAAGAATGAGTGATTACATATGAGCCAAACACATCTAATGGGCCAATTAAATGAGGGTATTTTGATTTTTCCAGATGCATATCTCTTGCTTTAATACCATTTCGCAGCAATAAAAAAAAAATCCAGATTTGTTCACAGGAAGAAACCCAAAGAGGCAAATTATGTTGTGTAAAACCAACATGTAACAAGGTAAGAAATGATACAAACATAGCAGAGACTTTAAAAATAATCATTAATCTTCTCTAACAATTATGTGGTTCTTCTAGGAAATACTCAGGTGTGAACGGAATAAATACCACATTCCACCGTCTGCTGAACAGATATAAATATTACCAAAATTTGAACTGATGGATTGTTTTCCCTCACAAATAATGAGGAGAATAAATTAACTCTTCCAGAATCCCTGATGAGACCATTGTACCATATAAGATGTAATCACAGACTCTCAAAATTGGAAAGGACCTCAGAAACTATCTATATCTGACAAGTTGACTATTTTTATTTTGAAGACTTTCATTTAAGGGAAACCCACTACCTCCTAAGGCAACACAATTCACTTTGATTTTTAAAATTTCCTTTATATTCAATTCACAGAACAAAACAAGCATCTCCATAACATAATACAAAAAAAAAAAAAAGATAGCTCTAAATGTTGGGGATTTTTCCCTTAAATCAAGTCTAAATTTTCCTTTTGAAAACTTATACCCATTGTTTCTAACTCTCTTCTCTGGAACCAAGATGAATAAGGCTAATACTTACTTAAAATGATAGTCCTAGGGGGGCAGAGCCAAAATGGCAAAGTGAAAGCAGGGACTCAGCTGAACTTACCCATAAATTCCTTCAGTTACCTCTAAAAAAGTGAATCTGAACAAATTTTAGAGGGGCAGAACTCACTAGGAGAAAGAGTGAAGCAGATTTCCAGCCCAGGTCAACAACATGGGAAATCCTTAGGTAGGATTTGTTGAGCTGGGCAGTGGAGGGAGAAGGGGTGAGGTTGGGGGCAGCACAGACCTGACCATAGTGGAGCCAGAGGAAGCCCAGGTGGACTGATTTGCCCACCACAGGGTTGACTCCCAAACCTCTCACCCTGGGCAGGGATCTGTCAGAGCTGGGAAAGAGACAAGTGCAGAGCCTGTGGCAGCAACAGCAGCTCCTCCTGGAGCTAGCAGCCCACAGTCTACATGTTTAAAAATCTGAACTTCCAGGAGCCAAGATGGCAGAGTAAACCTTAACTGCTCTCATTCCACCTGAGGCCGTTTGACCCTGAAAAAACCCAGAGAATATTGCCCCAGTGCAAAATGCTGAAAAAGTGGAACCAGATGCAGGCTTGGGATCTGTTAAGGCTAAAGTGCAGGACAGGAGGTGTTCCAACAAGCCCCATCTCAGCCGACCAATAGGAGAATGGAGCCAGCAAGCACAAACATCAGAATCCCAGGTGTGCCTTCACTCAACAAGGGCAATCAACAGACACCAGCTCAGTAGGCCACCAGGGGCTGAGCCTGCACCAGCTTTAGCCCAGGAGCATGGAGGCAGAAACCGGAAGCAGCAGACCACTCCTCCCCCACACCTCACACTGTGAACGTCAGTGTAACCCCAGGAAAAGGCTGAAAGTCCTGGCCTGGGTCTCAGTCTAGACACTCAGAGGCCATCGCACACAAAGACAATAACCAGGCCCCTAACTTCCAGCATAAGAAGCATGGGTCAGAGCCCTCTGTGCCCCAGCAGCAGAGATTCACTTTAAAAGCCAGGAAACAAGCAGTCACAATAGGGCAAAAAAAACAAATTGGGAAAACAAAGACTTTAGAATCCTATTATGGTGAAAGGGAAGAGCAAGGTTCACATTCAGAAGAAGTCAGCATTGGCACCATACCCACATCTGAAACCTCAAGAGGGAATATGAACTGGTCTCACACCCCAAAAGCATTCTTGGAAGAGCTCAAGAAGGACTTTAAAAACCAAATCAAAGAGGTAGAAGAAAAACTGACCAATTATTTTAAAAATACAGTTGGAAAAATGGAAAAAAAATTCACTAAAGAGAACAATTCCTTAAAAGGTATAATTAGCGAAATGGAGGAGGTTCAAAACATAACTGGAGAAAATAAGTCCTTGAAAGTAAAATGTGGTCAAATGGAAGAAGAGGTTCAAAAACAAACTGAGGAAAACAATTATTTAAAGATTAGAAGTAGACAAGTTGAAGGGAATGCTTCTATGAGGCATCAAGAAGCAGTCAAACAAAATCTAAAATAATGAAAAAATAGAAGAAATTGTAAAATATCTCACTGGAAAAACAACTGACATGGAAAATAGATCCAGGAGAGAGAATCTAAGAAGTATTGGTCTATTTGAAAGCCATAATGAAAAAAAAGAGTCTTGTGTCTTCCAAGAAATTATCAATGAAAACTGTCCTAGAACCAGAGGGTAAAATAGTCATCGGAAGAGTCCACTGTTTACCTCCTGAAAGAGATCCCAAATTGAAAACTCTAAGGAATATTGTAGCCAAATTTCAGAATTATAAGGTAAGGAGAAAATACTGCAAACAGTCAGAAAGAAACAATTAAAATATCACTATAGTCAGGATCACACAGGACCTAGCAGCTTATACATTAAAAGATCAGAGCAATTGGAATATTATATATCATAAGGCAAAAGAGCTGGGACTACAACCAAGGATCAACCCAGCTAAATTGAGCATAATCTTTCAGGCAAAGAGATGACCATTCAATGAAATAATGGACTTCCAGAATTTTCTGATGAAAAGTCCAGAGCTCAATGGAAAATTTGATCTTTACATACAAGACTCAAGAGAGACATTAAAATGTAAAGAAGGAGGAAATAAACATACAAACACACACACACACACATACACACACAACTTATTATTCAATAAGAGCAAACTGTTTACATCCCTATATGGGAGGATGATACCTGTTAATCTTGAGGATTGTATAATTATTACAACACATAGAAGGGATATACATAGATAGAGGGTGTGGGTATAAATTAACTGTTGCTATGATAAAAAACCTAACTAAGGGGTGCAAAGGGACTGTAATGGAAGAAAAGGAAAGGAGATGGCAGAAAAACATAAATGATATCACAAGAAGAGGCACAAACACATATTCTAGTAGAGGGAAAGAAGGGGGGAGATGAGTACTGTATGAGCTTTACTGCCATTGGTTTTGGTTCATGGAGGAAATAACATACTCAGTTAAGTATAGGAATTTAATGTGAAGAGACACAAATACTTATTAGAGTAGAGGGAAAGAAGGGAGGAAGAACATTGCTTGAGATTTACTCTTATTGGATTTGGTTCCAAGAGAGAATAACACACTTTGTTAAGTGTAGAAATCTATTGTGCCCTACAAGCAGTAGGAGGGGAAAGGGGAAAGAAAAGGAGCAGGGGGTTAGAAGGGAAGGAAGAAGTAGTGAGGGAAAAGGGTATGTAAGAAAGGGAGGGGAGTTGACAGGAAGGGAATATTGAGGGAGGTGATAGTCAAAAGAAAAGCTTTTGAGGAGGGGAAGGGAGAAGGGAGAAATTACAGCATAAACAGGGGTGGGGGAGAGGATGGAGAGAGAGACACAGATAGTAATCATACCTGTGAGTGGCAATGGGAAGAACTCTCCCATGAAATGGAGACGGCTAACAGAATGGATTAAAACCCATAATCATACAATATGCTGTCTATAAGAAACACATTTGAAACAGGGGATACATACAGGGTAATGGTGAAAGGTTATAATAGAATATATTATGTTTCAGTTAAAGTAAAAAAAAGGAGGAGTAGCAATCCTCATCTCAGACAAAGCAAAAGCAAAAATAGATCTAATTAAAAGAGATAAGGAAGGAAACTATATCCTGCTAAAAGGTACCACTGACAATGAAGTAATATCATCGCTAAATACATATGCACCAACTTGTATCGCAACCAAACTCTTAGAGGAGGAGTTAAGGGAATTAGAGGAAGGAAATAGATTAAAAACTATACTTGTGGGGGACCTCAACATCCCCCTCTCTGAACTTGATAAAGCTAACCTCAAAATAAACAATAAAGAAGTTAAGAAGGTGAATAGAATTTTAGAGAAGGTAGATATGGCAGGCCTTTGGAGGAAAATTGAATGGGGATAAAAAGGAATACACCTTCTTCTCAGTGGTACATGGCACATACACAAAAATTTACCATGTACTAGGACATAAAAAACATCACAATCCAGTGCAGAAAGGCAGAAATGTTAAGTGCAGCTTTTTCAGATCATGATGCAATAAAAATTATATGTAATAAAGAGTCATGGAAAGATAGACTAAAAACTAATTGGAAACTAAATAATCTTATCCTAATGAGTAGGTCAAACAACAAATCATAGAAACAATAACTTCACTCAAGAGAATGACGATAATGAGACAACATATCAAAACTTATGCGATACAGCAAAAGTGGTTCTTGGGGAAAGTTTTATATCTCTGAATGCTTACATGAATAAAATGGAGAAAAAGGAAATTAATGAATCAGGAATGCAACTGAAAAAGCTAGAAAAAGAACAAATTTAAAATCCCTAATTAAATACTAAATTAAAAATACTGAAAACCAAAGGAGAGATTAATAAAATTGAAATTAAGTAAACTATTGAACTAATAAATAAAACTAAGAGTTGGTTTTATGAAAAAAGCAATAAAACTGATAAATCTTTAGTCAATTTGATTAAAAAAAGAAGAAAACCAAATTACAAGTATCAAAAATAAAAAGGATTAATTACTTCCAATGAAGAGGAAATTAAAGCAATAATTAAAGCAATAAATGAATTATTTTGCCAATTATATGCCCATAAATTCAATAATCTTAGTGAAATGGGTGAATATTTACAAAAATATTAATTGCCCAGATTAACAGAAGAGGAAATAAAATACTTAAATAACCCAATCTCAGAAAAACAAATTGAACAAGCCATCAATGAACTCCTTAGGAAAAAATCTCCAGGGCCAGATGGATTTACAAGCAAATTCTATCAAACATTTAAAGAACAATTAATTGTAATGTCTTGCAGACTACTGTGGAAAATTGGAGGAGTCCTACCATATTCCTTTTATGATACAAATATGGTACTGATATCTAAATCAGTAAGAAGCAAAACAATGAAAGAAAATTATAGACCAATTTTCCTAATGAATATAGATGCAAAAATTTTAAATAAAATATTAGCAAAAAGATTACAGCAACTTATCATGAGAATAATACACTTTGATCAGGTAGGATTTATTCCAGGAATGCAAGGATGGTTTAATATTAGGAAAACTATCAGTATAATCAATCATATGAAAAACAAAACTAGTAGAAACAATAAAATTATCTCACCAGATGCAGAAAAAGCTTTTGAAAAAACACAACACTATTAAAAACACTAGAAAATATAGGAATAAATGGAATCTTCCTTAAAATAATAAGTAGCATCTACCTAAAATGATTAGCAAGTATTAGATGTAATGGGGATAAGCTAATTTTATTTCCAAAAATATCATGGGTGAAACAAAGATGTCCACTATCACCCCTCTTATTCAATTTGGCACTAGAAATGTTAACTGTAACAATAAGAGAAGAAAAAGAAATTGAAGAAATTAGAATATTAGAATAGGCAAAGAAGAGACTAATCTATCACTCTTTGAAGAGTATATGATGATATACTTAGAGAATCCAGAGAATCAAGTAAAAAAAACTACTTGAAATAATAAATAACTTTAGCAAGGTTGCAGGATATAAATTAAATCCACATAAATCCTCAGCATTCCTATATATTTCTAATGAAGCCTAACAGCAAGAAAGAGAAATTCCATTTAAAGTTACCATAGACATTGTAAAATATTTGGGAGTCTACTTGCCAAGACAAAACCAGGAACTTTATGAACAAAATTGCAAAACACTTTTAACACAAATCAAGGCAGATCTAAATAATTGGAAACACATCAGTTGCTTATGGTTAAGCTGAGCTAATATAATAAAAATGTCAATTTTGCCTAAATTAATTTACCTGTTCAGTGATATATCAGTCAAACTACCAAAAAAGTATTTTATAGGCTTAGAAAAAATAGTAACAAAATTCATCTGGAAGAATGAAAGGTTCAGAATATCAAGGGAATTAGTTAAAAGAAATGCTAGGGAACATGGCCTAGCTGTAATAGATTCTTAACTGTATTATAAAGCAGCAGTCATCAAAACTACCTTGTACTGGTGTAAGGGTTATGGGATTTAAAGATCTTCCATTCCCCATTGGACTTGCTGCTGTAGCAGGAAGGGGCGGAGCAAGAGGAAGTGGAAGCCAAGCTAGAGTTCCTGGTTATTAAACAACTCCAAAGGACTCATGATAAAAAGGCTATCCACATCCAGAGGAAGAATTACAAGGTCTGAATGCAAATTGAAGCAAACTATTTGCTCTCTCTCTCATTTTGTTTCTTCTTCCTCGTTATTCATTCCATTGGTTATATTTCTTCTTTATAACTTGGCTAATGTTTAGTGTGAAGGTATATGTAGACCCTATATTGGAATGCATTCTGCCATGAGAGGGGGAAAAATTTTGGAACTCAAAAACTTGTGGAACTGAATGTTTTAAACTAACAGTAAATAAATCTTAAAAATGATAGTCCTCTGAATACTTAAAGATAACTGCCATTTCCTTTGAATACTTAAAGATAGCTTACCCTTTCCTCACCAAGACCTGTCTTCTCAGAGCCATCTGTCTATGTCTCTGTCTGTCTGTCTGTCTCTCTCTTTCCCTCTCTTTGTTAGCCAGCCTACACAAAAGCCTGGCTGCTTGAACCACATGGCAGCTCTAGCTGGTACACCATGGTGTCACATAGCAGCATCAGGCCCCAATTGAATGTGCTCTGTGAAGCACCATATATGACACCTAACATGGTTCTGGTGAGAGTGGCAGGTAGACAGCTTGTCCAAGCAGATAGAAAGCTGACCTTCTAAGTGAGGAGGACATATGGTTCAAGTCCAGTCTTTGATATGTACAGGCTGTGTGACTTTGGGCAAGGCACATAAACTCTCTAAGAGCAAAAATCATAAAAAGGTTGCAGGTCTGCCTCAGCTGAGGAAGTTTTCTTACAGGGGGTTCCTACCACTGATGAAATCCTAGATGAGGCCTAAAATGATGAATGTATTTAAGAAATGGTACTTCCCCAAGTAATTGACAGTGTTTAGCAACCTGTCCACCATGAGTGACCTGGGACTTTCTTCTTGGAACACAGTGGTGGCCTGAGAAAAGGTACCATCTGTTCCAACAGTCTCTAGTTTTGGTTATGCAGAAGTCTTTTTCTATGTCATAGTTCCCTTTGGCAGTCTGGTGAAGCTTATAACCCCACACAAGAAGAATGCTTTAGGAAATAATTGAAGAAACACTAAATTTCAGTTAGAAATAACCTGCTGCCTAGAGGCCAAACCTAGACTCTAGGTCAGGTATGGCCTTTTGACTGAATACAAGTTTTACAGAACAAATTCTTTTATTGAGGGGATTTATTCACTAAAGTTTGGATTCATTCAAAGGCTGCACTTGAGGACCTAGAGTCCCACATGCAGTCTCAAGGCCACAGGTTTCCCACCCTTGGGAAAATATAGTTTACAGACCCCTTGAAATCTATCCATAGGAGCCTTTTGTCTCCTTGGACCCAGGTTAAGAACTTCTATGCTATCATAGCAACTGAGCTCATTCTGGGGACTAGAAAGTAAGTGAAATAGGTGACTATTCTCAATGAACATATGTTGTTACCCTCTGTTCCTTTTTCCCAGGTCCAACATCTATCCCAAACAATGACAAGTATAACCATAGTCAAGCTCATTATTTTGCAAGAAGAGTTAGCACTTAATATTGAAAACATGCCACCTGAAGATACTACATGATTTGAATCTGGGGACAAATAGCAACACAATCCTGACATAAGAAATAAGAAAAGAGACCCACCCTTCAAAATGACTATGTCAACCTTTCAGGAAAAGAGTCGATCCCCAGACCTGCCCAGACTGATTTGTTTGTACTCACTGTGGTACGTGTTCAGTCCTTTAACCTCAACAACTGTTCATCTTTCTTTAAGTATTAAATACTGAATTCCATATCAATTCAAATCAACAAATACTTAACAGCAGCTTTATGGAAAACAGTGTATAACTGACTTCTAGGAAGGTATGTCTCGTTTTGATACAGAAAGGAAGAAAAAACATTTCATTTCTACAAACTTGGGACAAAACAATTTTTTAGATATTACAACTCTATTATACTTTGTTTAAATTTTTAAAGTTATTTTTATTTTTAAATTTATGTTTTGATTAGCTTGTTTTTGTGAATTCAGGCTCTTTCAAAACAGCTAATGTGGAATCCTGTGAGTTATAGCTGTGGTGCAAAAATGAGAAAAATTTAATGAGTAAATTGAAACACTGGTATTGATTCTAAGAGTCAGAGGGAAAGGAACTATTATTGTTTCTAAAAATAAAAGAGAATGAGACAAGAGGTCAAGTAGAAAAAAAACTTTCTGAGAAAAATATTCAATGTAGTGTTATAGGAACGTAAATTTTTAAGATCTTCCCTGCCCCTAGGTTAAGTGCACCTGGAGCCTATGGTGGGAGGCTTGTTTTTCAGGAAAGCCCATGCTTTGGTTCTTTGTGATTGGGCAGTGGGTCAAGAGGGTTGTTACATTCTCTGACCCAGGAGAAGGATATATAAGCCCTGATGGGAGGCTTTGCTTTGGGGCTCACTTTGAGAAGTGTTGTGTGACTTGACCAGACGAGACTCTGGGCAGCCGTTGAGAGACCCCCAGCTTTGAAAAACCCAAATGTTGAGGCTTCCCTCTCTGGTAACTGTGATTTGGTATGGATGTAATGCTTGGACAATTTGGAAGCCTGTCTGCTTGAACAAGATAAATGATATATTTGATTGATTAAAGCAAGATTGTTAACCCATTCTGAGTTGCTTTCCTTTAGAGAAGCAGATCTAAGAACCTGTGTTGGCAGCCACCCTGGGGACGCTGGGGTGCTTGCTGCTACATGTAGTAACAATATTGGCAAAAATGAAAGAGAAAAGATGAAGGGAATAAGCATTCTCACAGCACCTACTGTGTAAAAGGAACTGTGCTAAGCACGTTATAAATATTGTTTCACTTGATCCTCACAACAGCCTTTCAAAGTAGGTGCTATTATTAGTCATGTTTAACAGTTGAGGAAATTGAGGCTGAAACAGGTTAAGTGACTTGCCCAGGGTCACAGAGCTAGTAAGTATCTAAAGCTGAATTTGAACTCTGGTCTTAACTCCAGGGTCAATGTGACTATAATCCTTTTTTTTCTGTTACTATCCATAGACTGATAAGCATGAAAACTAGGCAACGTGGAGCTAGAAGGAATGGCAAGACTGTTCAAGTACTTTCATAGCTGTGGTGGAAGGAAACCACAGGGGAATGAGAAGCAGATTGCAAAAGATTTTCATGGCAAGCTGCATAGAAACCTTGAAATACATCAATTCTGTAAATATGCCTTGAGAAGGTTCTGACTCTAAGGCAGGGTTTTTTAATCTTTGGTGCCATGGGCCACTTGACAATCTGGTGAAACACATGGGCTTGACAGAATAATTTTTCAAATAATTGAACGAAGTTTTAATTTTAGTTAGAGGTGAGGCCCCTGAAATCTTCTCTCCTTTGGGGGTCTGTGAACCTCAGGTTAAGAACTCCTGATCTTGGAACAGCTAAGTGGTACAGTGTATAGAGCACCAGCCCTATAGTCAGGAGGACCTGAGTTCAAATCCAGCCTCAAGACACTTAACACTCACTAGCGATGTGACCTTGGGCAAATCACTTAATCCCAATTTCCCTGGCTTCCCCCTCCAAAAAAAAAGAGCAAAAAAAAGTTTAAAAAAATTAACTCCTGATCTAATGTATAAGTTTCAGAGGGAATTGGAAGGTGAAGTTCTATTCATGAGTGGAATAATAACTAAATTTTACTTTATTTTTTACACATCTTCATACTTAACTTATTTTTCCCCTCAATAGTATTTTATTTTTTCTAATTACATGTAAAAATAGTTTTCAACATCAATTTGTGAAAAATTTTCAGTTCCAAATTTTTCTCCCTCCCTTTCCTCTCCCCTCCCCAAGACATCAAGCAGTCTAATATAGGTTATACATGTACAATCATGTTAAACATATTTCCACATTAGTCATGTTGTGAAAGAAGAATCAGAATGAAAGGAAAAAACTATAAGAAAAAAAAAGAAAATAGTATGCTTCTATCTGCAATCAGACTCTATAGTTCTTTGTCTGGATCTGGTTAGCATTTTGTTTTTGGGATTGTTTTGGATCATTGGATTGTTAAATCTATCATAGTTAATCATCACACAGTGTTACTGTTACTGTGTACAATGTTTTCTTAGTTCTGCTCACTTCACTCAGCATTAGTACATGTAAGTCTTTCTAGGTTTTTCTGAAATCTGCCTGCTCATCAATATAGCTAAATTTTTATAGTGCTTATTGTGTTCTAGACATTGTGCTAAGCACTTTACCATTGTTATCTCACATTGATCCTCACAACAATCCTGGGGAGGTGGGGAAATAGGTGTGATTACTGTCCCCATTTTGCAGATGAGGAAATGGAAGCCAACAGAGGTAAAGAGACTTGCCCAGGATCACATAGCTAGTAAATGTCACAGGCTGGATTTGACCTTGTCTTCCTGACTCCAAGCCTAGCCCTCTATCACAACCACTTAGCTACCTGACCAGATTATAGAGTTAGAACTGGCAAGAACATTAGAGGTCTTTGGGTTCATTCCCTTCATTTAAGAGATAAAGAAACTGAGACCCAGTTAGGTGAAGTGACTTGCCCAAACTAATATTTATTGTAAAATAACCCATAGGTCTTGTGACTCAATTCTAGTGATCTGTTCTATTTGAAAATTATACTGTCTTTGTTTGGGGAGATGGGGAGAAGGGTGTTAGGACCTAGAGCTGTGGTTCCATCAGTGTAGGGAATGTCTGATCAGGAAACCATTACTACTGATGTAGACCAGTACCCTCCCTCCGACTACTAGGCTACTTAATAATTTAGTCACCTGGGGACATTGAGAGGTTTAGTGACTTTCCCAGGCTCAGCTCACACAGTATGTGGCAGGGACTTGACTCCCATTCTGGTTTTCCTAATTCCTAGGCTTATTCTCCAACTAGACAGTCAATATGCATTTATAAAGTGCCTTCTATGTGTCAGTAACTGCTGCTTCTCAAAATTACTTTGTATATACCCTATTCTCACAGTAAAATGTTAGTTTACTGAGGGCAGGGGCTCTCATTTGCATTCCTACTCTCTCCAGTACAGTGCCTAGTACAGTGTAGCTTAGCACACAGTAGGTACTTAGTAAATGTTTAATGGATTCAAGTGACAATTAGTATGCAGTCACGCTCAAGAATGCAGAGAAAATCCTCACCCATTTTCTTCTGAGGAAGTCTTCAACAAAGGAGTCTTTTCAGTAAAGCAGCCATCCTTAGACCTAGAACTGAAGAATTTGGGGAAAGTAAAGTGGGACCTAAAAAAAGAAAAAGGAAGAATAATGAATTACACATGCAAAAGAAAATTAATGTATTCCTAGCTGAGAGTCAGATTAACAAGGGACTATGCTCAAACCACATTTTACATTTTTACATTTTACATTTCAACTCTCCTTAAAAGTTATAAGGAATGAATTTTCAGAAGCTTGGAGTGTTTAGAAGGGAAGATGAAATGTGATCGCTTTATAGTCATAAACTAGATTTGATTCTTAAAGCATAAATCATCATAAGAACTAAAGTATCATGGGGACACATAATTTTAGAATCACTTAACATTAACAATAGCTTTCTGACCACCTATGCTATTCGAAGCAGAACTTTTAATCAAAAGAAATCTTGAAGCTCTGGTGGGCCTTTTTATAGATAGAAATTTCTGTTTCCTAAGGTCATACTATAACCATAGTAAAAAGAAAGAAAGAAACCAACTAGTTACTTCAGTTAAAAGACAAAATAGCAGATGCCAAATATGGCAAGAATAGAAAGGCCAAAAGAAAATAGGAACATGTGCTTTCATATACAAAGCAAAAAATCACATAACTTGCCCATTGAGTAGGTTTTCCTTTTCTTTTTCTTTTTTTTTCTTTTTGGAGGGGAGAAAGTAGGGCAATTGTGGTTAAGTGACTTGCCCAATGTCACACAGCTAGTAAGTGTTAAGTGTATGAGGCCAGATTTGGACTCAGCTCCTCCTGACTGTGGGCTGGTGCTCTATTCACTGTACCACCTAGCCACCCCAGGGTAGGTTTTTCTTAAAGGACTTTGTGAAAAATATACAATAACTTGCAAAGTTATCTATTTCACATCTATATAAATAAGATTAAGATTAAAACAATCTTCATATCTTTTCTTTTGACTTAGTAATCTAAAGATACATCACATGATATACTAGCCTTGTGGTTTATTAAAATAACAATAATAAGTAGAAATATTTAATATTTAAACCAATAGTCTACCTTTCTCAGTGGAGTTTAGAACACTCTTCAAATGCTGGACTTTACCCTTGAAAAGGGAATAAAATGATTACTTTCCAGAATTTGTCTAATTCATGTGTTCAATTCATTTGTTCAAATGTGCCATAAAGTATTTTTGTAAAATGTCTTGCTATATTTTTTTCCTCACAGACCAATTCTCTCTAATCTGATAGCAAATTATTCCAAACCAAAAAAATCAAGAATTTTCATCTTCATCTTACAAAATAGGAAAATTCCAATTCAATTTAAAAGCCTTTATTAAGTACTTACTAAGTTTTTAAGGCATTGTGGTAGGTGGTGGGATAAAAAAAAAATCATCCCTACCTTCAAGAAGTTGGCATCCTACTGGAATTTTACCACATGTGCACAGATAAATAAAAATAAACATATAAAGACAAGAGGAAGACCACTGATAACTAGTAACAAGAATGGTGCTGAAGGAGGCCAGCTCTCCCACAAAAACCCCAGCTAGGACCTAACAGGGCACTAGATTGAATAATAATCAAGAAAACCAAGGACAACACCAGGAAGCTACTCTGTCCAAACAAACACTACACAAGAAGATGAGAAGTTAAGCCTGCAGGAACATAGCAAAGGATTCCATGTGTGGGATGAGTTCTAATTAATAGGACCTAAAGCTGGGTTATTGAGTTTCTCTCAATTAATAAGCATTTATTTTCCCTCCCTCTTATTAATTTTTTTTAAAAAACATAACAAATAAACCATCAAGAAAGACAAAGTCAAACATTGGCATGTACAAAAATATATGTCTAATTCTATCTCTTGAGTGCATCATTTCTTTGTCAGGAGACTGGCAGGATACTTCATCACTGGTCCATTGAATTCATGGTTGATCATTGCATTGATCAAAGTTTGTGAGTCTTGTAAAGTTGTTTCTCTTTACAATGTAAACAGGAGTTAAAGTTTGTAGGATCCCATCCCCACAGGAAGATGAATTCTACCAAACACTTAAAGAACAATTAATTCCAATACTATTAAACTATTTGGAAAAATAGCCAAAATAAAGAGTCCTACCAAATTCCTTTTATGACACAAATGTGGTGCCGATACCTAAACCAGTAAGAGCCAAAACAGAGAAAGAAAATTATAGATTAAGTTCCCTGATGAATATTGATGCAAAAAAATGTAAATATAATACCAGCAAGGAGATAACAACAACATATCACAGGGATTATACACTATGACCAGATGAGAATTATTTAGGGATGTGGGACTGGCTCAAATTAGGAAAACTATTAGCATAATTGACCATATCAATAACAAAACCAACAAAAATCATATGGTTGTTTCAATAGATGCACAAAAATGTTTGACAAAATAATACACCCATTGTTATTTTTTAAAAAATTAGAAAGCATAGGAATAAACGGAGCTTTCCTTAAAATGATAAGAAGTATCTATCTAAAACAATCAGCAAGCATTATCTGTAATGGAGATAAACTAGAACCCTTCCCAATAATCAGGAGAGAAGCAAAGATACCCATTACCACCATTATTATTCAATATCGTACTAGACATGCTAACTATAGCAATAAGAGAAGAAAAATAAATTCAAGGAACTAGAATAGGCAATGAGGAAACAAAACCATCCCTTTTGCAGATGATATCATGGTATACTTAGAGAAAACTAGAGAATCAACTAATTGAAATCATTGACAATTTTATTAAAGGTGTAAGATATAAAACAAACCCACGGAAATCATCAGTATTTCTACATGTTCCCAACAAAGTCCAGCAGCAAGAGATAAAAAGAGAAATTCTATTTAAAATAACTGCAGACAATATAAAATACCTGAGAGTGACCTGTCAAGATAAAGCAGGAGCTCTGTGGACACAATTAACAAAACACTGTTCACACAAATGAAGTCAGATCTGAAAAACTGGAAAAAATAGTCATTGTTCAGGGGAAGGTGTAACCAATATAATAAAACATTACAATTTTATTTAAGTTAATTTACTTATTCAGTGCCATACCAATTCATCTACCAAAAAATATGTTGTTGAGCCAGAAAAAAATAATAAAATTCATCTGGAAGAAAAAAGGTCCAGAATATTTGAGTAATTGATGAAAAAAAAATGTGAAGGAAGATGGACTAGCCATAGAAGATCTCAAAATGTATTATAAAGTGGTAATCATCAAAAATAATCTGGTACTGGTTAAGAAATAGAGTGGCAGATCACTGGAATAGATTAGGTACACAATACACAGTAGTAAATGAACATAATAATCTAGTGTTTGGTAAACCCAAAGATTCAAGCTTTTGGGACAAGAACTCACTATTTGACAAAAATTTCTGGTTAAAACTGGAAAATAGTATGGTAAAAAAAAAATTAGATATAAACCAATATCACACTTTACAAACAAGATAAAGTAAAATTGGCACATTATTTAGACATAAAGAGTCATACCATAATCAAACTAGGGAAGCAAGGAATAGTTAACTTGACAGATCTATGGATAAGGGAAATATTTGTGAACAAACAAGAAATAGAGAGCACTATGTGATATAAAATGGATATTGATTATGCTAAATTTAAAAGTTTCTGCTCAAACAAAAGCAATGCAGACAAGATTAGAAGGGAAGAAGAAAGCTGAAAAGATTAGGGGCAATTGTCTCAGATGAAGTCCTCATTTTCCAAATATTTAGAAAACTGAGTCAAATTTGTAAGAATACAAGTCATTCCCCAATTGATAAATGGTCAAAGGATATGAACAGGCAGTTTTCAGACAAAGGAATAAATGCTATTTATAGCCATTTTAAGAAAAAATTTTAAATCACTATTTGATTAGAGAAATGCAAGTTAAAACAACTCTGGGGTACCATCTCACACCTATCAGACTAGCTAATATGGCAGAATACAAAAGTGATAAATATTGGAGAGAATGTGGGAAAATTAAGGTACTAACACATTGTTGGTGTAGTTGTTGAACTGATCCAACCATCCTGGAGAGCAAATTGATTCCTTTTGACTCAACAATGTCACTGCTAGGTCTATATCCCAAAGGGATAAAAAAAAGGAGGGGGGGGAAGGACTTATTAGTACAAAAATATTTATAGAAACTCTTTTTGTGGTGGCAAAGAATTAGAAATTAAAAGGGTCTCCATCATTTGAGGAATGGCTAGAGAAGTTGTAGCATATGATTATGATAGAATACTATTGTGTTATAAGAAATGGTGAGCAGGGTGATTTCAGAAAAACAGTCATATGAAAATATGTTGAAACAAATTTAAAAAGTTTCGAAGCAATGAGCTCGGAGATTTTTGAGTAAAGAAATGAGATGAATATCAGTTTTGGTAAATGTGTAGAGAATGGATTGAGGTGGAGGGTAGTTGGAAACCAGAGGAAGAAAGAACCATTAAGAGGCTTTAATGGTGTGATGAGGGGCTTAACTAGGGTTGTTTTCTGTGTAAGTAAAGAGAAAGGGACAGATTGAAGAGATGTTGGAAAGATCTAAGTCACAAATCCTAGCAATCGCTTGGAATGTAGGGTGAATCAGTCACTATGCATTTTTACAGCACATGTGTCAAGCACAGTGCTAAGTACCTGTTTCTTTGTTATCGAACATTGCTATTATGGTCCTTCAGGTATTTCTACCATAATCAGGAATACAAAGAGAGACACAAGGCAGTCTCCACCCTGGAGAGCTCACAACCTAGTAAGGTAAGCAAAGCGCCATGCTCAAACAAGCTCAATAAAGGATAAATAGGGAAGACTTACAAGGAATTATGATTGAGAGCTGTGAATGAGAGTGGGGAGGTGAAGTTGACTCTGAGTTCAAAGCTTGGGTGCCTAAAAAGAGCAGCTGGGCCGTTTTAAAGAACCATAGACTGGAGGGGTGCAATATGATGAGTTCTGTTTTAGACAAAGTGAATTTGAGGTAGTACTGGAGTATCTAGCAATCTGACAGTCACTTGGTAATACTGGTCTGTGGTTCAGGAGAGAAATGAGGGCTAGCTGACTCCATCGACAGGGTGCTGGCCCTGGAGTCAAGAAGACTTGAGTTCAAATCCAGACTCAGACCTTTACTAGCAATGTAACTCTGAGGAATCCACTTAAACCTGTTTGCCTCAGTTTCCTCATCTATAAAATGAATGGGAGAAGGAAATGGCAAACCACTCCAGCAGCTTTGCCAAGAGAATGCCAAATAGGGTCATGAAGACTCAGAAGTGACTAACAACAATCTGCAGAGATATTATAAGTGAGTGCCTAGAAGCTGAGGAAATCACCATAAGAGAATACAGAGAAAGTGCATCATTACAGGGAAGATCTTGCTTTGTAAAAACAAGGAACATTAATAAGAAGAAGCTAAACCTGTTCATTTGTATCAGTTGCCTCATCTACCTGTTTCTTTGTTATCGAACATTGCTATTATGGTCCTTCAGGTATTTCTACCATAATTTATAATTAACCTGTGGTAAGTGATTACCAGAATATTTTTTGCCATGATTCTAAATCACTTGAACTCTGAATCTAGAGATGAAGCTTATCAATCAAAATTTACATTTTTAGTTCAATACCATCACATAATGTTTTAGATTCATCCTTTTCCTTGGCCTTGAGTAGAGAAGTGAATGCAGGAAACTTAGTGAATGTACCTATCCTCCATTGCTTGAGGAGGCCTTGCTGATTTTACTATTCTAAGGATTTTAAGAATTAGAATGCAATAGATCTGATTCAGAGCCAGCCCCATGCCGTGTCTAGTCCCCAGTCTCAAAGGAAATATAAGCATGAAGCACCTGCATAAGACTTTTGCACTTGAAACTTAATTAAAGGCAAGAAAATTTATGAGGTTTACATTTTTCCTGACCTTTTGCCCCTTCTTTAAATAAAATCCCACTGACATTTCTCTGACTGAATGTCTAAGACTACAATTACTCTTCAACATCACTCTTCATGGGTGATCCGCAGGCTGATTTAAAATGTAAATATTAGGGTGGGTTGGATTTTTTTTTTCAGAGAAACTACTATGTAGCAGTATACAATCTTGTACTTTTAAATTAAATTTTTGAACTTCTATTTACTTCTACTAAATTTAATTTTATTAGATTTGGTAAAATAAAAGGTCTGCTAAGACCTTTTTTTGGATTCTATCATCCAATATATTAGTTATCTTTCACAGTTTTGTCACTGTTTGAAATTTTATAAGCATGAAATCTACACATCTACATAGAGCATTGATTATATATATATATATATATATATATATAATCAAGATTTAGAACTTCTACATTAAAGGATTGGATGACTAGAAATATGATATTCAAGAGGCAAAGAAGCTAGAATTGTAACCAAGAATTACAACCAGGAAAATTGAGTATAGTCCTTCGGGGGAGGGGGGATGGACATTTAATGAACTACAGAACTTTGAGGCATTCTTGATGAAAAGACCAGAGCTGAAATGAAAATTTTATTTTCAAATACAAAACTCAAGAGAAGCATAAAAAGTAAATAGGAAAGAGAAATCATAGGGAATTTGGTAAAGTTAAACTTTTACATTCCTACATGGGACTATAATACTTGCAAATCCTAAGAACTTTATCATTATTAGGGCATTTAGAAATAAACAGAGGGCATAGCTATAAGTTGACTATGATGCAATGATATCCAAAAACATAAAATTAATGGGTGAGAAAGAGGGATACACTGGGAGAAGGGGGAAGGGAGGAATAGGATGATGTAAATTGTTTCACATAAGAGAGGCACAAAAGTAGAGAAGAACATGGGGGGAAGGGTTTAATGGTAGCAAGAAATACATTAACCTTATCATCATAATTGGCTGAAAGAGAGAATAACATACTCAGTTGGCTATAGAAATCTACCTTATCCTATAAGGAAGTAGAAGGGGAGGAGAAAAAGAGAAAGCAAAGCTTATAGAAGGGAGTTTAGATTGGAGGAAGTGGGTTCAGAAGCAAAACACTTTTGAGGAGGGACAGAGTGAAAGGAAAGAGAAAGAAACATAAATGTCAGGGGGAGGGGTGGGATGGAGGAAAATACACAATGAGTGATCATAACTGTGAATGTGAACGGGTTTAACTCACCCATAAAACAGAAGTGGATAGCAGAGTAGATTACATGATTACATAAAGGGTGATATGATAAGCAAATTAAGGAAGTGTGGAATAGTTTAACTGTCAGATCTATGGAAAAGAGGACAATTTATGACCAAACAAGAGACAGGGAGCATTATAGAAGACAATTTTTATTGCATTAAATTAAAAAAGGTTTTGCATAAACAAAAGCAATAGAAGAAAAGAAGAAAACTGAGGGAGTGGGAATGCATATAAATTTCTTTGATAAAGGCCTCATTTCTCAATATATAGAGAACTGAGTCAAATTTATAAGAATATATGTCATTCCTCAACTCATAAATAGTCAAATTATATGAATAGGCAGTTTTCAGAAAATGGAATAAAAGTTGTCTATAGTCACATGAAAAAAATGCTCTAAATCACTATTCATTAGCTCCGAGGTACCATCTCAGATTAACTCAGATTAACTAAAATGACAGGAAAAGAGAATGACAAATGCTGACGGGGATGTGGGAAAATTAGGACATTAATGTACTGTTGGTGGGGTTGTGAAGTGACCCAAACATTATAGAGAGCAATTTGGAACTATGTCCAAAGAGCTATACAACTATTCATTCCCTTTGATCCAGAAGGACCTCTACTAGGTCTCTGTCCTTAAGGGAATGAAAAAAGAGTAAAAAGAAAAGGACCCATTTGGACAAAAACATTTACTGCAGTTCTATTGTAGTGGCAAAGAATTGGAAGATGAGGGGATGCCTATCAAGTGAGGAATGGGTTAACGATTTGTGGTATATGATTGTAATGGAATACTATTGTGCTATGAGAAATGATGAACAGGATGCTTTAAGAAACACGTGGAAAGGCTTACATGAACTGACTCAAAATGAAATTAACAAAACCAAGAAAACATTGTATACAGTAACATAAATACCACATTACAATCAACTGCAAATGACCTAGCTATTCTAAGACATTCTGAAGGGTTTATGATGAAAAAAGGCTATCCACCTCTAGAGAAAGAAGTGATGAAATCTGGATGTATAATGAAGCATCATTTTTTTTAATTTCTTTATTTTTCCTGAAGTTTTGTTGGTCAGTTTTCTTTCACAACATAACTAGTATGGAAATATGTTTTGCATGACCACACATGTATAACCTATATCAAATGGCTTGCCTTCTCAATGAGGGGGGAGGGAAAGGAGTAAAAGAATTTGAAATTAAAAAGTTTTTAAAACAAGTGTAAAAATGTTTTATATGTATTTGGAAAAATAAAAATTTAAAAGATTGCAATAAAAAAGAAAAAGAAATACAACTGTTCTATACTCTTCAAAGTCATCATCTCTAGGTAAAAACTAACAAAAAAGAACCAGAACATCTGATCCAAACAAATTATTAAAAAATGTGAGAGAAGATTTGCCATAGTGGGTAGCACTACTAGGAGACAAGGAAAAATTCTACCTTCAGTACTTTCTTTTTTGTTTTGTTTTTCAATTTGGCAGCATAAGGGGGGGGGGGTCCTTTTCCTGTCTCATTTATATTGCCTAAACAGAATTTGAATTCTTTATAGTCTAAAGTGAAGCACCTTGGACAGCATCTCTGGGCAAAGCAGGTACTAGAGCACAGTGCTATCCTACATAAAGTACTTAAATCCAATTCTACTGCATGTCATGACATCACCTCTCTGATGTCATGGTCCCCTTCAAGAACAAAGGACAAACAGCAACCTCAGTGCTCTCTAGCTGATTATCCATACCAATATGCCAGAATGAAACACTATTAAATTCCCTATTCTTCAAGATGTTTTATCATAATCTGAAGTGTTATAAAGGTCACATTGCTGTGCTATTCCAAAAATAATTAGCATGTACATGATGACTAACACATATGCATTTGGGTTTAGAAAAATCAGGTCTATAAGTAGGTCTAATTTTAGTTATCCCTTGAATGGAGAATAGCAGAAGTAAGAATAATCCTTGATGGTCGGTTATTCCTAAATTAGTTCTTTAATATTTATATGTTCTTTTGTCCATAGTTTTGTATAATTCACAACATTTTGAACAAAATAATAAGTAAAAAAGATTTGAATTTCTCCATCTTGCCTTGTTGATAGAGCTGTAAGGATTTTATCATTACCTATATTCCTGAAAATCAGAGTCTTAATGAGCATGGTGGTAACATTCCTATAATCTCTTAGAAAGAGGCTAAGACTGGTAGACTACTTGAGTTTGGGAGTTCTGAGTTTCAGTAGTGCTAAAGTTGGTCAAGTATCTGTACTAAATCTGGCACCAAAACAGTGATCTCCTGAGAGTGAAGGGCTACCAGACTACCTTAGAAGGGGTAAACTATCCCAGATAGGAAAAGGAACATGCCAAATTTCTCCACTGTTGCTGATTATCAGTGGGATAGAATGTGACCACTACAATTCCAGTTTGGGCAAGGTAGGGAAATTCAGTTTAAGAAAACTCAAAAGCCTCAATCCAGGGTAAGGGAGGGAAAGAATACAACTTCAAATTTTTTTCTTCCATGCTAGGAATAGAAAAAATAACTTCTTAAGACTGTTAGTTCCATAAGTGCTCATTGAACACCTACTAGAAGCACAGTTCAATTGGGTGCCATCTTAAGCAGAACTAACCACTCTTTAAGTTATCTGTCTTTCTGACTCACAACTTCATTAAAAGTATATGAAATCATAGGATCATAGATATAAAACCAGAAAGAGATCTCGAATGCCATCTAGTCCATAAGTTCCCAAAGAGTTCACTACCACTCCTGGGGGTGCTGGGCAGGGTGCAATAGTAGTCTCAGGTGCTATTAGGGGCACTGAATAAAAATAAGGGGGTGATGGAAGCATAAGGAAAAAAAGAAAAGAAATTTTTGGAAAACCATTCAAACATGTTTCATCTGTTGTATAATAGAGTTAAAGTCATAATGATTACATTTCTTTCTAAATAAACACACAAAATGCAAGTAAGTCTGCTGACAGGTCTTAACAAGCAAGTGTTGTCAAGCAAGCATGTAATGCATGTTGGTGGAAAGGCCAGGATATGGCAGGAATATGTGTGTAATGACTTGTTTACAATACGATACTATACAGTTACATGATGCATCATCAAAATTTCAGTGCAGGTAAAAAAACACAAATTCACAATAAATTATTAAATTTGAGAGGCATCATTTTAAAATATATATTTTATACTTTTTTGAAATGATGCAAAATTCAAAAAAAATGTTAAAGGGTTAAAGAAAGTAGATTTCCAGGGGTGTACAGAGTAATTTTTAAGGGGGACAGTAAGCCAAATAAGTTTGGGAACCTCTGATCTAGTCCAATTGTTTTTTACAGATGAAGAAAGTAAGATCCAGGGAAGTTAAACAACTTGCCCAAGGTCGCAAGATAATAAATGTCAGGGAAGAGATATGAACCCAAATTCTTTTAATATGTTCTTGTCATCTTAGCTGTCTTCCAATCCACATAATAGCTGTTGAGCTTCAGGCTGCCTGCAAGAGTGCAAAGGAAAATGTCAATCCAGAATTTAAGTGGGTAAAGTATGTAAGTTTCACCTTCAAGGTAAGTTGAAAACAAATGTCCCACAAATAAGCAACAACACATTTTATCCACTTTCACACAACTGAGAGCTAGTTACGTAAGTATTCTTTTTTTTTTTTTGGTCTTTATTAATTGGTTTACTTTTAGTTTTCAAGATTCATTTCCATAATTCCTTGAGTTTCAAATTTTCTCTCCGTCCCCTATCCCCCCTAGCGGCCTACAATCAACTATAGTATCTCCTAGTACTTTCACATTAAGCATTAGTCAGGTTGTAAAGAAGGACTGTATCAGACGGAATGAACAATGGGAAAGAGGAAACAAAACCAAACAAGAGAAAAAGAGCAGGTAGTTTGCTTCAGTCTGGGTTCAAACTCTGTTCTTTCTCTGGATATAAACATCTCTCTGCATCATAAGTCTTTTTGGGGTTGACTTCTAAACCTGGATTGCTGAGAAGAGTCCAGTCTATCAAAGTTGGTCATCACATATCTGTTGTGTCTGTAAGTATGTACAAATTTCTCCTGGCTCTACTCTTCTCACTCAGCATCAGTTCGTATAAGCCTCTCCAGGTAAATATGAAATCCATCTGCTCCTTGTTTCTTATAACACAATATAATTCCATTACATGCCTATACCACAACTTGTTCAGCCATTTCCCAATTGATGGGCACCCCCTTAATTTCCAATTCTTTGCCACCACAAAAAGAGCTGCTATAAATATTTTGTACATATGGGTCTTTTTCCCACTTCTATGATCTCTTTAGGATACAAACCTAGAAGTGGTATTGCTGGGTCAAAGAGTATGAAATTATTTATAGCCCTTTGGGCATAATTCCAGTTGCTCTCCAGAATGGTTGGATCAGTTCACAACTCCACCAGCAAGGCATTAGTGCTCCAATTTGTCCACATCCTCTCCAGCATTTGTCATTTTTCCTGTTTTGTCATCTTAGCCAATCTGACTGGTGAGATGTGGTACCTCAGAGTTGTTTTGATTTGCATTTCTCTAATCAATGCTGATTTAGAGCATTTTTTCATATGCTTATAAATATCTTTAATTTCTTCCTCTGAAAACTGCCTGTTCATATCATTTGATGATTTATCATTTGGGGAATGACTTGTATTCTTATAGATTTGACTCAATGCTCTGTATATTTTAGAAATGAGTCCTTTATCAGTGACACAGGTTGTAAAAATTCTTTCCCAATTTTCCACTCCCTCCTAATCCTGGTTACATTGACTTTGTTTGTACAGAAGCTTTTCAATTTAATGTCATCAAAATTATCCATTTTGCATTTTATAATGCTCTCTAATTCTTATTTGGTCATAAAGTCTTCCCCTCTCCACGAATATGGCAGGTAAACTATTCCTTGCTTTCCCAGATTGCAAACAGTATCAGCCTTTATACCTAGATCATGCACCCAGTTAGACTTGATTTTGGTAGATGGTGTTAGATAATGGTTTATGCCTAGTTTCTGCCATACTATATTCCACTTTTCCCAGCAATTTTTGTCAAATAGTGAGTTCTTATCCCAAAAGCTGGGGTCTTTGGGTTTATCAAACAGTAGATTATTGTAATCATTGACTACTGAGTCTCATGTACCCAATCTATTCCATTGATCCACTACTCTATTTCTCAGCCAGTACCAAGTAGTTTTGGGGACTGTTGTTTCATATTACAGATTAAAATCTGGTATAGGTAGTCCACCTTCCCTAGCATTTCTTTTCATTAATTCCCTTGATATTCTGGACCTTTTATTCTTCCAAATGAATATTGTTACTATATTTTTAGCTCTATAAAGTAGTTGTTTGGTAAATTTATTGGTATGGCACTAAATATATAATTTAATTTAGGTAAAATTGTCATTTTTATTAATATTAGCTGAACCCAGTTGTGAGCAATTGATGTCTTTCCAATTAGTTATATCTGACTTTGTGTAAAAAGTGTTGTGTAGTTGTGTTCATATAGGTCTTGCATTGTTTTGGCAGGTAGATCCCCAGATATTTTATAATGTCTACAGTAACTTTAAATGGGATTTCCCTTTCTATCTCTTGCTGTTGAATTTCATTAGAAATATAGAGGAATGCCAAAGATTTATGAGGGTTTATTTTATATCCTGCAACTTTATCAATTTTATTTATTGCTTCAAGTAGTTTTTTACTTGATTCTCTAGGATTCTCTAAGTATATCACCATATCATCTGCAAAGAGAGATAGCTTGGTCTCTTCTTTGCCTAATTTGATTTCTTTGATTTGTTTTTCTTCTGCAATTGCTACTGCTAACATTTCTAGTACCAGATTGAATAAGAGGGGTGAGAGTGGACATCCTTGTTTTACCCTGATCTTATTGGAAATGCTTCTAGCTTCTCCCCATTACATGTAACACTTGCTGGTGGATTTAAATAGATGCTACCTATTATTTTAAAGAAGACTCCATTTATTCCTATACTTTCTAGTGTTTTTAATAGGAATGGATGTTGTATCTTGTCAAAAGCCTTTTCTGCATCTATTGAGATAATTATATGGTTTTTGCTAGTTTTATTGTTGATAAACAATTATACTGATGGTTTTCCTAATATTAAACCATCCTTGCATTCCTGGAATTAATCCTACCTGGTCAAAGTGTATTATTCTTGTGATAAGTTACTGTAGTCTTTTTGCTAATATTTTATTTAAAATTTTGCATCTATAGTGAAGAGGGAAATTGGTCTATGATTTTCTTTCTCTGTTTTATCTCTTCCTGATTTAGGTATCAGTACCATATTTGTGTCATAAAAAGAATTTGGTAGGACTCTTTCACTAATTTTCCCAAATAGTTTGCATAGTATTGGAATCAATTGTTCTTTAAATGTTTGATAGAATTCACTAGTGAATCCATCTGGCCCTGGAGATTTTTTCATAGGGAGTTCACTGATGACTTGTTCAATTTCTTTTTCTGAGATGTGGTTATTTAAATAATTTACTTCCTCTTCAGTTAATCTGGGCAACTTATATTTTTGTAAATATTCATCCATTTCACTAAGATTGTCAAATTTATGTGCATACAAATGGGCAAAATAATTCCTAATTATTGTTTTAATTTCCTCTTCATTGGTGGTAGATTCACCCTTTTCATTTTTGATACTTATAATTTGGTTTTCTTCTTTCTTTTTTTATCACATTGACTAATGATCTATCAATTTTATTGTTTTTTTTTTCATAAAACCAGCTCTTAGTTTTATTTATTAATTCAATAGTTTTCTTAATTTCAATTTTATTAATCTCTCCTTTGGTTTTCAGTATTTCTAATTTAGTATTTAATTGGGGATTTTCAATTTGTTCTTTTTCTAGCTTTTTCAATTGCATGCCCAATTCATTGACCTCCCTTTTCTCTAATTTATTCATGTATGCACTCAGGGATATAAAACTTCCCATAAGAACTGCCTTTGCTTCATTCCACAAATTTTGGTATGTTGTCTCATTGTTATCATTCTCTTGAATGAAGTTACTTATCGTTTCTATGATTTCTTGTTTGACCCACTCATTCTTTAGAATTAAATTGTTTGGTTTCTAATTAGTTTTTAGTCTGTCCTTCCATGGCCCTTTATTGCCTATGATTTTTATTGCATCATGATCTGGGAATGATGCATTTATTATTTCTGCCTTTCTGCATTGAATTGTGAGGTTTTTATGTCCTAGTACATGGTCAATTTTTGTGTATGTGCCATGTACCGCTGAGAAGAAGGTATTTTCCTTTTTATCCCCATTCAGTTTTCTGCAGAGAGCTATCACACCTACACTCTCTATAATTCTATTCACTGCCTTAACTTCTTTCTTGTTTATTTTGAGGTTGGATTTATCAAGTTCAGAGAGGAGGAGATTAAGGTGCCCCACTAGTATACTTTTGCTATCCATTTCTTCCTCTAATTCCCTTACCTTCTCCTCTAGGAATCTGGATGCTATACCACTTGGTGCATATATGTTAAGTAATATTATTGCTTCATTCTCAAAGGTGCCTTTTAGCAGGATATAGTTTCCTTCCTTATCTCTTTTAATTAGATCAATTTTTGCTTTTGCTTTATCTGAGATAAGGTTTGCTACCCCTGTTTTTTTTTTTTGCTTTAGCTAAGGCATAGTATATTTTACTCTACCCTTTTACCTTTATCCTGTGTGTATCTCTCTGTTTCAGATGTGTTTCTTGTAAACAGCTTATTGTAGGATTATGGTTTTTAATCCATTCTGCTATCTGCCTCTGTTTTATGGGAGAGTTCATTCCATTCACATTCACAGTTATGATTATTATCTGTTACTTTCCCTCCATCCAATTCCCTCCCCTGTTTATGCTTGTATTTTTCACCCCTTCTCCCTTCCCCTCCTTAATAGTTTTCCTTTTGACCACTGCCTCCATCAGTATTTCCTTATCAGCCCCTCTCCATTTTCCTCCCCTTCCCCATTACTTCTTTCATCCCTTCTAATCCCCCCCTTTCATAGCCCTTTCCCCCTCCTAATGCTTGTAGGATATTTTTATACTTAATGAAGTATGTTATTTCTTCTTCACATCAAGAGTGACAGGAACAAATTTCATGCAAAGCTCCTCTCCCTCCCCTCTTTCCCTCTTTTGTGATACTTTTTGCATCTCTTCTCCATAGAGTCCTATGCTTAACTGGTTGTGTTATTCCCTCCTTGCACCAGAACCAATGAGGGAAAAGCTCATATAATACTCATCTCCCTACCTTCTTTTCTTCTGTTATATTGTTTTTATGCCCCTTTGTGTGACATAATTTACTTTTTTTCCACTTCATTCATTCCTCTTCTTCCATTGCAGTTCCTTTGTAGCCCTTAATACGATTTTTTATTGTCATTTTGTGTAATTTATACTCATACCCTCTACTTGTCTATAAACAGTTTGCTCTTATTAAATAACAGTGTGTGTGTGTGTGTGTGTGTGTGTGTGTGTGTTTTCCTTGTTTACCTTTCTACATCACTGTTGCATCTTGTAATTGGAGGTTGAATTTTTCCATTGAGCTCTGGCTTTTTCATCAGGAAGGTCTGGAAATCTGTTATATCACTAAATGACCATATCTTTGCCTGGAAGAATATGTTCAGTCTTGCTGGGTAGGTGATCCTTGGTTGTAACCCGAGCTCTTTTGCTTCCAGAGAATTGTATTCCACTGCCACCAATCTTTCAGTGTAGAGGCTGCCAAATCCTGTGCGATCCTCACTGTGGTTCCTCAATATTTGAATTGTTTCTTTCTGGCCACTTGAAGTATTTTCTCTTTTCCCTGGTAGTTCTTGAGTTTGGCCACAACATTTCGAGGACTTTTCAGTTTGGGATCTCTTTCAGCAGGTGTCCGGTGGATTCTCTCGATTTCTATTTTACACTAAGGTTCTAGTATCTCAGGGCAGTTTTCCTTAATGAGCTCTTGGAGAGTGTTGTCCAGGCTCATTTTTTCATCATGATTTTCTGGTAGGCCTATGATTCTCAGATTCTCTCTCCTGGATCTGTTTTCCAGGTCAGTTATTTTTCCATTGAGGTATCTTACCTCTTTTTCTAATTTTTTGTTCTTGTTGTTTTGTTTGACTAATTCTTGGTTCCTCATAGAGTTATTTGCTTCAATTTGGTTGATTCTAGTTTTAGCAAATTATTTTCCTCAGTTAGTTTGTGGAGCTCCTTTTCTAGATCACACATTTTTCTTTTTAAGGAGCTGTATTCTTCATTATAATGTTTTTCTAATTTTGCAATTTTGATTTTAAAAGAATTATTCATTTTGTTTTCTATCTCTCTCATTTGGGTTTCAAAGTTCCTTCTGAGCTCATCTAGGAAAGCTTTCTGTGCTTGGGACCCATTCCCTGTAGATGTTTCAGCTGTGAGTGTGGAGTCCACATTGTCTCCCTCTGAATTTGGTTACTCCCTCTGAGGATAGTAGGACTCCAGAGTCTTTGTCTTTGCAGTCTGCTTTCTACCCATTTTGAGGCAGGGCCCTAGACATGCCCTTCCTCTAGGGTTCCCAAGGCTTTATTGTTTGGGGTTTTATCCTGGGGCAGTAATTACTATGTTTTCAGGGTCAGAGGGGGGCGTTGGAGCAGCTGAGGTTCACTCTGCCATCCTGGTCCTTGGAGGTCCTGATAAGGGCTTTTTAAATTTCTGGGCTATGGAGTGGTAGTCCCAGGAGTATTTGCTGCCCCTGCCAAGGGCCCTGAATTTGGTTTTTACCTTGCTCTTTCCAGTCCCAGCCCTTTGGTGATAGCCCTGGTAGTGGCCTTTGTGGTTGGTGGGACTCCTTCCCGCCCTCTCCTGCTCCCCCTCCTCCCATACACCCGCGCCCTCGCCTTCCCAGTCTGCATCTCTCAGAGCACCTGCACCATTGGCTTCCCAGACTGCCTCCATAAGTATTCTAATACTTAATTCTAGGTCGAGTTACAGAACATAGAAATATCTCACAGTGGAAAAAATGTGTACCTGCTAATTTTGCTAAAGAGGAAAGAAAACTGAGATCACTTCAAATGTTCATTCAATTTGAGGGATAAAATGGTATGTATCCAGAGAGAAGGTATAAGGATAGCCTGATTATCTAGAATTAATAAATCTTCAACTTCTATCTCAATATTCTAGCTTTTATAAAGCCCAAATTATACATTCTCAATTATCTTTTTCCTTCCATTTTTCTACAGCACTATTTTAAAAGAAAGTTCATCTCCCACATCATTTACACTTCACCTCTCATTTACATTTATAAAAGTATTGTATCATAAGAATTATCTGGTATACAGAATGTTTTTTTCTTCCAGAACATTTCCCTCAGGTCATATGTTGTGCTTTACAAAGCCTATGAAAGTTAGTCTAGTTTGACAAGTACAGATATGTTTCTGTCATCACATGCCTTCCTGAGAATCAGAGGTCTGCAAAGGTCTCACAAAAGTCTAGACCATTTAACTTACTTTATTTGCTCCTAACCTAGCCATGAAGAACTAAACTCAATGAGTATATTTACATGAAATAATATGGGGATTAATTCTCTGAGCCAAGTGCCTGACCCTTTTTTCTTCCCAATGGGGCTATCTTTACACTAGAAATGCTGTTGTTAATTAGAACATTTTTTAAAATGCAAGAATTAGATCCTAACCTATTGGCTTTTATGAAGTAAACATCTGGCTCATGAAAATAAGCCATGCCCAAATCACCCAGGACCCAAAAGAAACCAGGATGGGCCTAACGATTATTGGGCAACAATTCCAAGAGGAAATTTCATATTATCTGTCCCTTGTTATTGATGGATTGCCATGGACAAAAAATGCATTACCAAGCGCCCAGCCTATATGAAAGGAAACTCTCCACACTTACCTAAGCAGATCCTCAGAAAACAGACCTAATTTGTTGCTGAAAAAGACAATGAATGATTCTGAGTCGTGAAATACCATAGTTACTGGACAACTAAAGTTTCAGGTCACCCAAAAGTCAATGGAGAAGCACATGGTGTATGTAAGTGGATTGTAAAATCCTTCCTACAAGAGTTGCACAAGATGATGCGTCTAGACAGATAGATGGTGCAATAGAGACAGTGCTATCCCTGAAGTTAGGAGGACTTGAGTTGAAATTCGGCTTCAGATGATGGTGATTCTATTGAAGTCGTGTCATCTCTTTCTTCCTCAGTTTCCTCAACTGTAAATTGGGAACAATAATAGCACCTACTTCCTAGAGTTATTGTAGAGAACAAAATGAGATATTTGTAAAGCACTTTGCAAATCTTAAATAACTACAGAAATGATAATGATGGTGGTGGTGGTGGTGGTGGTGGTGGTGGTGGTGGTGGTAAAGAAAAGAAGTGGATGTTTTGTGATTTTTTTCACAGTTAGATATGGTTGGTATGATCATAGACTCATTAAAATATCAAAGAATCTCTTTTAAGGAAAGTTATTTTTAATTAGAGTAATTCACACTGATATCATGTATTTTCCTTTCAATGACCCTATGAGTAGTTAATACAAGCTTACTATACTCCTTTTACAAATTACGAAATTGATGCTCAGAGAAGGAAGATGACTTGTATATAGCCACATAGCTGTTGTTTGTCCTTTGTCCTCGAAGAAGACCATGACATTGGGAAGGTGATGCCATGACTTGCAAATAAGTTTGATTTAAGTGAAGGAGGGCTGTGCAGAGTGACCAGCCTCCCTCTCTCTTCTTTAGTCATCTGGGTCCAGTAGCCAGATGCAGATCATGAGGTCACATAGCTAATAAGCAGCCGAGCCAGCATGTGAATCCAAGTCCTCCAACTTCAAGTTCAATTCTCTTTATATTATACTATACCTGTTTTATATTTCTACTACATTGGCTCTCAAAGGACTGTAAGGAATTGCTGAATCTATTTGCTATTAAGGAGAATGTGAGAGCTCAAAGCTTCCAACTCATTACTTGATATGAAATTCTGGGAATTCTAGGAAAAATAATATGCAGAGTTTAAAGGTGACCCTCTCATTTAACTCCATTTTACAGATAAGGATACAGAGGCATGGAAAAACTAAGTGACTCACTCAAGGGCAGAGACAGTATTTGAACACCTCTGACTCAAGAATGCATCCTTTTAGGGCAGATAGGTAACACAGTGAATAGAGCACTGGACCTGGAGTCAGGAGGACCTGAGTTCAAATCCGACCTCAGATACTTGACACTTTCTAGCTGTGTGCCCTTGGGAAAGTCACTTAACCTCAATTGTCTTGCCTTCCCCCCTCCAAAACAAACAAACAAATAACAAGAATGTATCCCTTCTCTTTCTTCTTGATGCCTCCCATATAAGAGAATTCAGGAAAAATAATGAAGTCTTAGAATAAATTGTTGGGGCAAAGTACCCTCTGTATTATGGAAAAGGGGAAGTTTTAAAACATGAATCTTTATTTTGACAGCTCCTTTTACTTTCCTTAGTTTATCAATATGATAACATCTCATATATCTGTTCCTCACTAATTTTGAAATAGTAAAATTGCAGACAAGTCAGTTGGTCAGTTAACAAGCATTTATTAAGTACATTTCTTTTTTTTTAAGCAATGAGGGTTAAGTAACTTGCTCAAGGTTACATGGCCAGTTATTTCTGGGTGTGGTGCTAAGTATCTGAGCCTGGATTTGATCCCCAGGTCATCCCAACACTGGAGCCGGTGCTCTTAGTAAGAGCTGAGCCACCTGGCCGCCCCTTATTAAGCACATTTCAAGCATGACTTAACTTTAGGGTAATTATGGTAGCTACTAGGAATACAAAGAAGGGCATAAGCACTGTCCCTGTCCTGAAGGAGTTCACATTCTAATGGAAGAGAAAACTTGGAAAAACAATGAGTGTACAAATGAGAAAAAGACAGAGAGAGAGAGAGACAGAGAGAGACAGAGAGAGAGAGAGAGAGAAAGAGAGACAGAGACAGAGAGAGAGAGAGAGAGAGAGAGAGAGAGAGAGAGAGAGAGACAGAGAGAGAGAGACAGAGAGAGAGACAGAGAGAGAGAGACAGAGAGAGACAGAGAGACAGAGACAGAGACAGAGAGACAGAGAGAGAGACAGAGAGAGAGAGAGAGAGAGAGAGAGAGAGAGAGAGAGAGAGAGAGAGAGAGAGAGAAGACAGACAGAGAATGTAAACAGAATATAACCTCAGAAAGAAGGGAATAATCGATGGGGAAAACCTGTGGAAGATGGGATTTGTAAACTGAAGTTTATCTTGTTCTAAAATAAAGTGTGCACCACACCCAGAAATAACTGGCCATGTAACCTTGAGCAAGTTACTTAACCCTGATTGCTTAAAAAAATAAATAAATGAATAAAATAAAGTGTGCATATTAACAAAATAAACATAACATCAAGAGCAGCTGTCTAAAAAATAAAAACCTTTCTGTGGATATTGATACGTCAATCACTGGTACGCAAAGTCTTATCAAGGGGCAGCCAGGTGGCAAAGTGGATGGAGAGCCAGGTCTGGAATCAGGAAGATTCAGGCTCCTGAGTTCAAATCTAGCCTCAGACATGTACTAGATGGGTAAATCATTTAACTTTGTATGCCTCAGTTTCCTCGTCTGTAAAATGAGCTAGAGAAGGAAATGGCAAACCACTCCAATATCTGTGCCATGAAAACCTCACAGGGAGGGTACCAACGAGCCTGACTGAAAAACACCAGAGCAACAAGAAAGGCTTATCACAGCAAAGGGAAGTCTCAACTACAAGCTATTTTGTTAGTGCTGCTAACTAAGGTTCTTAAAGGTAATAAAACCTCATTTCCCTGAAAATTTTCTGTAACTTTGACATTTTACTAATTCAGACTGATCTCTCCCCTAGGGCCAACCTAAGCATAGAGTAGGTTGTCAGGCCTCTTTCTCCTCAATTATCCTGAATTAAAGAGACATCACAATCTTTCTCAAACACATTTCTCCTCTGCCCTATTTCTTTAGCACCTAGATAGAAGATGACTGGTATTATGTGGGTAAAAACATAAGAGGGACTGAATACTTCAGAAGTAGCAGAGAAATATGAGAGGGCACAGCTACAGAGAAGAAAATTGGGAGAAGAGAAGTAGAATTGTGTCTGAGCAGTGGAAAATGTAAAATAGAAATATGGGAGTGAGCCAAGTAAACACCATCTACTTCAGAAGAACACATCAAAAAATAACTTCTTAAAAGTTGAATAATCACCACAAAAAAGAAAAGGGTCCATACATTCTCTACCTGAAGATTGAAACCAAAAGTTCCAAAGGCTAAAGAATAAATGTAGAAGATACATGCTTTCCTTCTTGAAAGTAAATTAATAGCCTGGGAAAGACTGTTCTGAGAACCACAGCACACCAATAAACAAGTTTGCAAATCTCAACCCACCAAGACACGGAATTGGTATTGGAAAGAGTTATTATCAAACAGACATAAGAAAAAGAAACCTGAGGGAAGAAATCAGACCATATTCACCCGAGTTAGCTGGCAAACCCAGCTAAATTAATCATTAACACTGGAAGGCACCTGGTGATTTGGTTTGATATTGAAAAGATGAATCATTTTTTTACTATACAATGAAATGAACCTGAACTCCTCCCAAGCTGCTTTAGCTACATCGATATGACTTGGAGGAATATAAGCCTTCCCATTCTAACTAGCTTTGTGCATGCCTCTGGTAAATGACATTTTTTTTCTTATATTAGTATTTTCCCAAACCAGTTGAAGCTAGATTCTAAAAGGAGAAAATACTCAATGAATGTTACATAAGAAAACTGATAGATTCTATAATAAAGCATCTCAAAATATACTGCCACATGAAACATGACAGTTAAGTCTGAATTGTACTATACTTCCTCTACAGGCTCATTTTAGAACTGGTTTGCTAGCATTTTTTCATATCTATGATGCTCTATACTTTCATAGATGCCTTGTACCTACATTAATATTTTATGAGTACATATGAGAAAAGGAAAAAAATTTTAAATACTTCTCATTACTTCAAAATTGTCATTTTGAAATCAATAAAAACTTTAAGGAGATTTTTAAAAAGAGAATGACAGGAGATAATTAATCATGCATGAAGCTTGTAACAAATTTAGTTCCTATCTTACATTTCTAGCTAGAGCAAGTCAGTAAATATGTATGTTCTAAGCTATTCTCAGAGAACTACTGACTTAGAGGAGAGAAGAAATACTTGTTTCATTTTGATAGAGCTTGTCTCTTGCACCAGTGGAATAGGAGCTATGTGTTGGGATAGGAAGGTCACCAAACTGCTCCCCAATCCCAAACAACTCCTTCACACTAGCCTAAGAAGCTCACTCCCTCCAATCCATATAAAAGGTGACCCTGAACAAACTTTGGAGCTACAGAACCCACAAAATGACACAGAGAATCTAACCTCCCACTGAGGACAGCCCATCAGGCCAGCAGGAATCAGCCAGCGCAGTGCTCTGGGAGCCAAGCCCAGACTGGCTTGAGCTGAGCCTGAGGTCTTAGCCCCAGGGCAGCCTGACCAGCAGCTAGCTGGAGGGATTCCAGATCAACAGCAGCTGTGGCCGTTTCCAGATTTATCAACACATATATACTAAGGACAAAGTGAGAGGTCAGTGCAGTCTGGACTTTGGGATCCAGTAAGTGGGGAATGCTGTTGGCCTTTGCCCCCAGGGCAAGAAGCCACTGAGGCCCAGCCCCCAAGATGTGGCACTTCAGCTCCTGGCCTGCAGAGTGTAGGGGGACCAAGCACCAGTCTGAGGGGTAATCACTCTTGCTTTAACCTTCTTGGAACTGGATTGCAGTCTAGGGTGGAGGTCCTGGGGTGTGTGTCCAGCTTGCCAGAGCATGTGGAGACCTCAGAGAGGGCACCCATCTAATACCTTTGGTAGCTGAGAAAACCCCAGCATTTTGAACGAAGCTCCCTCGTCTGGTGGCAGAGTCCTACTGTAGTAAAAAGCCCCAAAGTCAAGTAATTGAGTGGCAACATGAGCAGGCAAAGGAAACAAAGCAGACAGAAGATTCCAACATTAGACTCCTATTTTGGAAACAAAAAGGACCAAAGCATAGAACAGGAGGAAGACAGTGAAGTCAAAACTCCTGCACCAAAAGCTTCAAAGAAAAATGCGAGCTGGTTACAGGGCATAGAGGACCTTAAGAAGCAAATAAGAGAAGTGGAGGAAAAATTGGGAAGAGAAATGAGAACGATGCAAGAAAATTATGAAATGAGAGTCAAGAGCCTGACTGAAGAAAATAACACATTAAAAAATAGACTAAACCAGATGGCAAAAGAGGCTCAAAAAGGCAATGAGGAGAAGAATGCCTTAAAAAGTCGAATTTGCCAGATGGAAAAAGAATCTCAAAAACTCACTGAAGAGAATCACTCCTTCAGAATTAGATTGGAGCAAATATAAGCTAGTGACTTTATTAGAAATAAAGATACTATTAAACAGATCCAAGCAAAGGAAAAAATAGAATGTGAAATATCTCATTGAGAAAAACACTGACCTGGAAAATTGATCCAGGAGGGATAATTTAAAAATTATTGGACTACCTGAAAGCCATGATTAAAAAAAGAACCTAGAAATCATCCTTCAAGAAATTCTCAAGGAAAATCGCCCTGATGTTTTAGAATCAGAGAGCAAAATAGAGGTTGAAAGAATCCACCAATCACCTCCTGAAAAAGATCCCAAAAAGAAAAGTCCTAGGACTATTATAGCCAGATTCCAGAGTTCCCAGATCAAGGAGAAAATATTACAAGCAACCAGGAAGAAACAATTTGAATACTGTGGAAACACAATCAGGATAACACAGGATCTGGCAGCTTCTACACTGAGGGATTGAAGGGCTTGGAATATGATATTCCATAGGTCAAAGGAGCTGGGATTAAAACCAAGAATCACCTACCCAGCAAAACTGAGTATCATGTTTCAGGGGAAAATATGGTCATTCAGTGGAATAAAAGACTTTCAAGCATTCTTGATGAAAAAACCAGAGTTGAATGAAAATTTTACATTCAGATACAAGAAGCAAGAGAAGTATGGGAAGGTAAACAGAGAAAAGAAATCATAAGAAACTTATCAAAATTGAACTATTTACATTCTCACATGGAAAAACAATAATTGTAACTTATGAAACTTCTCAGTATGAGAATAATTGAAGGGAATAGAAATGCATATATATATGCACATACATATATAAGTCTATATAGGAGGGTATATGAGCATATGAATACATATGTAAATGTGTGTATATATGTTTACAGGTATACATAGATAGAGGTCACAGGACCAATTTAATAGGAAGGGATGATACCTAAAAGAGGATATTAACAGGTGAAAGAGGAATATAATGAGAGGAGATGGGGAGAGACAGATTGGGGTAAACTATCTCCTACAGAAGAGGTAAGGGAAATGGTTACAATGGAGGGGAAGAATAGAAAGGCAAAAGGAAATGGGTCAACCTCATTCTCATTGAATTTGGCTCATGGAAGGAAGGACATACACACTAAATAGTTTATCTCACCCTACAGGGGAGTAGGGGGGAAGGGATGAGAGGGGGGATGATGGAAGGGAGGGCAGGTTGGGGAGATGGAAGATAGAAGTACCCACTTTTGAAAAGGGAGAGGATCAAAGTAGAGAATAGAACAAGTGGGAGGCGGGAAAGGAGGGAGGGAAATATAGTCAGTCTTTCACAATATATCCACTATGGAAATGTTTTGCATTAGCTACACGTGTACAATCTATACTGAACTGGTTATCTTCCCAGTAAGGGTGGGTGACAAGGGAGGAAGGGAATGAATCTTGAATTCAGTTTATATATATATATATATATACTATTAAAAAAAAGAAGCTCACTTTATCTGAGATAAGTCATTCAATTATCTGGAAGGGCAATATTAAGCTAGATAATACAGTATTGGGGATAACTTTATTGATCAGCATTGCCAAATAATGATGCATGACTTCACTTGCCCATGAACATATGTCTACAAGGCAAAGAAGGTCACAGTGAAGGAGTACTTTGCTTTCCTCTTCAACAATGAGTCACTAAGTGACATACACTTCCTGGTAAGCAAAATAATGAGCTTACAGCCTTGCCATTGGCCCTGCTGAAATGTCCTCTACAATTCATAAGCCTTACCATTTGTCATGAAGGTATCTCTGAAGAACCTTGTTATCTATCCCACAACTGAACTCTGATGTGTGTTGTCTCCACATAGTAAGATGTGAACTTTTTAAGAGGAGGGTCTGTATTTAATGTATTTTAATGTATTCCTGATGCATAACACATTGCACGGTACCACATTAATACCTAAAATTTTTCATCCATATGTTTTTAATAGAAATCAACACCCTGAGGACATAGGGACAACCTAGAGTCAGGAAGACAGTTTTAGAGACCTGAGTTCAAATTCTAAGCCATAGCTGTGAGACCCTGGATAAGTCATCTATCCTCAGTGGACTTGAGTTTTTCCATCTGTGAGCAGTAATGAAAGAAACTATGTCACAGGTTTCTTGCAATGATCAAGTTATATAATGTATATATGAAGCAGAGTAAAGTAAGGAGAACTAAGAAAAAAAATATGTTGTTCTGTCGTGTACAACTCTTCATAACTCCATTTGGGATTTTCTTGGCAAAGATACTAAAGTAATTTGTCATTCCTTCTCCAACTCATTTTCCAGATGGGGAAACTGAGGCAAACTGGGTTAAGTGACTTGCCCAGGGTCACACAGCTAGGGAATATCTGAGGATGGATTTGAACTCAGGTCTTTCTGACTCTAGACCCAGCCCTCTGTCCACCGTGCCACCTAGCTGCCCCAATAAAACAATATGCATGACTAAAATGATGTCAATGCAAAGAACAACCTCACACAGAAAAGTCAAAAGAGAATGTTGTGAAATTATGAAGAGGAAGTGTGACTCAATGAAGAGATATGAAAAGCATTTTTGCCCATGCTTTAAAGAGGTGGGAGGCCTCCAGGATAATATCTTACACGTATTTTCTGACTTTTTCAATGGTTCAATCGTGTGTACTGTCTTTTTTCTTCTTTTTTCTGTTAGTTTTTTAAAAATCATATTTGTTATATGGGATGACTCTCTGGAGAGAGGAAAAGGAGGTATATTGGGGAAAACTATGGTGATGTAAAATAAAACAAGATAGAAATAAAAAATCTATTTTAAAAATAAAAAATTTAAATATTTTAAAGTAAATGTTGCAAAATTCTAAAGAATAAACATGGCTCAAAATAAAAAAGAGTCCCATCTCACATCTTTGCAGCAGATGTGGGAAATCTACCAGTGGTGCACATTACACATATTTTCTGACATTTTCCAAAATAACCATCCTCTTCTTTTTCTGGTTTTTTTTTTGTCTTTAAAAAATACTATTTGCAGGGGTGGCCAGGTGGAGCAGCAAGTAAGAGCACCAGCCCCGGCATCGGGAGACCTGGGATCGGTTCTGGCCTCAGATTCTTGGCATCCACACAAAATAACAGGCCATGTAACCTTGAGCAAGTTACTTAATCCCAATTGCTTTAGAAAAAAAATACTATTTGCTACATTAGATTGCTGTCTGGGACAGGAGAAGGAAGGATTTGGGGGGAAACTGGTGATATTAAAAAAAATCAATAAAAATTATTTTTAAATTCCTTAGCACAACACAGACTACACCAACTCTGTCCCTCTATTAAGGCACAACTTGAACTTCATCTTCCTTCTGTGTGTGTATGAGCAGGTGCACATGTGTGCATACATACACACACATGCTTAAGATTACTAATTGGATAACTTTGGGCTAGTCATTTCATGCCTCTCTGAGTCTCAGTTTCCTAAACTATAAAATGTCCTGGGACAAAACAAATAGACCATACTCAAAGCCTTTCCAGCTTGGTAGGACCAGCCACAGTTTACATGGTCTTTGAGAGTCTGAACTCATCTCCATGATAGAAAGGAGGCAACAGAGGATGATTTTAGTGGAAGGGTACAACTTCTTCCAAATTTGGTTTCTTTTTTCTTTGGGATATAATCTTAATGCCATGACAATAAAAAAGGTTTCATTACAGCACTTGCAATAAAGCAATGAACTCATCAAGAAGTTCTAGAACATCCCTTCCCCCCTTTCCAATTCCTTTTATGAACAAATTGGTCCAGCCAGGTACTCTTTATATAGAGTGACAATAACACTTGAAAGGTCAAGGACCCTGAGAAAATCAAAGAAAAAAATTTTACAGTGTTTGAAAAATGTCAGTTTTTTAAAATTGCAGATGTCTCTGCTTGGAGTGTCCCTGGGAACCAAAATTCTAAAGTTTTGTGACACCTGGAAAAGAGATAACCAGGTTTTGGGGGGAAGGAAAAAGGGATATAGAGCAAGCTGAATAGAAATTTTCTAAGCACATAAGCACAGTGGATTTATTAATGTGATTTTCTCCTTTTCTCCTCAGATATTTCACTATTAAAATGAAAGTCTGTAAAGGAAATTATGTGATTATACCATTTTGACAGAAAGGACCTCTCTCAGTAGCAGACTGAATGATTATGAGAACAGGCTGTCCTCTGGAAAATCCAAATTTCAAAGGGCCCTGATAAGCACTTAAATGTAGTAGAATTCTACCTTTAACTGCTATAGGCAAGGTATTGGAGTATCTTGAACCCTTATTAATTTGCCAGCACTTGTATAAAAAGAGGCATGGGTTTTTAGATTTTTATTTTCATTCCTTCAGAGCACAGCAGAACACCCATGAGGAGAGGGGCACAATGCCCCTCTCCTCAAGCCAGATGGAACAAAGAGAGACTAATGTGCCCTCTGGACATTATCCTTTTATGAATATACTCTAGCATTAAATCAGAGTTTAGAGGAAGTCAGAAAGAGAGAGGTGCTATAGTATATATACTGTTAACTTATATTGAGTTCATTATGCACAAAACAATTGTCCTTTTTGCAGAAATTATTCTCTAACCTCAGCCTTTCCAATATACCTCAGCAACATTATAGCATATATCTAAAGTCCCAAAATTATAAGTTTAAAAAGTCTACAAAATTCTAAATTCTTGCAACCTCCTCCAAACAGACTCCTTGATCTCATTCTTATAGGGTCAAGTCAAATTTTGTATATTCTTTATATATCTTTCCTTCAATCATTTAAAAAATGGCACAAAATAATGCACATAACCCTTGGGCTATATTTTCATGGCCAAAATGGGCTGACTACCTTTGAGGAAACTTTTGTTCTCTTGCTTTATATGGCCACATGCAAGAAACCAAGTAAATCTCTATAGGAGATACTACCCCCAGGATACTAAAACTAGCTCCTCACTTGTAAGCACACTATTTGCAATATTACAGGAGGGGAACATTATTGAAAGGTGAAAGAAAATATAACTGGAAACAAAGTAGATGTCCCTCAAGGGGGGAATAAACAAATCATGATGCTTGAATATAATGAAATATTACTATGCTATTTTTTAAAAGATGATGAAAATACAGAGAAGCATGGGAAGATATAGATATTAACTGATGCAAAGTAAAGTAAGTGAAAGCAGATGACCAGAAAAGATGAAAACACATTTTGCAAATGGAGCAAAAGAGAAATATCGGCTCTAATGATAAATGTGGAGTGCTGCAGGAACTCTATGCACAACAATGTATAGAATTCAAGTAATCAAACAACTCCTGAGAAATTTGCATTTTCATCTTTTTCTACAGGGCCACTGTAGAGTATACTGAGTATACAGGGTATATTTTAGTATAACTCAGCAGAAACAGTGAGCACATCAGACACCTTTGATATACAGCTTTATTTTGGCTATTTCTCTTCAACTCATACATTACATCTCTTTTGCCTTGGTTTATTTTAGATTAAATTGAATGTTTAGGTTTTCTCCCATTGCAATGACATACACAACATCTGCAAAAATGTAAAAGGAAAGGGGGTGAGACCTAAATTCGATATAATTACAATGACCATGCTTGGCCCCACAGAAGTGGTATAAGTATATTTCCCTGCCTTCTGTGTAGAGGTAGGGAATTATGGCTATGGAGCACTGACTGATGCAGAAGTCCCATTGGATAGTTTTGCTGAAATGCTTTTTTTTCTCTTTGTTCTTTGTTGTAAAGAATAACTCTCTAAGAGAGGTAATAGAAAGGATATATTGGGAAATGAGGGCAAGATGAAAACAAATGGTATCTATAAAATTTTTTAATTAAATTAAATTTTAATTTTTAATTTTAACTCTTAGGTAAGTTTCTACCAGCAACACAATCTCATCATGCCAATGACCAGAGTCCCTAACATAAAGTTTCCTCTGGCTAAGGCCTCTACAAGTCTCATCTTTACCAAATGGTCTCTACTTCTTCCTTTGAGGGTGAAGTGGGAAGTAGGGGGTCAGAAAAGAGAAAGGGTAGCTCTCTACTCTTTGGTACTTCTCTCTCTAACTTCACAACTTGCCATTTGGGTGGGAAAAATACTTTTTAGGGCTGTTTTTCAATGTCATCTCCACAGAATGTTGTTATAAAAAGACAAGACATAAATAAATTCTCCAATGTTTTCCAGTATCAAAAAGAACTTTGTGAATATGAAAGTGTCATAAAAATCTTAGTTATTAATATTTTTAATGTTATCATTACTTGTGGACTTTAATACACATATTGGGGAGTGATGGGATATACATGTTTATATACATTGTTAGCAACCTCTACTTCAATGAGTTGTGCCTTTCTTCTACCTCAGTAATATACAAGGATGGTCATGCCTTTGATCTCATCATCATACACAAATGTTCTCCTCCCTGATCTAGAACGCTGAAATGCCTCTAATCTTTCTCTGTATCTCATCTCTCCCAAAACTATTCTCTGTCCTCATCTCTAATCTAGACACTCCTCTATGTCTCATTACTTCTGGCTTCATTTTTCTCCCTTTGAAATCTGGATCATTTTGTTAAGCAATTAAACTTTGAAGTGTCCTCTATCTTTTTATGCTACAGAAGAATGCTGGATTTGGTAGCAGAGGATTTGGGATAGAGTCTTGACTTCTTCTGTTTACTCCCTATTTTACTTTGGGTAAGTTACACTCCAGTTTCCTCATCTGTAAAGTGAAGGGGTTGAACTAGATAACTAAAGTCATTTCCAATGCCAAGTTATGATAATATTAATATTTTATTATTTATTTTATAGCCATTCATTTTTACCCTGGCTTACCAACCCTCCCCCACTTTACTCACAATTTCTTAATGCCACTGTGATAATAATAATAATAGTCAGCATTTATGTAGTACTATGCTACAACGAGAATGTGTCAATGAAAGACAGAGAATTGTCCCTGTATCAAGAAAGTGAAAGTATTCCTGTGTGATCATTATCACCACTGTTTGCCTTACTTGGGGAGATGGAGGTGAAAAAAAGGAAGGAGGGAGAGAGAGAGAGAAATTTGACACAGTCAAATTTTTGAGAAGTGAAAACATTTAATACCCTTTAAGTTTGCGAAGCACTTTACATTTGTTATCTCATTTGAGCCTTACAATAATCCCATGAGACAGGTGCTATTATTATCCCCATTTGAAAAATAATAGCAAGAACCAATCAAATATCATCAACAGTCATTTCTGCTGCTTATGAAAGTCCTTTTAAACAATTTTAACTCCCCACTCCTCCCTTTACCACCTCAAAGTCTACCCCTAAGAAAAACCAGACAACATAATTAACAATCTTCTAGGTTAAATAAAAAAGAAAATATTACCAGAATCTAATAAACTCTCTCACTTTCTTACAACAGCTACTCCAATTATGCCTTGGTAGCTTCAGAGTTTCTACCAGCACCCCTAATCAGCTGGGGTGATAACTACAGGATCACTTCCTTTGTCCACCATAATGGATGAATGAGTTCCATATCATAACTACCTTTTCCAAATAACCAGTTTACTCATTAAGCACTGAATTTCTTAATTATCAACATTGTTGATAGAACTTTATAAAATAATATTTTTGCCTTTCTAAACAGAAACCATTACCAGGATCTGTAATTTCAGGATGGCAAATTGTTACCCATCTATAGACATTAAGATGTACTAACACAAAAAATAAATCACCCTGTGAAAAACCTAATGATGGACTCTAAACAGATAGTGTATAATATTAAAATTTATAATTATTATTTATCATATTAAAATACATAAAATTTTTACCTCTGTCTCACCCTTTTGTGCATCAGCTCTTGAATAGTGGTATACACCAGCATGATACCATCAGGGGAAGGTGGGAGGGGAAGGCTTTTCATCCCTCCACTAAATGGTCCTAAACTGCTGTGACTTCTGACTTGCCCTTCAGCTATCAGTGAATTTGCTCCAAATAACACAATGACCTCAATGATTTAATGCCCTCAGAATTTCTGTTTAGTAAGAAGAAAAGTTTGGTTCATCTTTGAAAGGTGAATTGATCAACACAAATTCACTCCCCTGCATTAAAAGGTCCTCCGCATTAAAAGGTTCCCTACTTGCAGCCTATTCCAATCCCAAATTTACAATTCATCATATTTGCTTCAGTCTAGAGTCAGTAATTATCTGTCTTCTAATAAATTAAAAGGGCTATTTATGGCTCCTCAGTGCTATTATAAAGGAACAAACAGATTCCTAATCGCAACCTTCTGGAAATAGACTAAGTCTGAACCTATAATTTTAAAAGGTGTCATTTCCAACAAGTTCACTTTGGCAAGAATGAACGACACATGAATCTTTCATTCCAACCTCTTTTCCCTTTTTTTATTTTTTGTAGCATGACAGCTCTGTGACCAGTCTACCAGAATTCTGTTGATATTACCTGAAACCAACACAAAATGGATAGATCAAAAGTGCTCCTTGAGTAAAGACAATTTCTTTTCTTAGTTAATGCCCAAAGCAACCACAGCATAAGCAATGCATGAAGCAAAGTCATAATGGCAATTTGATCTCCTGTTTCCACAAAAAAAAAAATTGTTTCTGACTTTTTCCTAATATGCACTCAGAAGGGGGAGGGATGAGCACCTACTGTGAGCCTGGCATTTTGCTAAGTGCTTTACAAATATTATTTCATCTGATCCTCACAACAACCCCTGGGAGGTAGGTACTATTATTTCCCCTATTTCAGAATTTTTGGGGGGGTGAGTGGGAGGCAATAGGGATTAAGTGACTTGCCCAGGGTCACAGAGCTAGTAAGTGTCTGAGGCCAGATTTGAATTCAGGTTCTCCTGGCTCCTAGGCCAGTTTTTCTAACAATGTGCCACTTTTCTGCCCCTTCCCATTTCAGAAGTAAGGAAACTGAGGCAATCAGAGGCTAGTGACTTCCCCAGGGTCACACAGCTTAATAAGTGTAAAAGCAGATTTAAACTCCGATCTTCCTCACACAAGGCCAGAGCTGTATTTGTTATAGCAGAAGACAGTATATTGTAAAGCAAGAAATACATTTATTTTAACTCTAATTCATTTGTAGCAAGAGTGCTATGTATGCAAAGGAAACACTTTTTTAAAACCAATTCTGCTACTGCATATGTAGCATAGGCACTGTGATTTCATTGGTTTTCTGGGTTGTCAGTCTCCTGCTAGTTTAGGCTCCATAAGGGAACATAAGGAGACCCATTCAGAAGTCATTCAAATTAAGAAAAGGCCATTCAGGACACCCAGCACTGATACAGGTGACTGAAACCCCCTTGCCTCAGATGTCCATCATGGTCAAACACACATTAGAGATCTCCTGGCATTCTTCATGAAGGCTTTATACTCAGAGGACCAGGAAATGATGTTAGTCTTTTAATATCCTGAGTCAATCAAGGCTCCGGCATATTTTTCATACCTTTTAAGGTATGAAAGGAAAACTGAGGCCAATTTCCTTGAGAGAATGATACACACACATTCCATCCCATGGTGGTAAGGTCCTTAAGGTCTTGTAGAACACTGATGTCAAACTCCAATAGAAATGGGGCCACTAATCCATACAAAAGCATCCCCTTGGACCACATATTGATTTAAATTTAAAATGGAATGTTATCTTTGTTTCATTGTATTTTCATCTAATTTATTAACTATTTCCCAATTGCATTTTAATCTGGCTCAGGCTGTATTCACAAGCGTTATAGACCACATGTGGCCTGTGGGAGGCATGTCTGACACCTCCATTCAACATGATATTGTACTTTGTGATGACAAAAAGTCCCCTGACTGTCTATGCAGCTGGAAGAATTGATGACTCAGGAGCGGCTGAGCCTAAATTGAATGGGTGCATGAAAGGAGTGACCTTTTCACTCCCTTTTCTTTAAGGGAAAGGAGTCAGGACTGTTTCAAGCTAGCAGCAAGGCCCAGGTGGGGAGAGGGATGGCAGCCTGCCTGTCTCCCACCTAGACATCATAGCTATAAGCAAACACGACTAATGCCATTTCTTTGTGTTTATTCCTTCCTAATAGGCACCGTGCCAAGTGCCTGGGCTTAAAATGCAAGCCAAAAAAGGGGAGTCTCTTACTTCAAGGAATTTGTATTCTAATACAAGAAGACAACACGCAGAAAAGTTCCCCCTTTGTGTGAAAAGGGAAATATGCTGGCACGTGGGCAAGGCTGCTGGTGAGAAGATAGAAAAGTCTGGAAAGTAAAGAGTCAAGCTGGGAATGAGAAGATCACAGCCTGGGTGCCCCACGAAATGGTAGAGCAGGCCAGAGACTCCCCAGGAAGAAGATACATTCATAAAGGGGAGATGTCTCCAGGGAAGAAGGTTGCTGGCAGACCGGTGGCAAAAGTGTTCCAAGATGGAAACGTCCAGTTCAGGAGATGCAGAGGTTCAGCTGAAGGCAAACGATAGAGCCCAGTGGAATAGCAGTGGCCGACATCAGTAAAAGCAGCCATAGTGGGAGTGCAGAACCAGCCAGCTGAAGGAAGGCAGCTTCAGGGACTGGAATCCATCAAGAAATGCTGACAGTGGACTAAACAAAGCGATGGACCCATCCATCTAGGAACTATCCCTAAGGATAACTAAGAGTGAGGAATCCACAAAGGCTTAAAAGGACCATACCTCTGTACCTGTAAGGTACCCCATCATCCTGTGTGAGCACTGCTTGTGCCTTTGAACATGAAATGCAGGCCACCTTCCCCAAGGACTTTGATCATGCAGCCTCTGGTTTTTAACACAGGTCTCCTGACTCCAAATTCAGTTCTCTGTCTTTCTATGCTGTCGTCCTGTCACACCTCATGATTCTTGGGCATGCTTTCTCCTCTAACAAGAATTATTAACTAACATTACATAGCTAACATTACATAGCCCTTGCTGTGTATATCAGCAATGCCATATTCACAATGCCTATGGAGATTACAAATATGCTGATATAATTATCCATCAAAAAATACATCATGCTTGCCATATGGGGGAATAAGCTGGAAAATTTATTAAGATACCAAAAGACTGAGTCCCAAAACCAGAAAGTGAAAGCCATCAGAGTAGTTATGACATTGGCACAGGTAGATAAAGTAGAAAGCACCCACATTTTCAAGCCTTTGAAACAGAACAGGCTACCTCAGGCAAAGGTCCTCCTCTCCCCACTCACAGCAACCACCCAGCATCCGGGAAGCACGCTCCCAGCAGCTCTGGCCCCTGGCAGTCCTCAGCAGGAGTCCTTAGCAGAAATTCTGCCTAACTCAAAAAGGGCTTCGCACTGCCGCTGCCTCTGCTGCTGCTGCCGCTGTCGCCACCACCGCCAGCCACCACAGGAACTCTAGTTTGGCTTCCGCTTCCTCTTGCTCCACCCCTTCCTGCTACGTCAGCAAGTCCAATGGGGCATGGAAGATCTTTAAATCCCATAACCCTTACACCGTGTGCCCAGCCATGGCAGTCATTATCTCTTTTGATTCTCAACAGTCCTGGGAGGCAGATGTCATTATTATCTCTATTTTACCAATGAGGAAACTGAGGAAACGCACCCAGGGTCACACAGTTAGGAAGTATCTGAGATCAAACTTGGACTCAGGTCTTCCTGACTCTAGAACGAGTGCTGTATCCAATGGGATACCAAACGGCCTCCACATTTCACCAATACAGCTTCATCACAATCCACCTTGTGCTTTACACCCTAAGGAGCTTTAATGATGAAACAACCACCAAAAAAGCATCATGTGAAAGTGAAACTTCCAAGTCCTTGGCATCAATCAGTCAACAATCCCTCGTTAAGTATTATGTACCAGGTACCACAAAAGCTGCTTCAGAAACAAATACAAAGAATAAGGAGTTTACATTCCAATGACCACAAAAACAAGTACTTTTCACTGAGAGGCTACGTACACCATTTCTAAAATGATGGAATAAGATAGTAGCAGAAGAATGGGTGAGAAGACAGGTATTTGGAAAGCAAGCTCCTCTACTCCCTTTCCTATCATCATGCTTTCCTCATTCACCAAAAAGGGGGGGAGAGGACAGCTAGGTGGTGCAGTGAATAGAGCACTAGCCCTGAAGTCAGGAGGACCTGAGTTCAAATGTGACCTCAGACACTTAACACTTACTATGTGACCTTGGGCAAGTCACTTAACCCTAATTTCTTTGCCTTCCCCCTTTCAAAAAGAAAAAGAAACCAGGTCTCCATTGTCTTCAAACCCAAGACACTTTCCACAGTACTATACCATCATACACGATTTCTTTCAAAGTCTTGATGAAAAATGAAGACAGGGTTAAGTGGGAGGGCACTCTGTCACTTGTGGGGTCATTAAATTCACTTACTAAATAGACTTTTTAAAAATGGGGGAGATAAAAGGGGAGTTTACATTCTAAAATTACAATAGCATTAGAGAAAGTAGACTTTTATGGTAATGACCTAAACTGTTAGGGCTTTCCCAATCCTCACAGACCCTACGACATCTCCTAGAGGAAAAGGCAATAGTATTTCACTGAAATTGGACATAGAGCTATTCACCAAAATTCCCCTTTTGAATCAATAGCCAAAGATTGCCTCCAGGCTTTATAGAATTTTAGAAATCTGAGATCCCCAGAATTACCCACCAGATGGACCCAATTAAGTATCCTGACAAATGTGGATGGGGGAGGCAATAGCTCATTAAACACCCATAAACCACCAACTCTCACAGCTGTTTTCTAATTATAGGACATTCAAATATAAGCAATAATAAGTCTGCTGATATGTTGCTACTGATCCTTCTAAACTTGGAATTACAGAAGCCACCAACCACCTCTAAATTACCCACCATTTTTTGCCTCATGGTTGATAGACCAAATGGTGAACCATTATTATTTTACCTCCATTTAAAAAAATACTCATTTCTTGAAAAGTGTTAAGTAACCATGTCATCCTAAAACTCCCAAAATAACTACAATCCATTACAATCTCTATAAGGGAGAATTAGACACCAACAGAAAGAGTTGTAAAATAAAGAAATATGCATAGCTGTGTGACCTTGGGCAAGTCACTTAACCCCAATTGCCCCTCAAAAAATGCAGTATGTTCATTGAAAAATAAAGTGACATTCAAGGTCTAAGAGAGCATATTATATTTTCGTGAGGAGTAGAACTATAGAAACCTGAGCCATCACTAGTCACTTTGAGAGTCTTATGACTACAAGTGAGAAGCAGGGTAGTGTGATGGTTAGATGACTGGTCTCAGGGTCATAAACACCTGAATCCCAAGTCTCACCACAGACAATACCTGGATGTTTCAGTGTCCCAGGCAATTTTCTAAGGCTGTAATTTACAGAACAGTCACCCATTTGCACTGGTTGGGAAATCATAAGGCCAATGTTAGAAATGCAGCCTGTTGTCTAATCACTTCCCCAGAAATATAAAAAAGCGGGTATTAAGCAGCATTTTGTAATCACTCGTATTGGAACCAAAGCAAGAAATTTTTCAGGGTATTTTTCTGCCCTCAGCTCATAATCTAAGAGAGCCAATACTAATATAGAGGAATACGTTAGGGACAACTGAGATTACACAAGGTATACATACACCCTCCAAAGGAAAGCACATTTGTTAGGATGATTAAAAAGGATGCATTTGACGTGCCTTCAAGTTCACCTAGGACAGGGTCAGGAAAGAAAAACATTCATCATCCTATGAGCTTCATTTTGTAACTTCCTTTTTCTTTTTTTACTTAAGTAAAGAGTGAACAAAGAAACCCTGCCAACTCACTGAAAGTGTTCTTTAGTTGGCTGCTGCTGTTGCTGTTTTCAGGGTGCTGGGTGACCCAGAGGAGTCAGGAAGACCTGAATTCCAGTATGGCCTATAGCACTTAAAATCTATGCAACCAGACAAGTCATTTGACTTCCCTCTTCTTCAGTTTCCTTCTCTGTGAAATGGGGGTGATGATGATAGCACCCATGTTCTCATGATTATTGTGAGAATTAAATGAGACCATGCTTTTAAGCATTTTGCAAATCTTCAAGCTTTATGTGAATGCTAATTACTATTATTATTATATGCCTAGGAATACAGTAAAATCTTATGCCAATCCACAGCTGGAACCATTTCTCTTGGATCCCACCACAGCATGTTCCTTAGTGACCAGTGTAAGGTGTGGAAACAATGACCATTGTTGACTAAATTACATAGGGGTCAATTCCAGAGCAGGAATGATACCATGTTTCCCCGATAATAAGACACTGTCTTATTATTTTTTTTGGACAGAAAAACACCAGAGGGCTTATTTTCAGGGGAGGGCTTATTTTAATGAAAATTGACAACAATTTTAATAAACAGGTAAATGTGAACAAAAAAATGTACCTTTATT
>NW_027187361.1:18303754-18340241 GCF_028583685.1 Petaurus breviceps papuanus | reverse complement strand
AAAAAGAAAGAAAGAAAGAAAGAAAGAAAGAAAGAAAGAAAGAAAGAAAGAAAGAAAGAAAGAAAGAAAGAAAGAAAGAAAGAAAGAAAGAAAGAAAGAAAGAAAGAAAGAAAGAAAGAAAGAAAGAAAGATTTGTGTAAGGTGATATGGATTTGTGTGTGTGTGTGTTTTTCTTTAAATATAAGTTCCCAGGATCATGGCCCAGAAACAACTCCATTGTGCTTGTGCATCATTATATAACCATACATAATATAAACATTTGAGCTTAACCTGTACATGGCACACTGTGCCTCCTCTATGTTCACTCATTATGATAGAACCAAAGTTAATATAAACTTATCAGCTTATTGTTGGCATGTTGTCGTCTCCGCCTGTTTCTTGACATATCAAGTGGGCGCTGGCCAGGAGGTGTGGACAATTCCTCACCTCATTTCTCCACCTGCCACCCTAAGAATAAAGTGGTGTGAACCTCTTATCTATTGCTCCACTGTTGTTTTTCAGTCTGGCTAAGTCTACCTTGAGCCTGCTGGGAGCTAAGCTCCTGCATTACAATGATGTCATTTTTTTGCCATCCAACTTCATAGATTCCTAGAAATCTATCCAAAGACAGACAGACAGACAGACTCTCTCTCTCTCTCTCTCTCTCTCTCACACACACACACACACACACACACTGGGGTTTGTAGACCCCAGATTAAGAATCCCTTCCCTAAATTAAGCATTTTGTAAACTATCATCACACATTAATGTGTGATCTATGCATTTTATATCAGGTTCCAGACCACTCACTAGCCTGTGCCAACCACTGCTACAATTAATTCTCACTTACCCTCTATGAGCCATTAGCTCAATGGGCAGATAGTAACTGAACACAACCCAGCAGGCAAAGGAAATAAAGTTCCCCTGAAGAATCATGATGATTTGCTCCCTTTTACCCACCACATGGCATCTGTCCAAGGAGATATGACTGTCTCATGAGATCAATCATTTACCAGAATCTCAGGCTATGTTGTGGACCCAAAGTCATCAGCTAATAAGGATTTTGGAAAGTGTCTCCAAATGCAGGAGCCAGTGTCTTGCATCTGTTTATTTTTTACAAACAATTTAGGTTGAATGGGTTCGTGGGAGATTTTTGTTTGGTTTGGTTTTCAGAACTTAAATCTCAATGGCTCCTGGATTCAGCAATTTCCAAATCCATTTGTACAAACTTTCAAAAAAATCTTTCTTGGTGCCACTGTTGAAAATGACAATGGCCCAGACACAACAAAAATATTTCATCTTCCAACTCTGTTCTGCTGATTGTCATTGGTAAGGATGTGAAGTCTCCAAGTTTCAGCCTTATGTTTTTTCTTCATCTCCCATTTTGGAATCTCCTACTTACTAAGTACTATGCAGTTCTTTCCCAAATGTCTTCTTCGCGCTAGTAATGGCCAAAGTAAATTAAAGTCTATGTATGCATACTAAAAAGGAAAATTAGTAGGTAATTTGTAATGAGGGAATATCTTCTCAGCAACCACTCCGGTTTACCCCTTAGAGCTGCCTACAAGAGGAACTTTGAACAGGTTAACGAGGTTTAACGAGAACTGGGTTTGTTTCTTTTTTATTATTTTAGGGTTCTAATGGGGTTTTCTCACGTTTCTGGGAAAGATGAGATTCTCAGATGCTTTGAATTAGCTCAACTACCTAAACCTCCCACAGAATTTGGAAAATCTAACCTATGAAATACCAATAACCAGGTGGCAGATGTTGCTTAGCAAGTTGGAAATAACCTTTCTCAACCAGCAGACATGGAATGGGAATTCCTAATTCTGTTTATCTGCTTAGAATTGCTGGATGGGGAGCCCACTTACATATCTGTTTTCAAAGTCCCAGTAGCATGCTACTCTGTATGTGTGCATTTAAAAAAACAGCATTTCTGGTCCAGACCCTGATATTTTAAATGATAGAGTACTTTAAACAAAAATAGGTAATGGATCTTTATATTAATAATTAAACTCAACATTTTAGAACTGAATATGATACTCAAGCTAACCAACATTTATCCAGCTCTGTAAGGTTTGCAAAGTACTTTACATATATTATCTGCTTTAAGGTGAAATATATATATATATATATATATATATATATATATATATATATATAATTTTTTAGAGGAAGCTGGTGACCAAATAGAGTGCTTTACCTAGAGTCAAGATCTGAATTCAAATTTGACCTATGATGCTTAGGCAAATTTGCTGGGCAACCCTGAATAAATTGCTTATGCATGCCTCAGTTTCCTCAGTTATAGAATGAGGATGACAATGGCACCTGCCCCCCATGTTTGTCGCGAGAATCAAATGAGATAATATTTGTAAAAGCACTTAGCGCAGTTCCTGGCTCACAGCGGGGGCCGTATAAATGCTTGTACCCTTCACTTCCATTTCTTTTAAAACAAGTGCTGTTATTATTCCCATTTCACAGATGAGAATACTCAGATGTGCCCAGAGGCACACAGCTAGCAGGTGGCCAGGCAAGATTTGACTTTGTTCATCACACCAGGATACTGTAATGGAAAGTGATCAAGCTCTTAGCTGCTTATTTCAGTTGAGACTTGCCCTTGGTTATATCAAGTCTTTGTTAAGACACTCACAATGGGAGGAACTTGTGGATACAGCAGGAAGGAGTGGAACAGGGAGGAGCTGCTGCCCATATATAAGGAGAAGCCCAAGCTGGGAGAGAGCAGAACTGAGAAGGGGCATGGTTGTGGAGCCCGGCGCTCTGTTCTGTCTGTGTTGATCTTTGTTTGTGATACTTTGCACAGAAGTCCTGGGACCTTAAGAGGATTTTTTTGTTGTATGTTTATAGAAATCCTGGAGATGGGTTTTGGAAGTCCTGGGACCTACTGATGATGTGTGTTGAGTTCTCAGACTCAAAGACAAGAAAAACTGTGAAGGACTTGAAGTGGACTGGATATTGCGAGTTTTAATATGGAATGGGAGCTGGACAGGGAACTGGATGAGGGACTGAGAGCTGCCTACCTGGGAATCCAGGTGACAACTGGGCAAATCCTATCATGATTTACTGTGGCCTAGGGGTGGGAGAACTTTGTACTCTATACCTTGTACCTCTTAAGGATGATTGAGTTAAGGATGATAGGAAACTAATTTCCAATCAAGAAGAAAGAAGACTTTTTGACTGAGAGATTAAGAAAATGGGACCTGGGGTGAAGAACTTTGAGCTTTGTTTTTCATGTCCCTTAAGGAGGCTTGCTCCTTAAGGATAACTGAATTAGGGACTTACTGGATGATATCTTTTGTTTAAAACTATGTGGACACTTTGGTGAAAACTATGTGGTCACTTTAGTGATGAGTCGTTATGTTATAAAATTGTGAATGCTGTACTTTGGTTTCTATGAATGTTTTGTTTTAGTTAACTGCTGAATAAACAGAGAGTTTACTATATGATCAGAACCTTAAAACTATTCACAGCAGCAGTCCTCTGGAAAGCTGCTCATGCTTGGCTTTACAGATAGGTCCTTTAATACTTCAAAGGATCATACATATAGAACTAGAAAGAAGCTTAAATATTGTCTAGGTTCACTCCCACATTCTCTAGAGGAAGAAACAGATGTTGATTTGACATTCAAAACAGCTCAAGTGCAACCTTTTATAAGTGGCCCTTCCTGATCAGTTGATAAGAGTTTTAATTACCTTGCATTTATTTTTAATGTACTTATATGTGTACATGGCTCCCCTGATAACTCTAAGTGATGTTAACTCCTTGAATACAGGCACCGTTTTGTTTTTTGTCTCTGTATGCCTAAAACTAAGCCCTGTGCCTGGCACACAGTAGGCATTTACTGAATTGATTACCCAAGGTCACACAAAGACTAAACGGCAGAGCAGAGATTTGAATTCAAGTTACCTACCTCTACATCCAGTGGGTTTCATTCCCTCCTGGATCAAACCAACTCCTACTCTTTCAATCTGGAGGACATCAATAACTAATTCATTCCACTGCAGTTCATGGTGAAGTATGGGTAGTTGAGCTCAATGACTCGTTAGCAACTAGAGGGTAGACTTAACATAATAGGAATACAGCAGATATCTCAAATTTATCACAAATATTGTTAGTCTCTTCTAAAAAAGTCTTCTTCTAAGACTTGCCTCACTGCAGCAGGGAGGTGCCTGTGGGCTCTATCAGTGGCCCAAGTTCTAGTAGGTCCTGCCAAGCTATAAAGGCATTGAGTATAACTCTAGAATAAGTCTAAGTGTGAAGAGGCGTATTACCAGAAGATTATCCCCCAAATAATGAATTTTTTTGGCCAAAGAAATTCACCATACTATAAATTCCTGTAAGACAGGTGGAGACACTAGCACAGGCTCACTCTTGATCCAGGCAGATAGGAACAAAATCAAAATAAGGGGTTAAACAAACTAGTTAACTTTATTCTACTCTACTCTTCTCACAAGGGGTTGCTGATAATAGGAGCACCGACTCCTACAGCATTCCCTAATCACCCTTCTCACAGGGGCCAGCAAGAAGCAGAGAACAACCACCCCTACTTCTCGATGGGGACAGGTGAGGCAAGGACAGTATTGCAGCTTGTGCACACCCCTCAATTCTTAATAGGGACCGGTTGAGGCACACACAGCATGACACTGTCATGTTCCCCTATGGGTTCCCTTAAATCTCCTCAAGCCTCAGAGGGGGCTGGTTAAGGATGGTACATGCAGTCCTCTATGCAGTACCCAAATCCCAAATCCCTATGGCTTCCCTACTTACTCACCACTGCCCACTTGCTTTATAGGGCAACAGACAAAGAAGGCATATTACCAGCAGTAGCCTCACATTATCTCATCGTTATATCTCACTGTGCAACTGCAGTGGATATTTATAATTTTAAGCACAAATATTTACATTATTTATCATTATACACAAGCATGGTGGAGATGTTTATAGGTCATGAGCCTGGGAAATAGAGATTGTTAAGGCCATGACTCCTGAGAGAATAACACAAATCCACCTTACTTACAATTCCCTATTATAAAGTCCAACAGTTAATAATGAAGGTGGTGCATTCTCATGAGCTAGGTTGGTTTGGTTGTGTTTGAGAGAAGAACAATAATAACTATAACTGAATGTTTACAGCACTTTAAAATCTGCAGAGTGATCCACATACCGACCTCTTTTGGTCTATAAACACAGCTAGACAAAGCAGGCTCTCTAAATTAGGCCAGCATATTCAAAAACCAATTGTAACTGTCCCCCCAGCCCTTTCTGAGTTGGGGTATACAGCCAGAATCCTCACAAAAGATGCTCAAATATTATCGAATCCAAAAAGGAAAAAGAACTCAAGACAACACTTCTGTTCCTCTTCTTTGACCTTTGCGGCAATCCCCTAAAAGACAATGCCTTCTTTTCCTCCATCTGCCTCTCTCCCTCAGAGGTATATTACATTCTTATTTCTTTTTGAATATAGAAAGCTATTCAAAACATCAAAGCTTACACATTAATAATAGCTCTCCCCATATTTCCTTTTCTGACAGCTCGGGCTTTCTCCACCACACCTCCTGCTTCCTATTGCTGACATCCTTTCCTTTCTCCCCAGCAACTGTTGCTGAGGTGATTGCCAGCTGTGGTTTATTCCTCCTCTCTGCATGGGGCTTCCCTCAAACTGTCTCCAATGGTGGTTAATAGTTGGAAAATGGGTGTATTAAGCTGATCCTAAACACAGTGCTTACGGAAGAGGATTGCTTGGCCTCCCGCAGTCTGAAGCATTACAATTCTTTTTCATTTCTCTTCACTCTAGCCTGACCAGCGTCAGACTCTTGGAAACTAGAATATGAGGAAGGTTGAGAGGTAAAGAGACAACAGCATGGGGATAGAGGCATCTAAGGAAGGGTTCTGAAAGTTCTGATTCCTCCATGTGACTCAAGCTTCGTGTTTCAAAGTTAGGACAGTTCCAGACTCCTCCAATTACAGCCTTACCATTTTCAGTTTCCTAGGTAGCTACTAATAGCACCAATGAAAGGTTTATACTCCTAAGGTGAAGTCTTATAATTCCAGTGACTCCATATTAATAAAGAAATGAAATTGCAAAGAAATTCATCTTGTTAGGTTGAATCATTATGATAAAAGAAAGGCAATATCTCTTTGAGATCATCTAAAGCCTCTGACTTCCAGAGAAGGAAGATTTAGGCCTGCATGATCTACAATATAATAAACATTTCTTAACTTCTTTCCTACTATGTGCCAGACACTGTACTAAACTCCAGATACAAATACAAAAAAGACAGTCCCTGCCATCAAAGAATTTATGTGTTGCCTGCCCTTCATTCTGGAAGGGGACCAATGACATCAGGAGGGTGATATCTTGACATCAGGAGGGTGATATCTTGATTTGCAAAAATCCCCAATTAAAAAAATGAATTGGAAATCCTGAAAACCAAAGGAGAGATTAATAAAATTGAAAGTAAGAAAACCATTGAACAAATAACACTAGAAGCTGATTTTATTTTCTAAAAAAAACTAATAAAATAGATAAACCAATGATAAATTTGATTTAAAAAAAAAAGGAAAGAAGAAAACCAAATTGCTAGTATCAAAAATTAAATGGGTGCATTCACCACCAATGAAGAGGAAACTAAGACAGTTGTTAGGAGCTATTTTGCCCAATTATATGGCAATAAATTTGACAATCTAAATGAAATGAATGAATAGCTATAAGATATAAATTACCTAGATTAAAAGAAGAAACAAAATACTTAAATAACCCATTATTAGAAAAAGAAATTGAATAAACCATCAATGAATTTCCTAAGGAAAAATCCCCAGGACCATATGGATTCACAAGCAAATTCTACCAAACATTTAAAGAACAATAAATCCAACACAATAAGAACTATTTGGAAAAACAGACAAAGAAGGAGTCCTACCAATTTCCTTTTATGACACAAATATGGTGTTGATACCCAAACCAGAAAGAGCCAAAACAGAGAAAGAAAATTCTAGACTAGTTTCTCTAATGAATATTGATGCAAATTTTTTAAATAAAATATTAGCAAAGAGATTACAGCAATATATCACAAGCATCATACACTATGACCAGGTGGGATTCTTAACAGCAATGCTGGGCTGGTCCAATATTAGGAAAGCTATTAGCATAATTGAACATATCAATAATCATATGATTATCTCAATAGATGCAGAAAAAGCCTTTGACAAAATGCAGCACCCATTTCTATTAAAAAAAAAACACTAGAGAGCATAGGAATAAATAGATCTTAATTTTAAATGATCAGTAATATATTTAGAGTCTAAAACCATCAGCAAGCATTATCTGTAATGGAGATAAACTAGAAGCCTTTCCAGTACAATCAGGGATGAAGCAAGGATGTCCATTATCAACTCTATTAGTTAATATTGTACTGGAAATGTTAGCTATAGGAATGAGAAGAAAAAGAAATTAAAGGAATTAGAATAGGCTATGATGAAACAATATTATCACCCTTTGCAGATGATATGATGTTATACTTAGAAAATCCTAGAGAATCAACTAAAAAAATGACTTGAAATAATTAACAACTTTAGTAAAGCTGCAAGATACAAAACAAGCCCACAGAAATCATCAGTGTTTCTATATATTACCAACAAAGTTGAGCAGCAAGAGATAGAAAGAGAAAAATTTTATTTAAATTAACTATAGACAATACAAAATACTTGGGAGTCTACCTAAGAAGACAAACCTGGGAACTATATGAACACAACAATAAAACACTTCTCATATAAATAAAGTCAGATCTAAATAACTGGAGAAATATTCATTATTCATGGGGAAGCTGAGCCAATATAATAAAAAAATGACAATTTTACCTAAATTAATCTATTTAATCAATGCCATACCAATCAAACTATTTAAAAATCATTTTGTAGAGCTAAGAAAAATAATAACAAAGTTCATCTGGAAGAACAAAAGTTCAGGGATATCAAGGAAATCAATGAAAAAAAATATGAAAAAGGTGGTCTAGTTGTACCAGATCTCAAACTGTATTATAAAGTTGTAATTATTAAAAACAATCTGGTACTGGCTAAGAAATAGAGTGGTGGATCAGTGGAATAGATTAGGTACAAATTACATCATAATTAATGACCATAGTAAACTAGTATATGATAAGCTCAAAGAGCCAAGCTTTTGTGACAAAAATTCATTATTTAACAAAAACTGCTGCAAAAACTGTAAAATAGTATTGCAGAAACTGGGTATAGACCAATGGCTCATACCATGTACCAAGATAAGGTCAAAATGGGTACATGTGTTATACATAAAGGGTGATACCATAAAGCAAAGTAAGAAAGTATAGAATAGTTTATCTGTCAGATTTATGGATAAGGGAAGAATTTAGGACCAAAGAAGATATAGAGAGCATTACAAAATGTAAAACAGATAAATTTGATTAAATAAAATGTAAAAGTATTTGCACAAATAAAACTAATGCAACCAAAATTATAAGGAAAGCAGAAAATGTGGAAATGTATTGCAACAAGTATGTTGGATAAAGATTTCATTTCTCAAATATATTGGAAAATTGAGCTAAATTTTTAAAAATACAAGTCATTCCCCAGTTCATAAATGGTCAAAAGATATTAATGGGCAGTTTTCAGATGAAGAAATCAGAGTTATCTATAGTCATATGAAAAAAAATGCTCTAAATCACAATTGATTAGAGAAATACAAATTAAACCAACTCTGAGGTATTACCTCACATGTATCAGATGGGCCAATAAGACAAAAAAGATAAATGTTGATGTTGGAGGGATGTGTTAAAACTGGGACACTAATGCATATTAGTGTAGTTGTGAACTGATCTAACCTTTGGTTAGATTTGGAACTATGCCCAAAGAACTATCAAACTGTACATACCCTTTCATATAGCAATGATGCTATATGAAATACTGCTAGGTCTATATCCCCAAGGCATCCCAAAAAAAAGGAAAAGTTACCTATTTGTACAAAAATATTTATAGCAGCTCTTTTTGTGATGGCTAAGAATTGGAAATCAAAGGAACGCCATCAATTGGGGAATGGCTAAACAAGCTGTGGTATATGATTGTAATGGAATATTATTGTGCTATAAGGTGACAAGTAAGATGATTTCAGGAAAACCTGAAAAGACTTACATGTACTGATACATAGTAAAGTGAACAGAATCAGAACATTGTGCATAGTAACAGCAATATTGTTGGATGAAGAACTGTGAATGATTTGGCTATTATCAGCAATGCAATGATCCAAACAATCCCAAAGACTAATGATAAAGCCTACTATCTGTCTCCAGAGAAAAGGCTGATATTAATTGAATACAGACTAAAGCGTGCTATTTTTCACTTTCTTCCATTTTTTTCCTTTATTTGAGTCTTCTTCTACAAAATAACTAACATGGAAATGCTTTGCATAATTACACATATGTAACCATCTCAGAGGTTAAGGAAGGAAGGGATAGAATTTGGAGCTCAAAACTTTAAATGAAAATGTGAAAAAAAAATTACCAAAAAAAGAACTTTTGGAGGTTGCATGTGTGGGCTCTTTGTCTGAAGCTCATGAGCTTGGCACCTCTGACCTAATTCACAAATGCCTTTATTTTTCAGATGAAGAAATCAAGGTCCAGAGAGGTTCAATGTGGGAGCAAGGTCATCTAGCAAGTTGATCATTGGACTCCAGTCTTTCTACTATGCAATACTGCTCAACAGGAATGGAACATTTGCAGATGAATGGAGACAGAAAAATGTTCTAGTCATTTTCCTATTCCCTTGGGTAAAAGCCAAGGCAGCAGGCATTTATAAGTACCTACTATGTGGCAGGCAGTGATAGAAATGCAAAGAAAAGCAAAAAATATTCTCTGATCTCAAGGAACTCACTGTCTGACAGGGGTGAGATAAGGGATTTGAGAAGACTTACACGGTTTTCAGAGTTTTTGATCCTATTCAATTTTTTTTCTAGTGAATAAGCCTGACTGAGGGCCTGTCCAGAGACTCCTTTCTATTAGTTAACCCTGTTGTGCTTCAATTTTCATTGAACTTCTCTAGGAAATTAAAGCCCTAAACATCACATAGCCTTTCAATGATGCACTAGCCTTGAGTATATATTACAGTGACTATAAAGTATAGATGTTCAAATTGACTGTGTGCTGATTCAATTCTTAAGTAACAGTGAGATGTTCCATGGAAAAAATCAAACTTATTTCCACTTTTTAAATGTGCTAGAGCTGTTTCTAGTTACATAAATAAATTGCTTTTAAAGGAATTGCACCCAAAAAAACTAAATTGGTTTCCTTAATGTTCTGGGAGCAGATATAGACCACTGTTTTCCACTAATCCTGGCTACCTGTAAGATGATTAGCTTCCCAGAAGTCTAGACAGGGCATCTTATTAGCTACGGGTATTGACCAGACACAGCCCACTCTCTACATGCTGGGAGATGAACTTCGCCTACCTTGTCTATTTTATAACTCTACAATAGGCAAATCCTATTGATAAAATTAAAAGGAAATCTTGGGCACACGAATTTTGAATATTCATTTAATGTCAGGTTTTTGTTGAGTGTCATCAGCGACAATGGGGGAAAGTGACTCTAATTTGTGAAAATCCTTGAAAAATCACTCTAACAGGGGCGGCTAGGTGGCACAGTGAATAGAGCACTGGCCCTGGAGTTAGAAGGACCTGAGTTCAAATCCAGCCTCAGATACTTAACACTAGCCATGTGATCTTGGGCAAGTCACTTAACCCCAATTGCCCGGCCTTTCCCCTCAAAAAAAAAAAGAAAGAAAGAAAAATCACTCTAATATATCAAATGTCTGTCATCCCAAACTTCCTTTTATACCTAAAAATACCAAAGTTTTCCCCAAAGTAACCTCAGGCTCCTTAAAGGTAGGGAACAAGTATTTGCCTTTCCTAATATTCCTATCACTTTGCACAGCACCTGACACAAATTAAGAACTTAATATATGTTTACTGATAGACCCTTGACTGATGAAACTTCTCTTGTGGACTTAATATAGTATAACTTGCATTACAACTACTTAGATATCTGTATTAAGTTCCTTGACGGTTTTCTTTTTTCTGTCTTCATATACCTAATATTGGATCCATGCACACAGCAGGTAGTTAATAAATGAGGAATTGCTGAATCATTGAAAACAATTATTTCAGGGGCACAAATAGTATTCAGGGAGACAATGGAAAAAACTTTTAAAAAAGGAAAAGAGAACAGTCATCACAACTTTCTTCCCAGGTAACTATTTTCCCTTGACTACACTGACATTCTGTCATCCCTCCTTCATCTTCTACTCAATCCCATCAAGAGGACTGGACCTTTAATGTAGATCACAGCCATCCACCTAGAGATACTTGCTCCTTTTCTAGTCATCATATATAAAGGATAACAAAAGAGATGTCAAGTAAACAAGCATTTATTAATCACCTACTTGTGCCTACTTATACTAAACACTGGATATAGAAAGGAAGAAATAAAAATCTCTATTCTCAAAGAACTCACAGTCTAATGGGGAGCATGGAGGAGAGAGATGGTGAGAGGAAAAATATCCAAACAACTAGGTACATATAAAATATAATCAGGATATGTCTTTTAATCCCACGTTGTCAAACCAGAGCCAGATTTCATCAGTGACAACTTGTTTTAATCAAACCGGCCTAAACCAATTCACCCTAAAGATACAGGAACACCACTATGGATCCACTTTCAAAGAGATTCCTGTTCTCCAGGGAATACACAAAGACAATATAGCATGCTGGTAAGGCAGGTGGGTTTAGTGGAGTCAACATAAGCCTCAGTTCAAAATGTCAAGCTTCTATTCTTTCTTATTCACTTTCAGCCTTTGGCTGTTTAATTTTTCAAAGGCTAAATTTCACAACTTCATGGTTGTGCCCAGCATCTTGAACAGATAATCAATCACTGACAAGGTAAGGTGGAGGCCCCTAAAGCACAAATACTTCCCCTTTTAATTGCTTTTGAACACTATGATGCTCGTTCTGTTTCCAGTCCTGAATGACAGGACAGTATGGAAGAGAACTCAGACTTTCAGAAGAAAAGACCTGGACACAAAGTGTCTAATTTATAATAGCTTCAAAATAGAAGGAGCTTTTACGTTTCAATTTAATCCAACTGTTTGAGATTTTAAAAAACAGCAATGCAGTTCCTTTAGTCCTTAATGGTGATGGCCTTCTTTTACTTTAATCCAAAGAAATAGCTAGTGAGCTGTCAAACAGAGAATCCAATTCTCACAGAAGACATGCTTTTGAAAGCAAAACTTTGTCTTCATAAAATTCAAATGCAATATCTACTCCTCTTCAAGGAATTCTCACTTCAAAGAAATTCATCTGTCCCCTTTTCAGACAACTCCTCAGACCTCTTCCCTCTTTACTTCCCATGCTTCCAATTTCCCATGATTTCCTGGAAATGTATTAGGTCTTCTCAACTTGGTTGACCTGTAGTTTATTTTCCTTAGCACTCAGCCTGAAGCTTGGAGAGCCAAAGAAGAAAGTCTTCTGCAGGATGAGTTTAAGTAGTCTTTAAATGAAATATTGACAGGACCCTAAGCCCTGTTGCTACTATCCGCAAAAAATCTTCATGGGAAATCAAATAAGTCACTTGGTTAACTAGCATTTATCAAAAATCTACTATGTGTTCAGCGCTGAGGACATAAGCCAAAATAAAAACAAAATCACTTTTTTTAATCCATTCCACCAACCTATACCCCGGTGGATTTGGTTTTCAGTATGCATATCCCAAGCAAAAGTTAGATGCAGGGCATGAAGACTAGGCTCTGAGCAAAGATATATAGACCTGGTTATGACCAATCAGCAGCTACACTTCCTTCCCAAAGTATGTAACTGATATGTGGTAGAGAATACATGATGTGGTAGAACTACATAAGATCTAAGGTGTAGCTCCAATATCCTACGAGACATCTTAAAGCCAATGACTGCTATTTATGTATGATGACATATAATACCACCATAAGGACCCTAGAAAGGGTCTCTAGGTTTTAAAAAGACCTTCTAGGTCTTAACTCTGGGAGTTAAGGAGACCTGGGCAAGAAACATAAGGATTTAGATTCAAAAGTAATATTCACTGCTAATAGATTTTATTTTTTACTTTCATTTTATTTTTTGCAATGAATGAAAATTTATTTTCTCTCCCTTACCTTCTTCACCAATTCAGTTGGGGAGAAGGGAGGGAGAAGGAGAGAGAAAAAGAAAATCTTTGTAACAAATATGTCTGTCAACAAGCATTTATTAAAAGCCTACTGTGTGGCAGACACTGTGCTAAGTGATAGCAATAGAAAAGCCAAAGACAGTCCCTGCTCTCAAGTAGACAGCTTAATGCAAACAACTATGTACAAACAAAATGTATATGGGATAAATTCAAGATAATCAACAGAAGGAAGGCACTAGCCTAGAGGCTTCTTGCAGATGGTTGAATATTAGCTTAGATTTCCTGGAAAACAAATATGCATAATTAAGCAAAAAAAAATATCATATTGGTTATATCCAAATAGATACCTCCCATTCTGTACTCTGAGTCCATCACTCTCTGTCAGGACATGGGTACCTTGCTTGCTTTATCTTCACTCATCTGAATCATGGTAGACCACTGAGCTGATCAGAATTCTTAAGTCTTTCTTTAAGTCTTTCAAAGGTATTTGTCTTTACAATGTTGTTATTGCACAACTATTCTCTTTGTTGTGCTTCCTTCACACTGTACCAGTTCACCTAAATCTTCCCAGATTTCAAGATGGCATGAAAAATGAACAGTTGGCTAAGAAAATAGGATTGGAGAATGAGATTTGGCAAAATGGAAGGATGGGTTTGGGACCAGGAACAGATCATCTCTAATAAGGACAGAAAGAATGCTTTTGTCTAGAGACTAGCTCATCTGATCAATGTCAAAGGAAAGAGTTGAGAAGTCAGTAAAGTACGCAGATTCAGCCACTAAACCAGATCCCATAAAAAGCAGTAGATGCGAAATAAAAAAGAATAGTAATAGGGGCATTTAGTAATTCACATAAACAATAACACTGAAGAAAAGAAAAAGCAATATTGATAGCTTCAGAACAGATATCTGTATATATTCTAATAGTATATCAACTTGTTCTTCACTGGACAATTTTAATCTCACATTCAGAGTTATAAATAATATGTAAATATTATATTATATATAAATAATAACTTTATAAACATCCCAAAAATCTCTAACACAGAGGACCCTTTGCATCTTTTCTTTGTGGTATGGGTTACCATGGTCAACGAATGAATTAGTCTGTAGGCAACCTGTTGATGATGAGTCTTTCTGTATTTTTGTAGGCTAGTCTTTCACACCGCAGAAACAGTCCAGAGTAGACTTATTTGGCATAGTTCTAGAGACCAGAACTAAAAACAATGGGTTGAAGTCACAGAAAAGCAGATTATCGCATCATACAGGAAATGTTTTCTAACAACTAAAGTTATACTAGAATGGAATGTGTTGCCTGGTGCTGTGGTATTGGAGATATGTAAGCAGTAGATGCAGAGAAATTACAGAGAGTTTCTGGATGGGGGAGGATATTGGATTAGCTGCCAGATCACTAAGGATCATAAAGATTCAGGTCTTGAATAGATCTTAGTAATTATCTAGTCCAGTTCCCTGACTTTAAGGGGTGATTGGCTGAAATGACTGGGCTAGGTTACCTTCCATGGTGCTGAATATGTACTGTGGTCCCTTTCAGTAACACAATGCAAATGAAAGATGAAGTAAAATATGTGTTAGTCCCACAAAGTGGTCTTCAGCTCCCAGGAGAGTATAATAGGTGGGGGGGAATGATTATTTTTCTCTTACACTAATAATAAATTATTGAATTAGGACCAGGATTTTTTTTATTTTCTGGAAACCTGTAAATTATACATTGTCTGAAGGACATTGTTGATGGACAAGAGTTTGCCCCAGTTCCCAGGGTATGTGCTTCTCCCCACCCAACTAGAGAACTTTATGACAAATCTAATCTAAGGTGAATTCCAGACTATTGTATTCTACTCAGGCTTGGGTTAGGGTAAATCCTTTGTCTAGATTGCCCAAGGCTGGGGGTGGTCTTACCCATGTTTCCCCGATAATAAGACCTATCCTGAAAATAAGCCCTCCCTTTACTGTGTAAGATTCCTCTAAATTAAGCCCTCCCCTGAAAATAAGCCCTATTGAGATTGCTACTGTAGTGAAGGTGATCCCCTGTGCTACACGCTACATTACAGTACCCTCTGTATGCACCGCCCCCCCCCATGAAACGCATGCCACGCTCTGAGCTGCATCCAATTAGAGCTGCAGCAGTGAGCGCGTCATCCTGTTCTTCCCCAGCGATTTGCTTATTGAATAAAGGTACATTTTTTTGTTCACATTTACCTGTTTATTAAAATTGCTGTCAATGTTCATTAAAATAAGCCCTCCTCTGAAAATAAGCCCTCTGGTGTTTTTCTGTCCAAAAAAAATAATATGACAGTGTCTTACTATCGGGGAAACACGGTATTTGGCAGAAGAGTGATCAAAGTCAGTCCGCCAGCCCCTCATTAGAATGTATCTACCTCTCATTATAATATTAATTTTTCTCATTAGTTGTTAAGCAATCAGAATTGATTGCCACCCTCAGGAACACCCACTTTTCCAAGGGCATATAAGCATTGAGTGGATTACACAAGGGGTCTTTAGCATTCAAGAGTACCACTGACTCCTTTTATTAATTATCTCCTAGAATGATTAATAAAATGATTAATGACTCAGAAACTATGTCTCTCGAACTTTTCATATGTCACATGGGTATGATGGCCTCCACACTATCCAAGGAACTCAAAATCCAGATCTTCTTTCCAGTCAGACATGGATCTTCCATATCACTTATCATTGGACAACTGGCACTGACTTCAAAACCCTTAAACTCACAGAACAGTCACCAAGGCTGGAAACATCAGTTTGTCGGGAATGCTAGTTGTTGGTTACAGACCTGTATTCAAGGATGAAGCACAAAGGCAGAAGGTGGTAGCCAAAGATTTCAGCTCACCTAAGCAAGCAAATGTTTGCTGCCATGAGCTTGGAGGCACCATTGCTGCCGGAAGAAGAAAAGAGAGTTATTTGGCATAACTCCTTGCTAAGAAGTCCACCAAAGCAGAGTCCCAGAGTATTGGACACATTCCAATAGAGAAGCTCTTCCTAGCTCAGTCACCAATCATCTTTGATGCAGCCTCTGTCATTGGCAACTAGTTAGGAGTCACTAAGTTGATCCCAAAGTGAAATGTGTCAGCAGAGACCCAGAACACATGTTCCATCAAAACAACCATGGTACAAATCCAGCTCCACAGGGAACACATAGGAAGTCCAGCAAGTCATTCCTGTTACATGACAGGTCAGGTTAAATGACTCGCTCAAAATCACACAATTAGTAAAAGATTTGAACTCAAGGTCCCTGATTCCAAACTGAGTACTGATTTACTTAAATTCCTCCTTTCCTAGAGAATATCCTATGATTCATTCCATTGTAAGCTGAGACTCAGGACCCCTCATGAACCAGGTTAAATTTGGGAGATGGAATCCCCCAAATCAATTCTCTTTGGTACATCCCCCCCCAAAGCTTACTCTTCATATAGCTTGTGTCTGACTCTTTACAGATATGGGTAAACATATCTCTAGCTCCTATTCAAGCACTCAAGGTAATGCAATTGCCAGTATGGGACAGCCTTTATTCCAGCCTTCATAAAATACAAAATACTCACAGGAGTCTATAAACAAATATATAAAAAATATAAGGGGCTCATATTAATCCATACATATCAACATAACCCTCTCCAATGCACCCCACTTTCCACAGGGATGCATGCAGTCCCCCGGATTCATATTCTCACCCTGCAGTTTAGGGGCCCCCACCAAAAAGGAAATGAGTTTTGGGCTACAAGACAAACAGCAATCCTTCATACTGGCTTGCATCATCCAAATAATTCATGGTAATAAATGGTAGGAGACAAAGTCCCAGTTCCTTGCTCAACCCTATTATTGTTTCTGTTCTGAAAAGCTGGTGTTCTGGAGGTCTCAGCACTGAAACTGTCTCCCCTCTCTGTGACTAACACATTGTTATGTTCTTTTGTGACTCTGATACTATTTTTCAGAACTCTCCATACTCAACCATTGCCCCTAAATGCTGGAATGTCTTGAGTCAAAAAGCTCCTGTTCCTCTCTGTGTGTATAGTCTTTCCAAGGCTGGCACTCTTCTTCTAAGGCCATGTGGGCTATTACAGTATCTGTAACTCCCATGTTTCTGGGGCCAAGGAAGTCATTAATGACTTGGGGGGTGGAGAGGAGAGAGGGTGGAATTCAGGACACACATCCACTCCTGACTTTGCTATACTCTCAGGATCTCACAGATAAAGTGAAATATGGAAAAACAAAGAAATAAAAAAGAAATAGTCTCTCTGCCCAATCTTTTTTAGGACAGCATAAGGAGGGGCTTCTCACACAATAATGGAAGCCAACCAACTTAGTCAATATCAGTGAAACCCACACTCCAGACAGAACATAGAAGCTTATCTATAGTTAGCCCTTCCACATCACAACTTTCCCCATTGCAATTTCAACATATCGATAGCTGGCATAAAAAATTAAATGGGAATTTGGGGAGTTTTGTAGAAGCCACAGATAACACATGAAGGCCTGTAAATGACACAGAAAAATTTTAGAAACTCAGAATTGGATAAAATTTATATATGGTATCAAATATATCAACATATTTTATTTTTTAATATCATAATAATTCAAACTTCTGTGCTACAAAGGGAGAGCCAAAAAAAATTCTACACAGATTTTCCAGATCATGGCAGAGGTTTGGGGAGTTAGGGGGATCCCCATTCCCCACCATGTGAAAGGTATAACTGTATCCTCAATAAGAAAACACAAAAAATCCCCCCAAAACATTGATTAAACTGATAAAGTAATTATTTTGGTCAACCCCCCCCTCCCCAACTCTGTAGTATAATTTAAGTTTTAAAATACAAATACATCTGGAATCTGTGCTGACTTAAATTCAGGCTAATTTATAAATTACTAATACAAAACATTTTCTTTTCTATTTAGAAATAGGGGAAGAAAGAAGGAGCCTTTGGACACCTGTGAAAAGAGAGGCTGATTTGGGGAGAAGGGGAGCACACAGTAACGGTAAGGACACAGAAAGGAAACACCAAGGTGGCCTAAGACACCTCATAAATTTAATCAAGGCTGGTCCTGCAGAAATCCAGTTAATAATACTACCACAAGAGTAAGCCAAAAGAAATAAGCTTTTTGCAACCTTTATTCTGCTTACTTTTACATAAGAAAATACCACTAACAGGGCAGCCAGGTAGCACAGCCAGTAAGAGCACCAGCCCCAGAGTCCGGATGACCTGGGATCGAATCCAGGCTCTGATATTTAGCACCACATCCAGAAATAACTGGCCGTGTAACCTTGAGCAAGTTACTTAACCCCAATTGCTTTAAAAAAAATACCACTAAGACAATGTCTTCATGGGAAAAAAGATTCAGCAGAAGGAATATTTAAGGTTTGCTGTTTCCAGTCCCCCCCAAGACATTCATGCTACTTGACTAATAACACTGTTTGAGGGAATCATTAGGTGGTTATAAACTGTCAAATTATTGTCATTATGTTTAGGGTTTCTGATATTATAACCAGTCTCTGGGTGCAATGAAGTTTACAGCTGGTATTAAAGGTCCTGCAGAGTTAGTGTTTCCTGGGGGAAGAAGGAAGAAATGGATCAAATGGAAGTACAAGCTTTAGAATAAGGACAAAAAAGAATTATTTTTGTCAGCTTCCACACATGAAGCAATGGGGGTGTCTGTCAGATTCTAAATTCCCTTCATCTTTCTTTGTGAAGACAGTTATTATAAAGAGATCTAGGAACAAGTAAAATAGCATCAGATGATATTGCAGAAAGCACTCTGGTAAAATGTAAAGACATGGGGCAGCCAGGTAGCACAGCGAGTAAGACCACCGGCTCCAGTGTCGGGATGACCTGGGGATCAAATCCGGGCTCAGACACTTAGTACCCACCCAGAAATAACTGGCCATTTAACCTTGGGCAAGTTACTTAACCCCAATTGCTTAGGGGAGGCCAGGTGGCTCAGTGAGTAATATCACTGGCTCCAGTGTTGGGATGACCTGGGGATCAAATCCGGGCTCAGATACTCAGCACCACACCCAGAAATAACTGGCCGTGTAATCTTGAGCAAGTTACTTAATCCCCAATTGCTTTTAAAAAAAATATGTAAAGACACTCCCAGTTCTGCCTCCCAACAGAAAGCCCCCCCAAGCAAGTTTTTGTGATTATTTTACTTTGGGCAATTTTTTTCCTAACACCACCCCAGATTATTTTACTAATTTTTTTAAAAGAAGAAGGAAGAGAAAACTGTCTCTTTAACTAGTGAACTCCTAGCATTCATCACCTTTTTCCATTTTCTTTTCTGGTATGGTGCGCTATAGTACAGGGCTTCTTAAACTTTTTCCACTGGAGACCCCTTGGAGTTGCATGGCCTGAGGGAATGCACAGTGCAAAGTGGGTATGTTGTGTGTTCAGAAACAAGGCTGTAGTGAAGTTGCATGATGCAACACAGGAAAGCACTGACAGAAACCCCTTGGATTCATTATATACTTGATTTTTAATTAATTTTTGGTCATTGCACATTCAAAAACCTTTTACTGTTGCCAAATTTTTCACAACCCTGTAACACACAGTTTAAGAAGCACTGGTTAGCACACTCTGGATCCATTAAAGCCCACAACAGAGTGAGAGAACACTAAAACACAAATTGTTTACAATTGAGGTAAATTACAATCAGGAGTATGATGGTAAATGTTTAACAATTGGCTCCCAAAAAATATGCATGCACAGCACATTTCTATATTTGATCTGCATTCTTAACATTTTCTCACTGCTTCCTTAAATTTAGGCAATCAACAATGCCCACAAAACAAAAATTAGCTGATTTCTGAGGTGTAACTGCTCACCCTGAAACTGCAACAATCAGCTTTCACAAGCTAGTAGGATGGGCTGGCTCCAGAATGTCCCCAGTACAAGTGTAGAACCAGAGGGCTCAGGAAAATTCATTAAGATGCATTTTTTTTTATTTTTAACAGATTTTTATTTTTAAGCAGATGCAGCCAGGTGGCACAGTGGATAGAGTACCAGGTCTGGAGTCAGAAAGATTCATCTACCTGAGTTCAAATCCAACTTCAGACACCTATCAGTTGTGTGACCCTGCACAGGTCATTTAATCTGTTTGCCTCCGTTTCCTCATCTGTAAAAGGGGTTGGAGAAGGAAATGGCAAACCACTCCAGTATCCTTACCAATAAAACCCCAAGTGGAGTTTTAGGGGTCAGACGCAACAGCAATAGAATGGACTACATTTCCCAGAAGGCTTTGTAGTTCATAAAATCAAGACATCATCTAGTGTGAATTTTAATCGATACAGCTGCTTACAAAGTTTATTTGTTTGTTTGCTTATTTAAGAAATAATAAATAGAAGACTGGACAGCCACATTTAGACCATGGCAAACCCTGGCAGTTAAATAGCACAGTGGATAGAGTTCCCAGCCTGGAGTCAGACGGATTCATCTTCCTGAGTTCAAATCTGGCCTCAGACACTAACTGTGTAACCATGAACAAGTCACTTAACCCTGTTTGCCTCAGTTTCCTCATTTGTAAAATAAACTAAAGAAGGAAATGGCAAACCGCTCCAGTATCTTTGCCAAGAAAACTACATAGAGTTGGAAATGACTGAAACAACTGAATAACAACGAAAGAGTTCAAACCCAGACTGTGGGAATCAGGCTAGCATAGAATGAGCTTGGAAACAACAGACATCCAGGCAACAGGACTAGTACGTGCCGGGCAAAGAATTAGACGATTCATTCGGTGTCGATGTGGCCACAGTGCCCTGAAAGTGACAATATTCACTAACTGCTGTCCATCAGGAAGGAAGAAGTAATTAAACAGAGACTACTTGCAGATATGACACTGTTTCCTTTTGAATTTATTTATTTTTAATTTACAACATTCAGTTCCACGAGTTTTTGAGTTACAAATTCCCCCCCTTGCCCTCCTCCCAAGACAGCATATAATCTGATATAGGTTCTATATACACCTTCACATTAAACATATTTCACAATACTCAAGTTATAAAGCAGAATTATGACCAATGGAATGAACCACGAGTAAAAAGAAACAAAACAAAACAAAAAGAGAGCAAATAGTTTGCCTTTAATCTGCATTCAGACTCCGTAATCCTTTCTCTGAGTATGGATAGCCTTTTCCATCGTGAGTCTTTTGGAGTTGTCTTAGAACCTTGCATTGCTGAGAGGAGCCCAGTCTATCAAAGCTAGCCATCACAGACGCAATGTGCCTGTAACTCTCTCCTGGATCTGCTCCCTTCACTCAGCTTCAGCTCATATAAGTCTCTCCAGGTTATTATGAAGTCTATCTGCTCCTCATTCCTTATAGCACAATAGTATTCCATTACATTCATATACCACAACTCGTTTAGTCATTCCCCAATGGATGGACATTCCCTCAATTTCCAGTTCTTGGCCACCACAAAAAGAGCTGCTATATTTTTTGTGTATTTGGGTCCTCCTCCCACTTGTATGATCTCTTTGGGATACAGCCCTAGAAGTGGTATTGCTAGGTCAAGGGGTGTGCACATTTTATAGCCATTTGGACAGAGTAGATAGGACACTCAACACCCTGTCACAAGTTTCAATAGACTATGTCTTTCTACTGAGCTGAGAAGACTTAAGGATTGAAAAAGATTCTTATTTGTAGTCAGTAGCCCTGGGATTCCAGAAGATGGCCATCTGGCATGGGTACTAAGAACTCTCTACCTGGTTCATTCCGTCTTATGACCTCGCTATTCTGTTTTAGTAAATGCTTTTTTCTTAAGATCCGTGTGTTAGAGCCTGTGCTGGAGAGGCTTATTGGAATGGGCTTAGAGTGGAGAATTTGATTAGACGATGATACAAACAGAAACCTGAGCCAGGTCTCAGAGTCATGTGGGGACCCATAGGAACCTCTGCATTACAAACATAATCTCATATTCCTCAGTTATCTTGGTCCAGAAAAAGTACGAAATGTCTTCCAGGTTTCCTAAGCTTTACACCTTTCTCTCATTCAAACTACTTCTCCCAGCAACCCCGAGCTGATCTGCCTTTTTTTATCCCTAATAGTCTTGGAAAAGCAAAATTTCTCTTGAGGCTCCATATCTTTCACACTTAGAGTTTAAATTGCTTTCCTTACAGCCGTTTGAATCTAAACGAAAATGATGTTCCTCTAGACTCTGCCTCTATAAATTCTCTGACTAAACCTTCCTGTAGCTTAGCTTTATCAGCATCTTACTCAGTTTTCTTGAGTAGTCACTCCTTTCTTTTTTTTTTTTTTTAGAGGTGGGAAGGCGAGGCAATTGGAGTTGCGGGTTGAGGGACTTGCCCAAGGTTACACAGCTAATAGGTTAGTGTCTGAGGCTGAATTTGAACTCAGGTCCTCCTGACTTCAGGGTTTGGTGGTCTATTCACTGCCCCACCAGCTGCCCCAGTACTGCTTTGGTTCCTTATAGCTCTTTTTTCCTTCCTTTCTTATTACAATAACTTTGTGGCAGGCTAATTATCATTCTTGATTTGCTCATTCTGTGTTTATCTTCTTTTTGAACTAACACTTCACTTGAAAAAAAAAAAGTTTCTCCCTCGAAGTTGCCCCTTATGTCCACAGTCCAACAAGGTAGACAGAGTTCACCAAACAAACAAAAAACAAATGGTCAACATAACCTCCTAAACTACACATAGTTTGTCATTTACCTCCATAAGGCATATTGGCTGTTTGTTTTTTTAATCATCATGTTATTATAAATTCTCCTGTTATTTAACTTTTCAGATATGGTATGTCTTCTGTTCTCAACCAATTTGTCATTCTGAGGGGAGGGTCTATGTGCTATGTAGCTTGTCTACATGTCACACAATGCCTAATACAGAACCGTGCATGTAGAAAAAACCCTGAACTTGGACCCAAGAACTGGTTCTTATCTTTGGCAAAATATTTAACATCAGAAGGCCTCAGTCACCTAATCTTTAAAGTAAGGGACACAGCCACCTTGTGTTATGACTGACTTCAATAGACAACTCTTCTCAGCAATGCAAGGACCCAAGACAAATCCAAAAGACTCATGATGGAAAATGTTATCCACATTCAGAGAAAGAAACATGGAGTCTGAAGGTAAATCGAAGCTATTTGCTCTTTTGTTTTGTTTCGTTCAGGTTTTTCTTTCTCGTGTTTCCTCCCATTCATTCTAATTCTCAAATACAAATGATTAATGTGAAAATATATTTAACAAGAATGTATATGCAGAACTCATATCAGATTGCATGCTGTCTTGGGGAGAAGAGAGGCAGAGAAAATTTAAAATTTATGGAAGTGAATGTTGAAAACAAAATAAATTAATTGATTTTTTAAAAAGTAAGAGACATAATACTTGAATATTTTTATTTCCTCAGAAGGTTGTCTGTCATGAATGAGTTGATAAGTATGAAAATGTTTTATAACCAAAAATTGGCATACAATTTTTATTATTGTAGGCATTATTAGTATTATTCTAGGTATTGAATAATTTTTTTTAGTACATAAATGAATGCTGAAGTCAAATTCTTACCCTGTAGTATTCCAAGGCATATCAAACAAATATTTTTCAGTTCCTACCTGTGCAAGGTGCTATAAAGGAGAGGCAAAGAGAAGTAAAAAGGTTGTAGACTCAGAGTGAGAAGATCAAGTCTTAAGTTTCAGGATTACCAGCAATGTGACTTTGGGCAAGTCAATTAACCGTTTTTGATCTAAGTTTCTTCACTTATAACATGGCGATAATAGGTAGACCTTAATATTCACACTGGTCTTGTAAGATACCTAAATAATACATATGAAAGCACTTTGTAAACCACGAAGTAAAATAATTTAATACTTAAGTGGTTGGATCTATGATCTCATCTATGTGAGTGGTACAGATAACAAGTAGTCCATACATTTTTATCCAAAATTACTTTTGTCCATGTTCTCCTTATACCCATCCAACATGGTAAGGTTCCTTTCACTAGACCTATTTATGTTTTATGGAAACCCAATGGCAAATGTGGACTATCCTTCAAGTTGTCTCTTCCTACATGATTGACCCATTCCCTTTTCCTATAGATCAATAAATCTCTCAGATAATATTCTTTACACCAGAGATAGCAAACTGAAGGACCCAAGTACCATCCAGATTAAAATGTAATTGGGAAATGCTCACCAAAATAAACAAAAATATAATACAACATAAACAATGTTATTTTGTGGTTTTCTAAGTCAATATGTGGCCTACAGTGAGCCAATTCTATTTGAATTTGACACCACCGCTATACACCATTACCCTTAAACAATTGTTAACTGGCAATCTGTTGTAACCTACTTCCATCACTGTGGTCCATTGGATGACCCGAAACATTAATTCTTCAAAGACTGTGATATTCTATGACTCATAGCACATCTGGAAGAATATACAGAATAAAAAGATACTTTTTGTTTCATGAAGAAGCTTAGAATCATTAAAAGCTCTGTAGAATTTTCCAAAGTCTATTCAACCTACTCTTTTATTCTTTTGAACAGTCTGTTCCAAATATTCGTGGTTAGGCAAACTGAATGACTTGCCCAGTGACAATGACTTGACACAGCTGGTGTCAGAGGTCATATCTGTTTTCTCACATCTTCTGAATCTAAGACCAGCATTCTATCCACTGTCACCAGCTTACCTCTAAACATTATTTATATTTACTATCCATATACATACATATAGACATTGAAACTATTTATCATTCTAAATAATAGACATTGTTCATCCACTTATTTCTTTCACACTTACAGATAGACTAATTCTTTTGTATGACTACAGAACTCATTTAGAGGATCTCAATATTCCAGAGCTTAATGAAATTAACACAAAGTTATGCTCCTACAAGTGAAAAGGGCCTCTCCATCTATAGGAAATCCCTCCACCACTTTAATCCTAACCCAAATAATGGCTTCTAACAATATCTTTGATATCTTCCCATTTACTATAATGATCAGAGTCACTGAACAAGGTCGCTCCATTGTTACAATTTTCAGAGTATTGTATTATGGTAATATATGCATGGGAGACGCCTTGCTGCTACAAAGACTAGATTTTGTTCCACCAAATGTAGTGTCTGTTGTTTTTTTATACATAGTTAAACAATAGCCACAGTATGATCTTGGAGTCACTGCACATTCCAGTTAATTATGTGACAGTATAAAATATTATTTGGGAAAGTCTGCCTGTTCCCATCACATACTTTCAAGGATGTGGTCAATATATATCAAATTATTCTCGCTGACATTTCTTAGAGATGGAAAAGAAGACAAATGCTTCAGTAGTTATTGATATTCACTCAATTGCCTTTTCCAGGAATAATAAGTCCCATGAATTTTCCAAGCATTTGGTGTCTCTTTTTCATATGTCTTAAGAATCAATTGTTCAATTCCTCACTGCCTCAAAATCTCAGCACCTCTGAATATCCTTAGTTCTTCTGCTCTTATAATTTGTGTTTTCCATTTTCATTTCCTCATACAGTAAGTCATCAAGGACTCTGATGTTAGAGTTCAATTGTGGTGGCTTTGTCACTGATAGAGAAAACAGTTTTTGTTTTTATATATTATACTCAGATGCTTCCAGGATGACCTGACTTCATTAGATCTTTTACCACACTTTACATAAACTCCTTTTCTTTTCAACTGCCTCAGTGCTTTATGATGCAATACTACTCAATCTTCCTCTGTTTTCCAAAATAAGCTTATATTCTAAATTGGTGTTGATCTTGGCTGCCATTTCTCTCCACCTGGCAGGAAGAGTAAGTGGTTGTTTTTTTTAAAGCAATTGGGGTTAAGTAAGTTGCTCAAGGTTACACAGCCAGTTATTTCTGGGTGTGGTGCTGAGTATCTGAGCCCAGATTTGATCCCCAGGTCATCCCGACTCTGGGGCCGGTGCTCTTACTCGCTGTGCTACCTGGCTGCCCCTAGTGTTTTCTTACTTATAAAGTTTCTAGGCTCTTTTGGTCTCATTGTGGTGAATTATTTACATTAACTTTCTTTAGGAAATGATGGTAGTTTATGTTAATATCTGTTTTATTTTGTTTTTCTTTGTTATTTTGTTCAGCAGCTTGTTTAAATAAATCAGAATGAAGTTGCCTCAATTACACAATATATGTTCTTATTTTTAATCTTTCTTCTAATTTGGCACTCATTTTTATCTTTTCTCTAAAATCTGACTGTAAACAGAAAGCTGAGTTTGACAGGAGCACCACGGCAGGAACTAATTATTTCTTCTCTCAACATAAATATAATTAATTTCATTTGTTGTGACATTTATCAATGTTTACCATGACCACTCCTTCTCCACTCTCTTCTGGAAAAACAAAAAAGTCCTCATGATACATAAGTGTGATGTTTCTGTATAGTCTGTGAGATGTTGTCATCTCTCGTTTCTTATTCCTCAACTTTGCATTCCATTGTATTTTTTCCATTCTTCACGTTTACACTGGAGTCACCGGTATGAAAAATAAATGTTGATTTAATTTGAAAACTTTTATTATGTTCTTCCTAGAATTTCTGCTCTTCCTCACCTTCTTCAACATATGTTAACACTCGGGTTCCAGTTATTTTCATGTTGTCCTTTTTTTTCCAACGTCAATGAAAATATTGCTTGATGACCAAATTTCTAGTGATAATACATTTTTTTATTGCCTTCAGGAACAAGATTTTTTGGATTTATTTTTTTTTTTTGCTTTCCACTTAATAGTATTTTATTTTTCCCAATGACATGCAAAGATACTTTTTAACATACACTTTTATAATGTTTTGAGTTCCAAATTTTTTTTCTTCCCCTCTCTCTCTTCCCTCTTCCCCAAGATGGCATGCAATCAGACATAAACTATACATATTTAACATATTAAACATATTTCCACATTAGTCATGTTGAGGCACAAGGTTTTTTAAAACTGCTTCTCCAAGGAGGGTGTGTGAGTCATTCTTCCATTATTCTGAAACTTCCTTATATTTCCTAATTTCTTTTAAAACAGGATTATCAAGATTGATCATTCATTTTCTCCAGGAATATGCCAGGAATTGTGCCAAGCACTGGGCATGACAAGAAAGACAAAAATATGGTCCCCAAACTCAGAGAGTTCACATTTTGATGGGTGAGATAACGTGTAAAAACACCATATACACAGTATAAATGGGCCACACAGCTACTGAGTGTCTGAAACTGTATTGTGAACTGGAGTCTTCCTGCCCGCATGCCCAAAGCTCTAGTCCCTACACAATCTAGCTATCTCTAGTACACAAAGCTAGGGAAAAAATTATGTAACCATGTCTCCCACTACTTCTATTCCCAACATTCAATAAGTGCCATACCTTGCCAAAATCCCCAATACTGTCTATTTTTGGTTTGTTTTGTTTTGTTTTTGCATTATGTTGATACACTAACTGGAATTCTACTGGTTAACTACTAGTCTACATTAGCAAACATAATCAATTAAACGTTCTGAAAGCTGAAAGGACCAACCATAATTCAAGCATGAATATTTAATCAACAAAGAGCTATTCTGAAGACATAAGGATTTTGATCTGGAAGAAGAAAAGTAAGCATGCACCAACCGTGTAACCATGGATTCTCTTTTAACCTCTTTGGTTCTAAGAGTCTTCATCTGCAAAATGAAAGACTTTATTACATGACCTCCAGAGTCCCTTGAACACAGAATTAAGAACTGGAAGGGACATTAAAGTTCATCAGATTTAATCTCTTCATTTGGTAAATGATGAAATTGAATACCAGATGGGAAAAATCACCCACACAAGGTCATCTCCCCTTAATAAAAGGGTTTGTTCTGTGAAGTTTGGATTCAGTCAAAAGGCTGACCTGAGGACCTAGAGGGCCACATGTGGCCTCTAGGTCACAGGTTCCCCACCCCTGAACTAGTAAGTGGTAGTGCCAGGATTTGGGGGGCATCAGATTCAATGGAAAGAGATATAGATTTGGTTCTGTCCCTTACTGTCTATGAAAACTTGGGCAAGTTCCTTGCCCTCTCTGGGTCTCAGTTTCCCCATTTGTAATTGAACAAGTTGAACTAAATTATCTCTACACTATCTTCTATCTCCAAAAATCTACTGGTCTATGAAATTTCAGGGGAGGCTGCCCCCAAGGTTGCACTGTGAGTTTATTGGTCCATTCAATCTCCAAAGAGGGAAACAAAACAAAACCAACAAATCTGAATCTACGAGAGAACAGAAGAAAGAGATTTTATGATGTTAAGGTCTGTTATTCTTTTATGTTTATTTCTTTGTGGGAAAAAAATCTCTGCTTATCCTGATTTGGGGTTTCACTTACAAACAAATTACCTTACCCGTCTGGACAGTATTTTCCTCATCTGTAAAATGAGGGAGTTGAACTCAACAATATCTAGCCATAGTCCTGTGAAAACAAAGCTCCTGGTTCCAAATCTTATGCTAATTTAATTACATTAAAGTAACCTAAGTTGGAATACTGAAAAGCTTATTATAAGTGATTTGTGATCATTTAGTATGCTTTCTTTCAAGATAAGACATGATGGAACAGTACATACAGTAGCAGCAACATTGGAAAAATGAATTACTTTAAAAGAGTTAAGACTCTGATCAATGCAATGAGCAGCCACCCCCTTCCCCCCCTCCCCCCGAAAACCAATGATGAAGAATATTAGCCTCCTCCTGAATCGAGATGCGGAATCAGACATACATTTTTTGAAATGACCAATGCAAGAGGAGGCTATTTTGCTTGGCTGTGTACATTTGTTATGAGGGGTTTTGTTTTTCATTCTCTTTTTTCTCAGGAGAGTAGAGGGAGTTGTGAAGGAGAGACAATAAATGCTTTTTAATTTAAAATTATTTTTAAAAAGGGAAGACAATGTAATTTTTTGGTAGTAAATGAAGGATGGGGGAACACACTGCACTGCCCTGAATTTGTTTTGTTGTTTTTTTTTCAACTTGACCATATGGTTCTTTATTTTCTGCCTGTACCATAATTCTATTTTGCTCTCACATTTCCATTTATTCATTTTCAGCCAGTAAAACTGAAATTCATTTTAAAATCAAAACCTTAGACCAATGTCATATCCACTTTCTTCCCAGGCTCCAAATCATCCAGTCTTTTTCATGCTGCAGCCCGATAGCACACAAGACATGAAAGAGGGCAAATAAAACTAAGTGAGAAAATACATTTTGAGCTTTGGGCTTCTGACCCCTGACTCTGGGTCATTTTTAACTTGACTTCTATATCTCACAATGGGAGTTTGGTGCTAGAACCAAACACTGAAATTAATTGTGGTTTTTTCCAGCTTTATGCTTTAACCATCCTCATGGTAAGCATTGTGAGGAGCCATTATATAAAGAGACATAGTATAATGAAATTCAGACCATAAATCATGTATCTTAAAAAATAATAATAATGATAAATAGCCACATAGACATCTCCAAACCCCACACAAACACAATTTTTTTTCTTTTTCTCAGCAAGGAATAAAGTAGTGTGGTACCATGGAAAGAAAGTTGAATTCTGAGTCAAGAGACTGGGGTTCAAATCCCACCTCTCCTACTTATCACTTATTACTGTGTGACCCTGGACAAATCCCTTTCCCTTCTGTACTGTTAATATATTTTTGGTTCATGGGAAGATCTTTCCTATCCATTAATAACTCATGTCACCCGCTTGAGTCACATGGAAGCCTGAGTCACATGAAGCCTATGGTAGGAGGAACTTGGTGAATGGGTGGAACAGAAAGAGGTGGAGCAGGAAGGATGGAACGGGAAGAGGCAGAGCTGAAGCAGAGCTAAGAGGAAGTTGGTCAGAGTAGTTACAGCTGAGGAGAGAGAGGAAGCAGGCAGCAAGCTGTAAGTGTTCATTTGTGGGAAGACCCTAGCAGGGGAAGGCTTCAGGATGGTGGTGCCCCCTGCATTGTTATTGTGTATGGAGTTCTTTGTTGTTATGATGGATTTGGCTTTCTGGTGTTGGGAGTCAACTTTTTTATGTTTAAATAAATGTTTTGGTTTTGTCTTCCATGTGGAGAGTCTATTTTGAAATTCAGCATTACACTGGCATATTTATAACCATTATAGGTGTTGTGAATATTGTACTGATGATACAACCTCTCTGGGTCTCAGTGTCCTTTATACAATGAGAGGACCGAACTAAGTAGAAAGTCCCCTCCAGCTCTGAATCCAACAATCCTCTCACATGAAATTAGATTCCTAAGAAAAACTATTGTTTCAACTCTTTGTACTCTGTTTTCATGTCATTCCCTGTCTTTTATAAACTCTCCACTGTAGTCACGCCGGCCTGCCGCTATTCCCTATACATGATATTACGTGTCTTTGCATGAGTGAACCTCAATCAATCAATATTTATGAAGCACCTACTCTGTGCCAAGCACTGTTCCTCTGCACCTAAAATGTACTCATTCCTTACTGGTGTGAGGGTTCCTCATAAAACCCTTAAAGCACAACTCAGGTATAGTCTTCTACAGGAAGGCCTTTATTCCCCTACCTGCTAATAGTCCCTCCTTCTAGTTACTCTCCTTAATTTTGCATTTGTTCTTGTCTGGACCTATGATTTGAGTGGTGTATAGAACTTCATGTTGAGGAAACTTCCTCTGCCAATACAGATTGCAGCTATTCTGTGGTTTGAGAGACTAAATAATTTGCCCAGGGTGTGTTCAGAAATAGGACCTGAAAGCACTCAGTTTTACCTGACTCCAAGGTCAGCTCCTATACACTTACTCTCCTACTATTATTGTATAGTGGTGCTCAGTATTTATCTGTGTACATATTGTAGCTCTCTAATAAAATACAACCCATCTGAGGACAAGAAGAATTCTGGTTTTGCCTGTGTATCTACAAAACCTGGCATAGGACCTTACACATAGTAGCCATTTAATAGGATTGGTCAAACTGAATAATTGGTCAGCTCAAACCAAAATTATGACTTTGTTTTAATGGAGGATAGGAAAATGGATATCAGTGGCATTGACACACTTCCACAGGTATTTTAGAACCAGCTCAAATGAGTTCAAGAGAGATGATTATTAAATTTTCAGCATGAACATTTTCCCCTCAGAAAATGGTAAGTGGTAAAAATAAGAATTTGATTTATTGTTCTGTTGATTGTGTGTGTCTAGACTTTAAAAAGTGATGGAGAAAATGTTAATTTAGATTAAACTTAAGAGAGCAAAATCATTGTTGTTTTCCACAGAGCCGGTTGTTAAACACTTACTAGCACACTACTAAACACTTCACATTCATCTACTGAGACTGAGGAAGGACAAGAACAAGCCAGAAGTTAAATTAGAATCTGCTAAGTGGAAATTGAATTTCTGGCCTCCATTGACATTTCTTCCTGCTGGGTAAGCTCAGCTGTGATATTGATCTCATTGGAATGTCTCACACATGTGAGACAGGAAAGAAATAGTCTAGTGAATTGATTTCTGACCATAAGATCTGTAGGGAATCCCCATCCCTAAATCTTTACTCAAAAAAAATAGGGAGTTCCAACTCATCAGATATTCTCTAACCTGTGGATTCGAGTCATATGCTGATGTAAACAAAGTGCGTTTGTATCAGCACTGCCTGAAGCAGGGTCAGTTTGATGGAAGTCTAAGAAGTCTAATACAGCATCATCAGCTTACCTTTTTCCTTCTTACCCCCATAATCAGCACTTTTGAAATTATTTTGAACATACTTTCTATTTATTTCTTGAGTACATGTTGCATCCTCCCGGTAGAACATAAGCTTCTTGAGGGCAGGGACTGTTTCATTTTTGGCTTTGCATCCCTAGGACCTAGCACAGAGCCCTGCACAGGGTAGGCATTTTATGTTAAAAACATGGAGGCCTGCATGGAGTGTGCACATAGACCTTGAACCACTTCAAAGACCACGTCCCTGGGCTTCTTCTCTGCTCCAGCCATCACCTTTCTTACACTTTCTCCTCTCCCCCACCCCACCAACGTGTATCATTAAAGACAGTAACATACAGGACGGCCACTGCTTCATTCGATCAGTAATTCATGGCCACAGACTGACTTTCTGATATTTCATGCATTAGACTGGAGCCAGGCGAAAAACAACTATACAAGCTCTGTATACGTATAGCCCACCAGGGGTGCGACTCTAAGTGTGCTCCAAGGGCTGGGTCCTCATTTTCTTTCACAGCCTCCCACTTTTGCTTCTTCGTCTATGGACGTTACTTCCAAACATTCTCCTGCAGCCTGACTTCTCTTTTGACCCCTAGTCCTACATCTCCAGCTGCTCCTGCATATCCATAATGGTAAGGGAATTTGGAGATCTTCCCTAGCCCTTAATGGACCTCACTGGGAGCCCAACAAGAGAAGCTTTTGAACCTGTGCTAGCAGCCATCCTGGGTTTGCCGAGGTACTTGCTGTTACAGTATTCCACCATGCCTTCAGACTCATTCTGTTCAAACCAGCTTTATCTCTTCCCAAATTCCACTTCTTCTGGCTTCCCTCTTACTGCCTGTAGCAACACCATTCACCTTGTCTTCTGTGCCAAGACCTTAGTGTTACTTGTGACTCCTCTCTCTCTTCAGGAATTCAAATTTGGTCTCAGGTGGGGGTGACTGACTGTGCGGGCAAGTCACTTAACCCTGTTTGCCTCAGTTTCCTCATCTGCAAAATGAGCTGGAGAAGGAAATGGCAAACTACTCCAGTATCTTTACCAAGAAAACCCAAATGGGGCCATGAAGAGTCGGACATGACTGAAATGACTGAACAATTCTCTCTCATATCCAATTGATTAATTACCAAATAAATTACCAAATCCTAATGATTCTAACATTATCTCCCTGTTGTCCTCCACTGTTCAGAAACCTCATAACTATTTTTCATGGATACTTTCTTCCAGACATGATATTTACCAAAAACCACCAAAAATAATATGTTTGTTTGTGTCTTTACATACAAGAAGTCACTGATTACTGATATAGGAGTCACGTCATAATTAGCTATGTGTATATGATCAGACCATCAACTAAAACAGAAATAAAAATCAGCATCATTAGAAGAAAGGCTAAAGATTTTAAGAAGACACTATAAGCAATTGAGTCTATTTCCCCTTTACCTATCCAAATGAGCTGATGTTGAAAAGTGGGAAATGGAAAAAGACAAAGATATTGACCTTGATAATTACTATTTCTTGTAAAAAAATTAACTTGTGTAAATGATGATCCCACAATATTAGACAGCAACATTTAATTTCACTCAAACACTTGATCTTACCAAACATCTCCAAGATATGCCAGCCAAGGGCAATACCAATTTAGAATATAAATTCACTGTAGAGGAGAATGATGGAATATAATAAGCAATAATTCCCTACAAAACTGTAAAAATAAGTCTAAAGAAAGCTTGGCACACAACCAAAATGAGCAACCTCATCCCAAGAACATTCAAAGATGAAACTGGCAGGAAGACAACAGACATAACATGGAACAAATTTATCAGTTTATTTCATATAATGATCTATTTTCATCATCAGTAACAGACAAGCCACCAAATTTGTACTCCAACATCCCTGCCCCTGATGAGCTATACAAAGAAGAAAAAATGGCATTTAAGAAGATGAACTCAGGAAGAGTAACTGGACTAGACCATATATAAAATAAGGAAGCTTGTTTTGGAAATGATACAGTCTTGAAGCTATTGATGAATGACTTTTCAAGGTATCTCAGAGACCAAAAGAATGGGAAAATTCGCAGACAATATGAATATCCCCCAAAGCATTTGAGAACATCAATAACTACTAACCCATGTGCCAGATTTCTCATCTTTGTAAAATCTTGTTAAGAATAACTTATATACTTTTTGAAGGAATCCTTGGCAGACCTTTTAGAAAGCAGATCTTCTATAATAACTCTCTACAACAAAATATAAAATCCCATCATATTTATAGTCTGCTTACTTCTAAGAAACACACACACACACACAAATAAAAGCATTTGATGGTTGGTAGAACAAATCACAGACTTAAAAGCTTTTCTCTAACAAGGAATCTCTCAAATATATGCTAAACTTCCATAAGATTCTGTGACAAATAGGACCACAGAAATAATTGTTCAATAACCCTTCTTATTATTGATGACAAGAGAGACATAAAACAAGAGGACACATGTTCCCCAAAGGTGTTTGCCACTCTCATGGAGGGTGTCTTGTACAAGATACAAGTGAAAGAGGGATTCCTTTTAGATGGAAAATGAACAGTTTCAAGTATGTAAAATTGAAAGGCACAACCAAATCTAGTGCATTTGGAATTAGAAACAAAACAACAGAGTAAAAATCTTTGTAGCATATTTCTTTGATAAAGTCTGACATTTGAGATACATAAGAAATAGATACAAATACATAGCAAGAGTCATGTCCCAATAGATAAAGTATATGAAGATGTAAGCTATCAACAGCCATATGAAAATTTCTGATTATTACATCAAGGTCCCAAGTTCTTATTATTGAAATCCATGGTTATTCAGGTGATCTACCTAAAAATCCATACAGGAAAAACTGAGGTAAATAGAATGTAAGGTAAGGTAAGGGATCAGATACGGAGATAGATGGGTAAGGGCAACAAGTAAGGAATAACAGACAAACTGACTGAGGAAGATGTGACTAAGAGAGAGTAAGAACTTATCTTACTCTTAAAATTTTAAACTAGAACCAGCAAGATGTGATAAGGAAAGAATAAATACAATAGACAGGAGAAGAGTCAACTTCATGAACCCTTTGGGAGTTTTCTTGGCAAAGAAACTGGAATGGTTTCCCATTTCCTTCTGCAGGAAACTGAGGCAAACAAGGTTAAGTGACTTGTCCAGGGTCACACAGCTAGTGAGTGTCTAGGACTGGATTAGAACACAGTCCCTCTATTCTCTGCACTACCTAGCTGCCCTATTCAACATATAGAGAAACCCAGTCTTAAAGAGGAAGAGGGAGATGATGATAAGAAAAATGACAGGAAAATTCTATGCTCCCTACAGGCTCTTTCATCAAAAACTCTCCTTATTCATTCTATTTTAAAATGAAGACTGAAGTGCTTTGCTTAGGATAGCAAAGGAAAGCTATCTTGAAATTTATCAGTCAGGGCAGGTAGGTGGCTCAGTGAATAGAGCACCAGCCCTGGAGTTAGGAGGATCTGAGTTCAAATATGGCCTCAGACACTTGACATGCTAGCCGTGTGACTTTGGGTAAGTCACTTAACCCCAATAAACCGCCCACAAAAAAGGAAATCTATCACTCACCTACTTAAATTCTTTCCTATCAAACATTTTTTTCTTGTCCTCAACTTCTGCCCATAGGCCCCTTCCAAACACACTTTTGCTGACAGGAAAAAACAATTTGATAATTTAAAAATATAAAGAACAATTGGCTCCTGCTATAGGAAAACATTAAGAGAAACCAATCACATTTTCCTTGGGTTTGGAGGGAAGATGGGGGGAGGGAAGAGTTTGGGATGGAGATGCTTCATACTCAACAATCTAACCCGAGAATAAATATATAATTTAAATCTGTCAATCTGACAACCAATTATTTTTCTAACTACATCCATCAGTACATGAGGACTATTTTAAGATAAAAAGTTCATCAATGCAACATTTGTCTCCTATTTTAGTTTCAAAATTATCCCACACTTGGCTAAGCAAAAATAAAAAAAAGAAATATGTAAAATCTAGTCACTTTAAAAAAGAGAGATCAGCAAAGGATAAAACAATTTATTCATTCTTAATGATAATGAATGTTAGCTGAATTTAGTTGAATCTAGAAAGTGGCAAGTTTGTTAATTATATATTATTTCTGTTTATGGACAGAAAATATTTTTTACACTTTTCAACAGAACTATCACAGCAGGATGTGAATGGTAATAGGGTCCTGACTAGTTGAACTGTGGAGCAAAGGTTAGAGTTAAATTGGAGGCAGGGGTCCTGGGCCAGGACCCTCAGGTTACTGATTTATATGTATAGACCTGCTTATACTCTCTTTAATGGTGCAAGTAATAAAGAAATCTCAAGAAATGCTAGTTCATACAAATTATACAAGATCAAACCTCCTCCTCATTACTGTTCATCATCAATGTTTCCCTAAAACTGGTAGCTTGTAAAGAAGGACACTAGAACCCAAAGAATGGTACATAGTCTACGGAGCTAAATGCACAAGCATGGCAGACCAGTCTCATAAGTGCCCACTTATTCCACACTCCTTCACATCAGCTTTTTCTCCATATGCAGAAACATTCTTTTTACTCTGGATTCCCCAATTC
>NW_027187361.1:18293754-18298754 GCF_028583685.1 Petaurus breviceps papuanus | reverse complement strand
CTCCAATCTAATTCTGAAGGAATTATTCTCTTCAGTGAGATTTTGAGATTCTTTTTTCATCTGGCAAATTTGACTTTTTAAGGCATTTTTCTCCTCACTGGAGAAAAGTGAGTCTCTTTTGCCATTTGAGTTAGTCTGTTTTTTATGGTGTAATTTTCATCAGTGTATTTTTGGGTCTCCTTTAGCAGACTGTCGACTCACTTTTCATGATTTTCTTGCCTCATTCTCATTTCTCTTCCCAATTTTTCCTCCATTTCTCTTACTTGATTTTTAAAATCCTTCTTGAGCTCCTCCATGGCCTGTAACCAATTCATATTTTTCTTGGAGGCTTTTGATGCCGGAGTTCTTACTTCTCTGTCTTCCTCCCACTCCTGCCTTGATCTGTTTGTGCTTCCTCTGCTTGCTCATATTGGCAGCCGATTACTTGACTTGTGAGCTCTTTGCCGCAGTAGAACTCTGCTTCCAGAGTGCAGAGAGCTATGTCCCAAATTGCTGGGGTTTTTGCAGCTGCTGGAGCTATTAGATGGGTACCCTCTCTACAGCCCCCTCACGCTCTGGCTCACTGGTCAAACATCCCAGGGCCACCACCCAGGACCGCAATCTGGATCCAAGCAGGTCAAAGCAAGAGTGATTACCCTCTGAATTGTCACTTGGTCCCCCTACAATCTGCAGGCCAAGAGCTCTGAAAGCAGCCATGGGGCAGGGCTGCAGCCACTGCACCAATTCTGCTTCTTGCCCCAGGGGTAGCAGCCGGACCATGCTCCCCCTGTTCCAACAAAGGTCTGCACTGACCTTTTACTATGTCTTTGGCACTTGTGGATTGAGAAGTCTGAAAACTGCTACATCTGCTGGCAATTTACTCTGGTGAAGCCTGCTACAGCCTCAGCTGGTCGGGCCACCAGTGGCTCAGTCAGGACTGCGTTGGGCTCCCAGTGTGCTGAGATGGACCCTTCCTGCCAGCCTGCCAGGCTTCTTTCAGCAGGAGATTTGTTTCTCTCTGTCACTTTGTAGGTTCTATAGCTCTAAAGTTTGTTTAAAGTCATTTTTTACATGTATTAGAGGAGGTGGAAGCCGACCTGCATGGAAGTCCTGTTTCTACTTCGCCATCTTGGCTATACCCCCTCCTATTTTTAATCTTTTAAAAACACATATTTCCGATATCATGGGGGGAGGGGGGCTAAGCCAAGATGGCAGAGTAGAAGCAGGGACTAGCTTGAACTCTCCCTCAAACCCTTGCAAATACCTGTCAAAAATTACAAACAAAAACACATTTCCAAAAAGAAAACTTTCTAAAAAGTTCTCCATTGACTAAGAAAAACAATCTGAATTGTTTCATAATTGTATATGATGTCTTTCTTTATTTGATATATACAGAATTTTTCCTCCTCTGTAAAGGCCAAGGGAAGGAGGACGAGAAAGTGTTCAGATGATTCAGCAGTCCAGCTTAGAGAAAGATGAAGGATGAAAGAAAACATCTTGGGCCTGATCCTACTCCTTAAATTGGAGTGGAATCAGGCCATCAGAAGATGAGCCTCAGGGCAAACAGTCCTTCCCAAGTGAAAATCCAATCGAGCGAATCTCCAGGGTGAAGGGGTATCTATGCATTGGCAGAAAGTCCCATTTACCTCCCCCTTTTCAACTTCCTCTTGTGTGTTCTTCCCCCACCCTCACCATTTGTTTACAAGCTCCTTAAGAATAGGGCTTTTTTTGTATTTGACAAAACTTTTCAAAGGTTCATGACCACATTTCATTCTTTACAGTCCTATTCCCCTTATAAACTGGGCTTGAAGTGAGAGAAAAAAAATATCAGCAGTCTGCATGTGGTTTCACTAAAAAAATAAGACAGTGGACAACTTTAAAAGGGACCTCTTTAGGCCCTCATGAAAAACAACATTAATGGTATTAATAATCATAATAGTTAATATTTATATAGTAACATAAAGCTTGTAAAGTTATTTATATTTGATCAATACACAGATACATAAATACACTTTTAAATAAGAAAATATTAATATAAAAATGCCAATTGGTTGAAAAACTAAGAAATGCATATATACATATGTGTGCCATATTTTTTCCTTATCTTTTTCAGAGTAAAAATGACTCATGACAATCCTGTGAATGATATCCCATTTTATAGGTGAGGAAACTGAGGCTGTAAGGGGTAGTGACTTTCCCTCAGTCACATAGCCAGTAAATGTCTAAAGCAAGATTTAAACTCAGGTCTTTCTGACTCCAAGTCTAGCCAGAAGTTTATCCATGAAGCCACTTAGCTACAACAAAAGAATAGTATTCCATCTTATTTTGTCTCCCTTATGAGCCCTGTTGATCCAGGGTTTGGTTCTGTATCTTTTTGTGTATGTCTGGTGAAGTCTATGGACACGATCTGAGAATAAAGTTTTTTAACATGCAAAATAAAATACATAGGGTAACAAAGGAAACCAGTTATACTGAAATTCAGTTATCAAAATATTTTTTTAAAGCAAACAAATTCAGAGACTCTAGGTTAAGAACCCCTGACTGGTCCGGTTTCTTCATTTAACAAATGAGGAGCTTTGTGGCATAAAGAGTTTGAGAGACAACTTAAGTGACTGCACAGGTAAAGGTGGAATTTGAACCCAGGTCCTCTAAAATTGAAGAAGAAACAACAATCTTACTATGCAATACAATGTTCCCTATACTTCTCCCCTGAAAAGTTCTGATTTGCATACAGATGTTTCCTGCAATCGCACAAGGTCAGGTCAGACCCCTTGAGTTCTAAGTCCTTCCTTAATTTTTTAAAAGTTGAATTACTCAGAGACAGCTGCTGCTTAAAGCAGTTATTCCAGGGGGAGCTAAAGAGGCAATATTTTGGATTTGGTTTCAAGAGTAGACACTGTCTTGCACTGTAGTTCCACTTTGATCTTTCTTGATAGGGTGGAGGTGAAAGCAACCCTAGCTACTGTAAGACTATGCCAGTGAAATTTATACTTTAAACAGTCGTATCAAATTCCAGTAGAAACTGGGTCCACTAAACTATACGTAAAGATCACATATTGACTTAGAAAACCACATATTTTATGTATTTTTATTAATTTATCAATAATTAAAATCAGATAGGAATTAAATTTAACCTTGTTTTGCAGCACTTAGTGTTGTGGGCCTCAAGTGACCCCTAGAAGAGCCCTCCACAAGCAGAAAAGGCCTTGAGTGGCATCCTCTCTGATTTAGCTCTGTAGGCCTAGGTCTGACCCGACTCAGTAAGTAAAACATACCCTGGGATCAGACGATGTCCACCATCTTTGCTTTGTGTACCACTGGATTATTCTCTCTCATTTATAAGAACAAGGCACCACCTTGCTTAGACTTCATGAGCTCTTCCTCTCACATTAGTAACAATATTTTAAAAACATGAACTATATTCAGTTTTATGGATATCTTAAGTATCTAATATCTCTCTTGGGATTATTTTATGTGAGCCTAGGATAAAAGAAAGATTTCCTGCTCACTAATTAGTGAGTTTGTCAGAACAAAATGAAGCACGTTGGGAAATATTGTTCAGTAGAAACTAGATCATGAGACGTGGTGTAGTAGACAGAGAACTGTCCTCAGAGTCCAGAAAACCTAGGTTCAAGTCCCACTTTGATAACTATGGGCCATGTGACACTGGGCATATCACAGTAACCTCTCAGCACCCCAGGCAACTCTGTAAGACCATAAATTCCATAGTTCTACTAACACTAATCTCCTTACTAGGAGACCCTCATACCAACGAATGCAATGAATACAGTCAAACACCAGAAATAAGCCCAAGAATTGAAGCAAGGAGCAAAAATTAGACTTCCCCAGAGTCAAGTAGTCTCATGTCCAGGGTGATCTAACACCCCTCTCTTTGGACTTTATAGACAGATCCCTTTAAAAAAAAACATCCTGAGTGTTTATAATCTGTAATCTTTCCATTTTGTACCTTAAACTCAGCAGAAGGCATCTTAACTGAGGAGAGAGATTTTAATGTCAAGATGATGCCTAGTGGATAGGGTGTTAGAGCTGAGGTCAGAAGATCTGGATTCAAATCGGATTTTTATCACTTACCACCTGTGTAACCTGGGGCAATTCACTTAGGCATTCTAAACTTAAATTCCTTAAATTTCCTCTGCTATAAAATGAGTTTGTTAGACTAAATGATCCCTAAAGTCCCTTCCAAGTCCCAGTCTAACATCTTGTGATCCCTCCTTAGTCCAAAAACATTGTGGCAGGAGACCAGGTTAATATCAGGAAAAGTCTGAGTTAAATATTTTTTTACAAAATTCGATTTAGTTAGTCTTAGGCACAAAGTATGTTACTGTGTAAGTACTTATGGGGTTAAGCAAAAATGAAGCCAATGATAAATATTCTAGGTCAAAGAAATACATGTATTGTCTAATATATAAGAGTGTGCCATCGGATATGTTTGTTAAATTAAAATCAGCCATTCCACAACCATTTGAGAGCCTATTCTGTTTAAACGTTGTGCTAGATAGGGAAGATAGAAAGAAATCTTTCATTTCCTGAGTCTTTGGTTGGAAAAGCAGTTGAATCCCCCTCAAGAGAAAGATTCTGACATTTCAGAGGGAATGAAGCTTTTAGACTCCCATAGACAAATCTGCATAAGTGAAATTTTATAAAGTGTCCATATGTTCTACTAGATTTACCAAAGGTTCATTGACTATAGTATATGATTGCAGAGTTCAACTGATAATTTATGACTTGACTCAATTCAACAAGATTTTATTAAGTGCCTACTATGTTAGTCCTAACTTCAAGGAGTTTGCATTCTATCATGGGGAATAATATATACATAGAATATTAAATGCAAGACAGGCTGTATGGTGTAACTTTTACAAGGCATTTCTAATTGTGAAAAGGTTGGGTTCAATGATGTCTGAAGTCCCTGTTGTTTCTGAGAGTGAAGGAAGGATAAAAGAAGGAAGAAAGAAGGAAAGGAAAGGAAAGGAAAGGAAAGGAAAGGAAAGGAAAGGAAA
>NW_027187361.1:18229409-18293744 GCF_028583685.1 Petaurus breviceps papuanus | reverse complement strand
AAAGGAAAGGAAAGGAAAGGAAAGGAAAGGAAAGGAAAGGAAAGGAAGGAGGGAAAAAGTAGGAAGAGAGGAAAAGATAGAAGGAGAGAAAGAGATAGAAAAGAAGGAAAGAAAGAAGGAAGGAAGGAAGGATTGATGTGTGCAGATTGCATCGTTGTCACAATGCAGGTTATCAACTATTCCATAATTGATAGTGTTAGAAATTGTCTGGGGCACTAGAAGCTGAAATGACTTGTCCCAGGATCACAGAGCCAGTGTGTGTCAGAAGTCACATCAAGAATCTGAATCTTGATAAAGAGGGAGGCTTCTTTATTTATATCTTTATATTTATATTTATATCTTCTTTATTCATACAAATGTTGGATTTTTATTAGCCATAATTTTTTTCTGTTTTCCTAATCTAGAGTGGCTTTAATTTCCTTTCTGTCCTCTTGATCTAATGTGGCTCAATTTAATTTTTTTAAGCAAAGAATGATAAAAAAAAAACACCAAACTGCCCTTCTGGAAAGCAAAGAAGCCCTACCCAGGATTGCCATGGAAGTTAATATTTGGCAAGTCTGCTGAGCTAGGCCTCTTATGAAAGCATTTAAGAGTGTCATAAAATTTCTTGGAAGATTCCAACCAAATGCATGATGTCCCAGAGGGTGTTAACTGAAACACAATATGTATCAGTCTTGCCAACAGAAACACTCTCTGCTAGATGAATCAGAATGAGCTGGCTTTTTAACTCACCTCTCTTGCATGAGGAGTGGGCCGAAGCCATCATCCAGAGGAATACAGCAGTCATCCCCTTCTGTTCCACTAGGAGATTTCTGGGACTCCCCTTGAACAGCCGCCATCCTGCGGAATTCCTTCAGCAACCTCAGCTCATTCAGGTTGCCAGTAATTGGTTCAGCTCCCATGTGTCCATGTGCATTTGCATGAGCTGGAGCCGATGTTTGATTTAATTCCATCTCGAGCTCTCTGGAAATGACTCCTCCATCTTTGTTCTCCAAGTACATATTTCTGATACAGCTCCTATCACCTAAAAATTGGTCCAAAAATATGCATACATCCAATGGTCAGTATCACATTATATAACTCTATCCTAGGAGTTTCGTGCCATGAGACTGTCTTACAGGTGACGGACTCTAATTATGAGGTCCTTTAATTGTTTCAGTAATGTAATCAATTTGGATCGTGTTTTATATCAAATCTCACTATGAAATTAGGAAAGCTAATATGAGGTTAAAGTATATTAATATTCAGACTCATAATTTTCCATGTTTGTCTTCAAGTCACCACATAAATCTATCTCCCAGTAGCCTAGGTACTGTCAACCACACAGCAGCATAGATAGAGCCTCTGAGATGAGTAGTTTTGCCTTAAGTGAAAAACAGTGTGTAAGTGAGAAGGGTCATATGTGCTTCTGGTTAGAAAGAGGGCTACACCAGGAAGTTGGAGTCCATTCATGAACTTGTCTTGTTATCTCTCTATTTTATAGGTTTGCAATAATGACATGAAAGAGAAAAGACAAGAGCAGGGTTCAGAGGGGGAGAGAAGGACCTCAGAACATTCCAGCAAAAGAAGAATACAAAATCCATTTTACGTTTTCCCACTATTTTAACTAAGGCGTCTTCCCACTGGTAAAGTCATGAAGTAAAATATGCTCACTCATTTGAATTTCCAAAGACCATTAATACTTTATCAAAGGTAGCAAGCAGGTTATCTCATTGGCAAGAATACATTGGAAGGTAAAAAATAATAATAATGTTATAGTTATTAAACAAGTTGCCTAAAAGGAGCTTGACGTATATAATACCTTTGTTGAATATTGCCTCTGGTTCAATTCTGCACTCGTGGTTTATTTACATACTGCAAATGTCTGAAATTGATCCAAGGACAGTGGGAATGCTAGAGTATTTAATGTCCAGCTAGAAAACGATTCGCAAACCCTACCATCAACATAATAACATCAAGAACATTATTCCCATAAAATGTGGCGGTTTTGGGGGGGAAATGTAAGCCTATTATGGCTCTGCCTAGCCTTAAACCTATTATCTTCTCTCATAAGCAGAATTAATTGGCTTCCTATGAAAAAAAGGACTTAAAGTTGTATCTTATTAAGCCTTTGACACATACAAATGACACCAAGCTATATGGCTTCACCAGGATGCCTGTGTTCAAATTCCTTCTCAGGTACTTACCACCTATGTGACCTTTGACAGGAATAATAACAGCTAACGTCTATATAGCTTGAATATATTATTCTATTTGATCCTCACAACATCCCAGGGAAGAAGGTACTATTATTCATCCCCATTTTACAGATGAGGAAACTGAAGCTGAAAGAGGACAAGTGGCATGTTCATATGGACAGACAGCTAGTAAATGTCCCAGGCAGGATTTGAACTCAGGTCTTCTTAATTCCAAGGCTAGCATTCTATGCACCTTGCTGCCTTAATCTCTCTGGACATGTCACTTGCACTCTCTGGGCTTGTTTCCCCAATGTAAAATGAAGGGATTAAACTCAATGGCTTCTAAAATTCCTTCTACCTCTATGACCTTGTCATGCTAAAATTGACCCAAGAGCCCTCCATGGAGGGTAACAAAGACACTGAATATTAAGACATTTGGCACAATTTCGGTTAGCCTTCTGGACCATAGATCACAAGGAATATTTATAGGTGGGAATTCCTTTTCCTCACATGGCACATCTATCCTGTTACTATATATTCACAGGATTTAATTTGTTTACCACGTTTGTACATAGTACAGAGGTCCCCAAGGGCTACCAAGTACACAGAAGCTTTTGAGCAAATTGAAATAAAGGTATAAACAAAAGCTCTACCCATAAAATGTGTTGCAAAGGAGCATAAAGCTTTTATTGTTATGTTGAAATCCTTTTATTGATAACTTCTAGCACTAGCAGCTGTGGTATGCAGATATACAGAGGGGAGAAAAGATGAGGTCATAAATTTTTGGTATCACACGGAATATTCAAGAATCACAATAAACCAAGATTTTCTCCAAAGTAACAAAATGGAAAATAAACAATTTCATTCTGCTGGGTCTCTTTTCTCTCCTCTTCTCCCTCAACTCTCCCTCCTTGGGTCTCAAAGCTTCTCCCAAGATTGAGAACAATAGGTTCACACTGCACCCTAGTGGGAAATCTCTCCCAAAATGCATAGAGAGCTTCATAGATCGTTAGAACTAGAAAAAGACCTTGAAGACCAGATCATCTACCTCTGTCTTCTCATTTAAAGTTAAGAAAACTGAAGCCAAGAAAGGGGAAGTGACTTGCCTAGTCATGTAGGTTAGAGACAGAGCCAGGATAAAAATTCAAGTATCCTGACAGACTGGCCATCATTCAAACGTACCAGCACCTGAGCACTGAAAGAGGCAAGTGCTGGTAGATTCTTCCCATTCTGTCAGATACAATAAATAAATGCTAGTTACAATAAAGGATGGAAATGCTCTTTTATCTATTTTTACCTTCAAGCTTATATGAAAACTCATGGTTTTTGCAATGACATTTCCCATTCTTTCTGTTAAAGCAAAGGTGAAGTAAAAAAGTTCTTCAGTTTCACTGAACTGACAAAGAAAAGAGAGAACGTTGTTTTTCTTAAAGTTAAAATGGGGGCAAAGAGAAAAGACAGATACAGAGAAATGAAGAAGTAAATCTAAGAATTTCATGAATTCGTTTTCTAAGAAAAATCTCTATTTCTCTAAGGTTTTAAAAGAAAAGTTTCTTGAAAATAAGTATAATGGGAGTAGACTGGCCAATGGAGGGTCAGTCCTTGGAGGATGAATGAGTATTCTCTGCTTGATTTCAATTACCATGGGGAATTTGGGGGAGTCAGTTTCTCACCAGGCATGATGAGGGACACAGAGAAGGGCTTGTACTGTGTGGTGACAGAAGACTCAGGGGTTGAACAGATGTAGAAGGTACTCAGTTTGGCCTCAACAATTGCTGAATCATTGGTTCTTCTGACTCCTTAGTCAATTAGATGGTCAGAATATAATTTCCCAAAGTTTTATGTGGCCGACTGAAATGAAGCAGATAATATCTGTGTATCCTCCAAAGATACTACCCCATTATAGGCAAGTCTGCTCCATTTACATGACTAAATGATATAATAATAGCTGAAATCTCATTTGGTTCTCTTACAACCAGGTGAGGCAAGTATTGGAAGTATCATTATACCCATTTCACAGATGAGGACACTGAAGGATAGAAATAAGAGGTACAAAACCTTGCCCATTCCACAAACTCCCTAAAACTTAGAATGGGCCAAATATAAGCTAATGGCCCATGAGACAACAAGAAATACCAAAGAAAAGTCAAAAGGTTGAAAAATAGAAAGAAAATGTAAGATATCTCATAGCAAAAATAACTGACCTAGAAAACAGAAAAAAAAAAATAAGAATCACTGGACTGCCCAGATGACAAAGAAAAAAAGTCCACTCATCACTTTTCAAGAAATCTGAAAAGAAAACTACCTAGATCTCTTAGAACTAGGAAGCAAAGTAAAAATAGGAAGAATCCTCCAGCCGCCTCCTAAAATAAATACCCAAATGAAAACTTCCAGGAACATTATGGCCAAAATCTAGAGCTCGCTGGTTAAAGAAAAAAAAATTACTGCAAGTAGTCAGGATAAAAGGAAAGGAGTCAAACAGCAATTTATTGGTATGATTTGGGCATGTTATTATTTAATATAGTTGAATATGCTTCTACTACTAGCAAATCTGATATCATTATACTGTATTATATTATTATACTGTATTATTACATAGTATTATACTTGCTGTTATGGCAATCTTCCTTACATGTAACTTAAAAAAAACCTACAGTGTCTTTAGATTGAAATCATAAACAGTATACTAGTAGATAAATGTCCTTGCCTATTTTTTCCAGTCTTCTATTATGTTCTATTTCATTATAATAAAATTTGATAAGGAGAGTCTTAAGGAGTCTAGTGATTAGAGCAGCCCCGGGTCTCCACAACTGGACTTTGCAAAAATAAAGTTGTTAGGTACAAAAACAGAAAGTTTCTGACCCTGATACACTTTTTTTGTCTTTCTCAGATCACAGTCAAGTCTTTTTCTTGGTCTCTGCTATAGTTGCCTATCTCTAAGCAAGCAGGCTTTTCTTGAGGCTCAGATGTTCTAAGGGAAATGCTCGTGATAATTTCTCAAAACTCCTTACTATTAGCAATCCTTTGGGGGTATTGTGGCGGGGGAAGGGCGAGGTCAAAAAAATGAATTAAGAAAGATGAGTTTTCTACTGATTTGGTTTCTGTTGCAGTTTGAAGTTTGGAATAATTTAGAATAGAAAACAAAATAAAACATTTGTTTCAAAGTATAAATGAAGTTTATTCCCTTCAAGGATGGAAATATTTTTCCAGCTTCTTGGAGTATATGCTCTGTGTGTTTTGAAATAAAGTACAATCATCTTTCTGGCAAGGTTTGGACTGATTTCCTTTCAGGGAGAGCCTAAATTGCTAAAGATCCTAGGAATTGTATTTCTTCAAAGAGAGAAAGCTAACGAGACTGGAGGCAGAGTTTCACCTAGGACGGGACTAGAAAATGAGCCCTCAAAAGAGCTGAAAGGTGATGAAGCTCCCTTCTCCCACCCACATGTGGCACGCCAGCATGTGGTCATTGTGGCTGATGGGACATCAGCAGTTGCCCTCCCAAAACCCAAGTTTCCAACAAAGATTCCAGGTGGTGAAAACTAAGACTACATTTGTTTGTTTTTGTTTGTTTTACCGAAGGCCCTCACTCAGATGGCCACAAGCAACAAGGGTTAAAAAACAGACATGAGAAAATGGCAGACCTCATTCCTTGCTTCTGCCTGGTCAACGGCCTGCTACGGATACAGTTCTTTTTATTCCATTAAAGACTGCATCTGACTGCTCTAATCTTATGTCTTCTGAACACCCGTGGATAACCCTGACTTGGGCATTTCCTTGTGATCCTTTGTTCATGGCACGATGATGTAATCATGAGCCTTTCATATGTTTCCTAAGTGAACTTCCAAGAACAGAATTATTATGAAACTGGACCTTATAAAATCGACCTCATCAGACCATAAGCCTGAACCTCTTGTGACCCCTAGTGGTTACAAAAGAAGAAAAAGAAAAATACATTTAGGAATGGATTTTCTCCATGCCAGACAATGCAGCCGCCACATGGCTCCTGAGGTGGTAAGCGGCTTTTAAGCTACATGTGTAATAATAATAACAACAATAATAATAGCTGTTTTATAGCACCTACTACGTACTAGGCACAGTTCTAAGCACTTTACAAATCTTATCTTAATTGAGTTTCACAACAACCCCATTGTACAGATAAGGAAACTGAGGCAAACTGAGGTCACATGTCTTGCCCAAACTCGCACAGAGCTAGTAAGAGTCTGAGGATGGATTTGAACTCAGGTCTTCCTGATGCCAGGCCCAGCACTTTATCCACAACACCATCCCCATATCTGAGATGACCATATATAAAATGCCAAAAAACATTAAAAACCGTAGAATCCTTAGGATGCCATTTACAATAGACAAGACCTTGTTTGGGAAGCTGCAGGGACTAACTATTGCCTCTGATAAAAAATAAACTCCTGTTTGGTCTTTCAAGATTCTCATAAGCTGGGGCAGCTAGGTGGCACAGTGGTTAGAGCACTGGCCTGGAGTCAGGACGACCTGATGTCAAATCTGACTTCACTCGACTTGACATATTATCTGTATGACCCTGGTAAAGTCACTTAACCTCAACTGTCTCACCAAAAAAAAAAAAAAAGAAGATTCTCATAACCTGGCTTCAACGTGTCCTTCCAGACTGACATCATATCACTTTCAGGCACACATTCTATGTTTAAGTCAAGCAGTCCCACCTAAAGTCCTCCATAGAGGACATATTGTTTCCCGCCTTTGTGCAAAGCTGAGCTCCATACTTTGGATTCTCTTTTTTTCTCACCATAGTATGTTAGAATCCCTAGCTTCCTTAAAGGCTCAACTCAAGTGCAAAAGATCTTTCCCAATCCACCCACTTCTTAGTTTCTATTGCATAGTCAGACTTACTAGGCTAGTGAATTTTTCTCTTTATATATGGGAGCTCTTAAAGCAATTCTTACGATTTAGTCTGTAGTCTTGTTCATAGTTTCCTGGTGGAAGAATGTTAGCATGCCAGCATACCAGGGTGACCCCATGGAGATGCTACCTTAGTATAGCCTGAATTGGCTAAATTTCACTTGACTATGTTTTCTCCCCTCATTTCTATATAACATGGGTTTTTTCCAATTTTTTTTTAGCATTTCTATGTAAGTTTTGAGCTCCAAATTCTATCCCTTCCTCCCCTTACCCATCGCTGACATGGTAAGCAATTAGATATAGCTTATATATGAGCAAATTTTGTAAAACATTTCCACATTAGTCATTTTTACAAGAATTGAATAAACAAAAAAATGTGAAAGAAAGTGAAAAATAGCATGCTTCCATCTGTATTCTGTCAGTATGAGTCCTTTTTCTGGAGGGAGATGGTATCCTTCATCATTAGTCATTTGGGATTGTCTTGGATCATTGTATTGCTGAGAATAGTTGTCATCCACAATTCTTCATCGAATAATAGTGTTGTTAGTGTGTACAACGTTCTCCTAGTTCTATTCACTTCACTTTGCATCAGTTCATGAAAGTCTTTCCATGTTTTTCTGAAGTCATCCTGCTTGTCATTCCTTACAGCACAATTATATTTCATTATAATCATATACCACAGCTTGTTTAACCATTCCCCAATTGATGGGCATCCTTTGGTTGCTAATTCTTAGCAACCACAGAAAGAGCTGCTATAAAAACATTTTTGTACAAATGGGTTCTTTTCCCTTTTGGGGGAAGGGGATGTCTCTTGGATATAGACTAGCAGTGGTAATTCTGGATCAAAGCATGTGCACAGTTTTATAGCCCTTTTGGCATAGTTCCAAATTGCTTTCCAGAATGGTTAGATCGGTTCACAACTCCACCAACAGTGCATTAGTGTCCCAGATTTCCCACATCCCTTCCAATATCCAATATTTTCCTTTTTTGTCATAATAGTCAATCTGATAGGGGTCAGGTGATACCTCAGAGTTGTTTTAATTTGTATTTCTCTAATCAATAGTGATTTAGAACATTTTTAATATACTATAAATAGTTCTAATTTCTTTGTCTGAAAACTGCCTGTTCATATCCTTTGACCATGTATCAGTTGAGGCATGACTTGTATTTTTACAAATTTAACTCAGTTCTAGTTATATTTGAGAAATGAGGCCTTTATCAGACATATTTGTTGCAAAAAATTTCCTATTTTTCTGCTTTCCTTATAATTTTGGTTGCATTTATGCTTTTGGTTATAAGGGTTATGGGATTTAAAGATCTTCCATGCCCCATTGGACTTGCTGACGTAGCAGGAAGGGGCGGAGCAAGAGAAAGCAGAAGCCAAGCTAGAGTTCCTGCGGTGGCTGGCGGTGGTGGCGACGTCGGCAGCAGCAGCAGAGGCAGCGGCAGCGCAAAGCCCTTTTTGACTTAGCCAGAATTTCTGCTAAGGACTCCTGCTGAGGACTGCCAGGGGCCGGAGCTGCTGGGAGCGCTTCCCGGACGCTGGGTGATTGCTGTGAGTGGGGAGAGGAGGACCTTTGCCTGAGGTAGCCTGTTCTGTTTTAAAGGCTTGAAAATGTGGGTGCTTTCTACTTTATCTACCTGTGCCAATGTCATAACTACTCTGATGGCTTTCACTTTCTGGTTTTCACTCAGTCTTTTGGTATCTTAATAAATTTTCTAGTTTATTCCCCCATATGGTAAGTATGATGTATTTTGTGATGGATAATTATATCAGCATATCTGTAATCTCCATAGGCATTGTGAATATGGCATTGCTGATACATTGGTTTAAAAACTTTTTAATTTTATATAATCAAAATTATCTATTTTTTATTTTGTAATGCTCTCTATACCTTCTTTGGTCGTAAATTCTTCCCTTATCCATAAATTTGATAAACTATTCCATGTTTTCTTAATTTGCTTATGGTATCACCCTTCATGTGTAAATCATGTACCCATTTTGACCTTATATTGGTCTATTTTGTGAGATGTTGATCTATACCTGGTTTCTGCCATACTATTTTCCAGTTTCAAAGCAGTTTTTGTCAAATAATGAATTTTTGTTCCAAAAGCTTGGCTCTTTGAGTTTATCATATACTATTTTATTACAGTCATTTACTAATCTATTCTAGTTATCCACCACTCTATTTCTCAGCCAGTGCCAAACTGTTTTGATAATTGCTGCTTTATAATAGTTTGAGATCTTGCACAGTTAGACCACCTTCTTTCACATTTTTCCATTGATTCCCTTGATATCTTTGAGCTTTTGTTCTTCTAGATGAACTTTATTATTTTTTCTAACTTTATAAAATAATTTTGATAGTGTGATTGATATGGCATTGAATAAATAGATTTAGGTAGTATTATAATTTTTATTGTATTGGCTCAGCCTCCCCATGAACAATTAATACTTTTTCAATTCTTTAGATCTGATTTTATTTGTGTGAAAAGTGTTTTATAGTTGTGTTCATATAGTTCCTGGTTTTGTCTTGGTAGGTAGACTCTCTAGTATTTTAGATTATCTATAATTATTTTAAATGGGTATATATACTTTCTATCTCTTGCTGCTCAACTTTATTGGTAACATGTAGAAATGTTGATGATTTCTGTGGGTTTATTTTATATGCTGCAACTTTGCTAATGTGAATCATTTCAAGTTGTTTTTTAGTGGATTCTCTAGGATTTTTTAGGTATAACATCATATCATTTTCAAAGAGTGATAGTTTTGTTTCCTCATTGCCTATTCTAATTCCTTTCATTTCTTCTTCTTCTCTTATTGCTATAACTAGCATTTCTAGTACAATATTAATAACAGAAAAGATAATGGGCATCCTTGCTTTACCCCTGAATGTATTGGGAAGGCTATTAGCTTATCCCTATTACAGATAATGCTTGTACATGGGTTTAAATAAATATTACTTATCATTTTAAGGTAAACATCATTTATTCCTATGCTTTCTACTGTTTTAATAGAAATGGGTACTATATTTTGTCAAAGGCTTTTACTGTTTCTATTGAGATGATTTCTGTTGGTTTTATTATTGATATGGTCAGTTACATTTATAGTTTCCTAGTATTGAACCAGCCCTGCATTCCTGGTATAAATTCCACCTGGTCACAATGTATGATCCTTTTGATATATTGCTAGTAATCTTCTTTGCTATTATTTGTAGCAGCAACCACAATGGCATATCCCAGATGGCTGCTAGCACAGGTCCTTAGATCTGCTTTACTAGGAAAGATAGGTGTTCAAGGGGTCAACAATCTTTTTTAATTACATTCATTAGTTCAGGTGAACAAGTCAGCACTCTGAACTTCAGAGAAAATCAAAACAAATAAAATAGAGAAAATACAAGCATAAAAATAAAGACCAAAGGACAGGGCTTCTGTCTGAGAAATTAACACAGATCAACAGACAGATCCAACTGTCTGACCAAGGCAATACATACATAATTAACCAGAGAGACAAGCACCAACATCTAGGTTTTTCAAAGTGAGGGACTCCTTAATAGCTACCCAGAGTTTCATCTGGTCAAATCACAGGAATACTCTTCCAATTAGGGAGCCTCAAAACAAAATGCTAACCTCAGAGTATATATACCATTTTTAGAGTCACAGGACATGACAACCTTCATGACTCAGTGCCTAATTAGAAATTAACAAAAGGTGCGAAAGCCTTCCTACAAGCAAGCCTCCCCTAAGCAACCTTCCCTTAATGGGCTCCATGTGAAGCTTATTAATGGGCAGGAAAGATCTTATATCCTATTAATATTACAGTGTTTTATTTAAAATTTTTGCATTGGTCTAGAATTTTCTTTTCTGTTTTGTCTTTTCCTGGTTTGTGTATCAGCATCATATTCGTGTCATAAAAGGTATTTGGTGGGACTCCTTCTTTGCCTATTTTTCCAAATAGTTCATGTTGTTTTGAGATTTATTGTTCTTTAAATGTTTGGTAGAATTTGATTGTGAATTCATCTGGTCCTGGGGATTTTTTTAGGAAGATCATTGATGGTTTGTTTATTTTTTTTCCTAAGACTGGGTCATTTAAGTATTTTATTTCTTCTTTACATCATTGTAGCTATTCATCCATTTCATTTAGATTGCCAAAATTATTGGCATCTAATTGGGCAAAATAATGCCTAACAATTATCCTAATTTCCTCTTCATTGGTGGTGAATTCATCCCTTTCATTTTTGATATTAGTAATTTGGCTTTCTTCTTTCCTTTTTAAAATCAAATTAACCAATAATTTATCTATTTTATTGGTTTTTTTCCTCATAAAACCAGCTTCTAGTTTTGTTTATTAGTTCCATGGTTTTCTTACTTTCAATTTTATTAATCTATCCTTTGATTTTCAGGATTTCCAATTTGGTTTTTAATTGGGAATTTTTAATTTGTTCTTCTTCTAGTTTTTCTAGTTGCATGCCCAATTCATTGATTTACACCTTCTCTATTTTATTGATGTAAGGAATTAGAGATATAAATTTTCCCCTCAGTACCACTTTGGCTGCATCCTATAAATTTTGATTTGATCTCATTGTTGTCATTTTCTTTAATGAAATTATTTATTGTTTCTATGATTTGTTCTTTGGTCCACTTGTTTTTTAGGATTAGATTATTTAATTTCCAATAAATTTTTTATTCTCTCTTTCCATTGTCTATTATTGAATTACTTTTTTGCATCATGATCTGAAAAGGATGCATTTATGATTTCTGCTTTTCTGCATTTGGTTGTGAGATTTTTATGTCCTGATACATGATTCATTTTTGTGTAGGTGCCATGTACTGCGGACAAAAAGATTTATTCCTTTCTATTCCCACTTGGTTTTCTCAAGAAATCTACCATATCTAACTTTTCCAGAATTTTATTCACCTCCTTAAACTTTTTCCTTGTTTATTTTTTGGTTAGATTTATCTAGTTCTGAGAGGGGAAAGTTGAGGTCACATACTAGTATAGTTTTATTATATATTTCTTCCTGTAATTTGTTGAACTTCTTTCAATAAGTTAGATGCTATACCATTTGGTGCATATATGTTTCATATTGATATGACTTAATTATCTTTGGTACCTTTCAGCAAGATATAGTTTCCTTACTTATCTCTTTTAATTAAATCTATTTTTGCTTTTGCTTTGTCTGAGATCATGTTTGCTACCCTTGTTTTCTTTGCTTCCGGTGGAGCATAATAGATATTGCTCCAGCCCCTTCCCTTTACTATGTAACCAACTGCTTCAAATGTGTTTCTTTTAAACTACATACTGTAGGATTCTGGTTTTCAATCTGTTCTGCTATCTGCTTCAGTTTTATGGGTGAGTTCATCCCATTTACATTTATGTTTACTATAATTGTGTATTTCCCTCCACGCTATTTTTTCCCTTGTTCATTCCCGTTTCTCCCCATCCTTTCCCTCCTCACAAGTATTTTACTTCTGATCACCATCTTCCCCTATCAATCCTCCATTTGATCAGTCTCCATCCTCCCCCTTAAAGTATGTTTTAATGATGTCTTTGGTCCAGGGGTATACTGGTCAATTATAAGAACTGACTGTATGAAGAAAAAGATATACACACATTTTAAAGTTTAAAGTTTAATTTACATTATTAACATTTGCTCCATCACTTTTTAAAATCTTGACAAATCAACAAAACAATAAAGCAAGCTCTGGTTTGTAGTCAATTCGCAAGTTTTCAAGATATAAATACTTACACGGAAAATGTGGTGGTTGGTTATTGTTCTTTGTTCTCAAAGAGAACCAAAATGACATCACTATGCTAAAGTCAAGTTTCACTGTGTCCAGCTGTGGCTGATCAGACCAATACAAGCTCAGAATGCTCTGCCACAGGTCAGGCACAAATAGTCCATGTGAGCATTTGGGGTGGCGTAATGGCAAGCAAAGTAGTACTTTGCTGCTTGTTTCAGCTATTCAAGTGCCTTTGAGCCTCACCTTTGACTGTGTCAAATCTTTGTTGGAAACAGCATACATTGTGTTGCCCTTAATAGGACTAAAGGAGTTTGAAGACCTTCACTGCCCTTAATAGGCCTAATATCATCACATGGAGCCCATGGTGGGAGGACCTTGCTGAAAGAGGGCAACAAGAATGGCATAACAGGAAAGGTGGAACAGGAAGGAGCAGAGCAGATAAAAGCTCTAGCAGAAGCTGGGACTAAGCAGAACTGAGAGGGAGAATGCTTGTGGTTTTGGCACTCTGTCCATCTGTTCTGCCTGTGTTGATTTGTGTTACTTTGTCAGACAGAAGCACTCTGTCTATTGCTTTGTGTTGATTTCTCAGACAGAAAGTGAATTGAGATGATAGTTCTGGCAATGTCTGTAAATATTGTTGTAGCTCTGTTAAACTTTCTTTTCCTAGAAACAGAAATGGCAAGGGGCTTGAAGTGGAATAGTTCCAGTGGGCAGAGATATAGAACCAGAGCAGAGAGCTGCCTGTGTATGAATCCAGACAACAGTCAGGTGAATCCAGGTAAAAGCTGTGAGCATGAAAGAGGAGCCATGGGGTTTGGAAGTCAGTCTTGAGTTAAGATGAAAGAAGACTTTACTTGGGTACTCAGTGCTGACTGACTGACGATATTGTAACTTACTGTGACCTGGGGTGGATGGAGGTTGTGTTTTCTGCTACCCCCTTAAGGATGACTGGAAGCCAGCCTGGAGTCAAAATGAAAGACTTGACTCAAGTAGTCTATATTGATTGACGATATTGTGACTTACTGAATGATATGCTTTGTTTAAGACCATGTGGTCACCTTAGTAATAAGTTGTTACATTATATTGTTGTGACTGTTGTGCCTTAATTTCTTGAATGTTTTGTTTTGGTTTACTGCTGAAGAAGTAGAGAGTTCACTATACTATACAATTAGATCCTTAAAGTTATTCATAGCAGTAGTCATCAGGAGAACTGCTCATGATTGGTATTACAGGTGGGTTTTCCAAATTTTCAAATCACTCTATAAGTGATAGTATCAGTGGTTGTTCCATCAAAACTACAACTAACATAGGGGTCACTATAAATAAGTTCACAGTGAAACCCTTGACTCAAAGAGTTAACTGCATGGAATTCTCTCCTTATTTGGTGGATATTGATTACTTGGTGCCCCACACCTGCATGAGGGGTAGGCTTGAGTTGGTGAGAGAAGGAGAAAAAAGAGATCCTAATCATTCTGGGCTTTCAGTTTTGAGAGAGAAGACATACCATCCCAACCTCTTTTCAAATCCCTCTATAGAGAAAAAGGCCCCTTGGAAAAGCCAACACATAGAGAATGTAGCCATTCCTACCCTATCCCTTTCCCCAGCTTGCTAACTTTGGGGAACTTCCCCTTGGATGAGATCTGGGATTCCCTCTCTTGATTGAACCACATCATTTCACTTCCAAAGGGAGAGTACAATCTGTGTTATCGGGTATATATGCTCATATCTATACATTCTCTAATTTCCACTTGGTTACCAACTTGTGTTCATTGTAGAACTGAGATCCGGTGGGAAGCCTTGGCCATATAGCTTGAGAAACTCCTTTCCCAGTAATGAGTAGCCATTAGGAGTTGTACCAACAAGCACCATAGCACACCCAGGATGGCTGCTAGCACAGGTTCTTTGATCTACTTTTCATCTTGGGTCAACAATCTTACTTCAGTTACACGTGCACACACACACACACACACACACACACATATCTCACATTCACTTAGTTCAGGGGGATAAAGTCAGCACCTTGAACTTCAGAGAAACTTCAAACAAATTATAAGCAAAAAAAAAAAATACAGACAGAGGAAATAACTCAAATCAACAGACAGGGCTTCTAGCTATCTGACCAAAGCCAGGGGACTCCTTAATGGTTACTCAGAGTGTCATCTGGTCAAATCACACACGCACACACTCTTTCAATGAGTGAGCCCCAAAGTAAAACCTCACCTCAGAGCACATATACCCCTCTTCAGGGCCAGAGGGCATCACAAGCCTCTTGACCTAGGTGCTGTGGGCCTTCTGAAAAATAAGCCTTCCCTAGTCAAGCTTCTTTTATTGGTCTCCACATGAGGCCTATTAATGGGTGGGGAAGATCTTCAACTCCCATTAACATTAGAAGAGTTTAGCTTGAACCTAGATTACTTCCCCTAGACTAATAATATTTAAGGGAGCAGAAAGAATTCTAGCCCAGCATAGTGGCCACCCTCTGTCCTCAACCTCCTGCTCCCCTTTCCAGGAAGGAATCAAAGTCTCCCTTGGAGAAGGGTGGGAGAAAGAAATGCTAGAGGTATCTATTCTTGTCTCCCTTGGAGGCACACCTAGAAAATTATGTAGTGATTATATCTGGACATACATAATCTACCTGAGCAAAGCAATAGCACCACATACCCACCCCTTATAATATAATTATAAGATCAGAGGACCATAGGCTTTCTTAGAACTGAAAGTGTGTTTTTAAGTTAAGCTGAGATCAGTACTTCCTACCACTTGCAAATTGTTTGAAAGTACAAGGAGATCAAAGGAGTACATCTAATTGTTTTGACTCTTTTAGGGATGAAATTTTGCTGTGGTTATTTTTGTTTAAGAGCCCTATAAAAGTGAGGGTCCCAAGACACTGTACTCCATTTTTATTTTCCTGGTTCAGGAAAAGGGGCAATCAAGGCAGAAGCAAAAGTTCCTATCTTTCCATTCCAAAATTAGAAACTAAAAAACAAAATTAGAAGGGGCTACACTTGATTTTAAGTCAGTCCAGCATAGACTTGAAGCTCAATTAAAAGTTAATAAGGTGGGAATACTTATAGGAACTGGGGCAGAGTGAAGTAAGCAGAAGAATTTATAGAAAGACTAAATATAAAGGAAAATAACTTTGAAATACCTCTGAAGAATCATACGCTTCCCTTCCCTTGGCAGAAAGGCATTGGACAAGAGGTACAGAATGAGATATCAGTCTTCACTCAAAGCCAATGTACAAATTTATTTTTTTTTCCTTACTAGACTTATTTGTCACTAGAGCTTTAATTTTTGAGTAGAGTTGGAAGAATTATTGATGACCAGTGAAAGTGACACAAAATAAGAAAAAAAATCACTGAAACATATTAAAATACACAGAGGACAGCAGAAGTAAGCTTAAAACAGAACACAGAGGAGTATGGCAGCACTGGTACTTTCATGTCAAATTTAATATATATTTTGAAAGAAGAACAAACTGTTCATAATGGAGATTCATGGTTTCATAATTAATCTTTTTCCATCCTTTCTATTTGGAGATGTTAGTATTTATCATAATAAAAAAGAAATGTTTTGTTTTAAGTTGAGAAAAACAGAGAGATGTGCCAAGTAATAAAGACCTACAATATAAGGGGAGTTGAGAGGGCCTGGGGAATAGAACATTGAGGCATGTCTGCTCACCCCTCATGGGAACAAGAAGTCTTGGAAGCAGAGTCTAAAGGTATGTAAAATGTATCCAGAAACCCCTGAATATGGGACATGTTCATAGTCTGTCAAGGGATGATTGTGTGTAAGGAGAAGCCATTGGCACGTTGCCCTCAAAATAACCATTTAAATATATTTTATTGCATTTTTTTGCTTCTTTGGTCATGAATAAATACTATATAGAGTTAAGCCATGTTTGTGCTTGACTTTGCTAAACCATGTTCTCATTTTTGGAGTTTTTTGAAGTATAGTATACTGGGGAAGAAGGCAATTTTTCCTATGGATGGAGGCACTGACCCCAAGAAAGTGTGGAATTAAAGAATAAAAACTCCCTGCTCTCTGACAACCATAGAGACTTGGGTAATTTCCCCCAAACACCCTCTGGTTTGGGGGGAGCACTAAGTTTCTGCCTTGACTATGGCATTTCCCCCAAATAAAACAATAGGTTGTAAGCTCCTTGAACCATAGACTGTTGTTTTTGACCTCCCAGTGAAGTATCTAGCACATAGCAATTTAACAAATGTTTGTTGACTGACAGTTAACTCCTGGGCTCCCATTCCTGAAAGGGTTATGCCCCCAGTACTTAAAAAATAAGGTACAAAGAGAAAAGCTGAGTACATGCTGGGCCTTAGCTAATCCAGTCTCCAGGTCAGTGGCCCCAACTTCTGATAATTACAACAGCAAAAAGAACAGGTAGGGAGGCTTCACTTATGGTTCTCATTTCTATACAAGCCAGAGAAAGCAAAACACTTCAATATATACTGACAAGAATCCTGAGAAATTATCAGGAAAAGCAGCACAGGTGAAGAAATATTTAAGAGAATTTTTAGATGTTGCTAGTAACCCAGTAATAGAACCTTAAGTAGAACAGGACCCATAATTTATCATTTTAGATATGATGAATTTAAATGCAGACATGATATTCAATTGATGAATTTCAAGGTTATTACTGGACAGAAAATTATTTTGATCTAACTCTAATTATATACCCTATCGTTTGAGAATGCATCCAGTTGGTGATATTATAATATTTAAATATTTGAGACATATTTGATCTTCATTGTGGATAATAATTGGTAAATAGTGGTGCCATATTTTTGCAGCTGTGACATATTAGTAACTATACTTCATGGTAGTTTTCTTCAATGTAATTTTATTTCTTCCAATTAACAAAAATCTGCTTTGTCTCCCTCTAGTTTCCTTCTCTCACTGAAAAAAGAAAATAAAACCCTTTATAACAAATATACAGTCAAGCAACAAATTCCCACGTAGACCATGTCTAAAAAAATTTGCAGTCTGCTCCCTGATTCTACAACCTGTCAGGCAGTAGGAACTTAAATTGTGTTTGGTCATTGAGTTGGTCATAATTAAGTCTTTCAAAATTGTTTATCTTTACATTACTATTGTTATTATTTAAATTGTTCTCCTGGGTCCTCTAACTTCACTCTACATAAGTTCACAAGTTTTCCTATGTTTCTCTGAAACCAAACCATTCAACAGTTCTTATAGCACAATAGTATTCCATTACATTTCTATATCATAATTTGTTCGGCCATTTTCCAATCAATAAGTCATTCCATTGGTTTCCATTTCTTTCTTTTTTGTTTTTTGCTTTTTGGAGGGGGGAAGGTAGGGCAATTGGGGTTAAGTGACTTGCCCAAGGTCACACAGCTAGTTTGTGTGTGTGTGTGTGTGTGTGTGTGTTAAGTATCTGAGGCTAGATTTGAACTCAGGTCCTCCTGACTCCAGGGCCCGTGCTCTATTCACTGCACCACCTAGCCGCCCCTGGTTTCCATTTCTTTGACACCATAAAAAGAGGTGCTGTAAATATTTCTGTACACATTGATTCTTTATTTCTTTCTCTGACCATATTGGGGAATAGATATAGTAGGATCTAGATCAAAGGGTGTGAAGAGTTTAGTAACTTTTGGAGCACAGTTCCAAATTGATTTCCAGAATGATGGGGCCAATTTGTCGCTCCACCAAAAATGGATTAACGTTCCTGTTTTCCCACTTCTCCAGAACTTGTCTATTTCTTTTGTATCAACTTTTCTAATCTGATGGGTGTGAGTTGGTGCCTCAGAATTGTTCTAATCTGCATTTATTTGCAGAGTTCTCTACTGCTCTCTCTTCTAGTTTTGTTATCCATTCAAAATACCTGCTAAAGGTCTGTCTCCCCCAACCACAAGATCACAAACCCAAAACTTACTCCCAGATGCCTTGCTTCACCATCCTCCTACCTACTCCTAACCGTTCTCACTACTCGTTTTTGCCATTGCGATCCTAGAGGTTCCATTTTGACCCACAATACCTTAGCTCACATCATGCCTTTCCCCAAATCTCAGAAGCGCTTGGGGTACAAAAGTAAATGTGAAAGTAATTTGGGAGAGGTTAAAGAGACTAAAGAACTTGAAGGATCAGGAAAGGCCTCTTATAGGAGGTAGTACCTGACCTGATCTTGAAGGGAACTAAGGATTATAAGAGTTGGAGAGAAAGCATACTGCATGGAAGTAGCCTATGCAAAGGCATGGAGGCGAGAGAAAAGATAGTGGAGAGATCAAGAAAACAATTTTGACTGGAATGTAAAAGTGCCTGAGGAAGAACAATGCAAGACAAATCTGCAAGCCTCAACGAGAGCAATATTGTGAAAGTTTTAAATGCCAAACCGAAGAATGTGTCCTTTATCCTATGTGTAATAGGGTATCACTGAAGCTTTTTGAATAGGTGAACAACTTGGTCAGATCTGTGCTTTGAGAATATCCAACTGGCTGCTGTGTGGAAGAAGGTTTAGACAAGGGGATCCTGGAAGAGAAAACAATTAGGAGCCTACTGCAAGATGCCAAGTGAGAGGTGATGAGGATCTGAACAGTGGTAACAGTCAGACAGTGCAGAAAAGGGAGAGTGAGTAGCAAAAGAACCTAGAAGTAAGAAATCTATAAGAATAATAACCACATTTACGTAGCACTTACTGTATGCCAAGCTCTGTGCTGAGTGCTTTACAAATATGATCGCACCTAATCTTCACATGAACCCTGGGAGGTACATGCTATTGTTATACCCATTTTACAGATGAAAAAACTGAGGTAAACAAAGGTCAAGTGACTTGCCCGAGATTATGCAACTACAATAAATATATTATGAAGTAGTAATCATCAAAAATTATTTGGTATTGGCTAAAAGATAGAAAAGTTGATCAGCAGAACAGATTAGGTAAACAAGAGCCAAAAACAGTCTAACAGAATAAACAGAGTATTCCATAAACCCAAAGACCCTGGCTACTGGGTTGAGGATTCCACACTCAACAAAAACAGCTGGGGAAACGAGAAATGAATCTGGAAGAAATTAGGATTAGACCAACGTCACATACCGCATATCACAGTAAATTCAAAATGAATGCACGATATAAATATAAAAATTCCTATCACAAAGTAATTAAAGGAGAAGGAAGGGCATGCCTTTCATAACCACCGATAAGGGGAGAGTCACTGACCAAACAAGGAATAGAAATGATCATGAAGGCTAAAATGAGCCATTTTGTTTGTATAAAATTGAAAGATTTCTCAAATGTAATCAATAACATTAGAATTTGAAGGGAAACAAGTTATCTGAGAAAAAAAATCTTTGCATTAAATTTCTTTACTAAATGCCTACGATCCAAGATAAAAAAAAAAGACAGGGGATACAAATCTATAAGAATAAGTGCCATTCCCAATAGAAAAATGGCCAAAGGATATAAACAGGCATTTTTTTAAAAAAAGAGATATAAGCCATCAACAGAATTCAGCATGGGACTTGTGATTTCATTTATCTAGGTGACTTCTATATGAGGAAACTCCCTTTGCCAATTCAGATAGCTACCTCTGCTGAAAGTAGTCTTAGAGAGACACTTAGATCAGAGATGCTAAATTCAAAAAGAAACCCTTATATAAAGATCCCTGTGAGCATCAGAGTGGCTTAGAAAACCACATATTAACAAAACCTGTGTTCTACTATATTTTCATTTATTTCATTAAAAATTTCCTAATTACATTTTAATCTGGTTTGGACTGTTCTAGGGAGTGTTGGTGGTGGGAAGAGGGGTGTTTGGCACTTTTGGTCTAAACCCCTGAGAGGTTAAGTGAATTGTCCAGGGAAACACAGCCAGTATATGTAAGATGTGATATTTGAACTCAGGCTTTCCTGGCCCTGAGGCCATTATTTCATGCCACCTCTCTATCAACAACAACGACAAAAAAACACAAATTACCCTAGTAACATAAATACAAATTAAAACACTCATTAAATTGGCAAAGATGCCATTATCATCCCCATTTTATAGATGGAGCTGCAAAGAAAGGCAGAAGTTAAGTGACTTGCCCAGGGTCATAGCTAATAAGTATCTGAGGCTGAATATGAACTCAGATCTTCCTGAAATCCCCATTTTATAAATGAGGAAACATGTTCAGAGAAGCTTACTGGATAAGGGCCCCATAATAAAGGTTCAGAACCAGAGCTCAGCCCAACTCCCAACCTCATCACTACACCACAAGTTCTCACAGACACCCTACACCTGGGGTAGAATCAGAAAGCCCTAACAACACAAAAGTATGTGTGTCGAATTGGAAACCCTGAGCTGACGGGTGAGGAAAGCACAGCCGAGATTAAGAAAAGAGTAAGAAACAGCCATGAAATGAATGATTATTGGTCCTTTGGGAATTCTTAAGATAAGGAATTTGGTTGTCTGTGTTTAGAAGTGTGAGGGTAGAAAAAAATAGAAATGGATGCATTTCTGATGCATAAAAATGCTATAACTGGAGACTGAATAAGAAGAAATTTGAGAACTGATAATCATATTCTAAACAACAGTCATCCTCAAGATGCTTTTACAACTTTAATAAATCCTCATGGTACTCAAAAGGTAGTTACTACCCTTCTCAGGGAGAACAAGTACAGAGGAATGAGTTTGCCAAGGCTACCATGAGGAAACCAACATGGAAATCTGGAATTCTGCAGACATAGTTAAAATGACCAGAGTTCACATCCTGCCTTGGGTGTTCCCTAGCTGTCTGATCCTGGACAAGTCACTTAACCTCTTTCAGTCTCAGTTTCCTCCTCTGTAAAATGTAGATAATATCATCTACAGCATTTAGCACATTGGGTTGTTAAGAGAGTTGTTGAATGTGATGATGTATGTACAGCACATTGCTGCCTTTAAAACACTATTTAAACATCAGCTCATTACTAAGGTTTTCTGAATATGGCATTATAAAAAGAGATACATAAATTTACTCTTTCATATATAATCCTCTTTTTTTGCTTCTTTTTTACATTTAGTGTGTGCTTTTTGAAGATTAAGTTCAAAACTAAAAAAAAAAAAAGTAGGGCAGCTAGATTCCACAATGGACAGCGTGTCAGGCCTGGAATCAGGAAGACTCATCTTCTTGAGTTCAAATCTAACCTCAGAGGCTAGTAAACTGTGTGATCCTGGTCAAGTCACTTAATCCTGTATGCCTCAGTTTCCTCATCTGTAAATGATCTAGAGAAGGAAATAGCAAACCACTCTAGTATCTTTGGCAAGAAAACCCCAAATGGGGTGGTGAGGAGTCAGAGAAGACTGAAGAACAGGGGCAGCTAGGTAGTGCAGTGAATCAGCACCGGCCCTGGAGCCAGGAGAACCTGAGTTCAAATCCGACCTCAGACTCAACACAAAACTAGCCATGTGACCTTGGGCAAGTCACTTAACCCCAACTGCCCTACCTTCCCCCCTCCAACAAGCAAAAAAAAAAAAGACTGAAGAACAACTGAACAACCAAAAAAAATTCAAAAAAAAATCTCATGTTCTAGACCTCCTTTTTCATTTCAGTGCTCCTCACCCCATAGTGCCTAGTCTCTCTACCTCCAGTCTTCCCCTTTCTGCAGAGGGTCACCAAATTATTCATTCTGAAATACTTCTTAGATCCTGTCCCTCCTTGCCTTCTCTTTTCCCTATGAAATGAAGTCACTGTAATGCCAAACTCAGTTTCCTCATCTGTAAAATAAAAAAGACTTGATAGCCTCTAATATCCTTTCCAGCTCTACATCTATGATCTAATGACCCTATGAAAATCTGTAACTTGACATTCAATTCAACCCTTTCTACCCTTGGCTCCCTATTCCCCCACACAGACCCTCTACTCTTGCCGGTTATTTACCCACTACTTCCCCACCCCATAACTTTTAGCCCATGTGTCATTCACACTTGTGTCTTTGTTCACATTGTTTCCAATGCTTGCAATATTCATCTTTCAAAGCCCCATACAAATCCCGCTTCTCAATAGAGTCTTTTCTGACCATCTTACCCATGAGAGCTCCCTTCTCTGAGTTCATGTGATCATCAGATTTAGCCCTGGAAAGGTCCTTAGAGATCACATGGCCCAACCCCCTTCATTTTATGTGTAAGGAAAATAAAGGCTTCCATCTCACATCCATCAGACTGGCAAAAATGACAAAAAGGGGAAAATGACAATTGTTGAAAAGATTAAGGAAAAACAGGTCCATTAATACACTGTTTGTGGAACTGTGTATTGATTGAACCATTCCAGAAAACCATTTGGAACTATACTCCAAAAGTCACTAAATGTACAAACCTTTTGATCCAATAATAACTACTATTAGAAATATACTCCAAAGAGATCAAGGAGAGAGGAAAAGGTCTCCAACTTACAAGAATACTAATATTCTGTTGTAGTAACAAATTAGAAATAAAGTGTCAATTAGTTGGGGGAAAGCTAAACAAATTGTGACATATGAATGGAATAGAATTTTCTTGTGCCTTGAGAAATGATGAATCTGACAAAACAATACAATATACATTTATGAATCACTTACTGTGTGCCAAATACTGTGTTAAGTGCTAGGGATACAAATAAGAAAAAGAAAAACAGCCCCTCCCCTCAAGGAGTTTGCAATCTGATGAAGAAAGACCACACACAAAAGGAAGTTGAAAAGGGTTAGTAGAGGGAGGAGGAGAAGGGACTCAATGGCTGGTGAAGGTGGGAAGAGAAGGGGTGAGAGAAACATGAAGAGGCAGTGTGGTATTTTATGTATACACACATGCATATGCAACCTGTACATGCATGTGCATGTGTGTGTTTGCATGTACACGTATACACATGAACATGTTACAATGCTGTGTGCTTGTGTGCACACACATGTATTGTGCATATGTGAATGTGTGTGTATGTTACAAGGCAGGGCTTCACAGGGAGAGGAGAAGGTAGGTGAGTGGGTAGTGAAGAACATCCAAATGTTTTTAAATGCACAGAGGAAGAAAAAAAAGATATTTTGAAGGAGACGCAAATAGAACACTTTTGTTACTTCCTTAATTTCTTGGTAAATCATGCATAACAGACATTCAGGGCCTCCTTACAATTCTCTTCCTTGTTCTTTGTAGCTTGAAATGTTTGTGTTTGTGGATGTTTATAATAAATAAGAAACATTTTTCCATGGTTCCCAGAAAGATCACAGGGTTGTAGAATTAGAGGTGAAAGGGGCCCCAGAGGGCTTCGAATCCAATCTTCTCGTTTTACAGATGAAGACACTGAGACCCGGGCAGTGTGTAAGTAGCTTGTCCAAGGTGGCAGAGCCATTAAATTGCAGCGTTGGGATCCAAGTCGTGATCCCACTACTCCACATCTCTTTCCAATGCACCATAAGGCTTCTCCTTCATGGTTCGTTATCAGCACCACTCATTTAGTTTCCTGTATTGTTAGTTTTTCTCTTTATTCACATGTAATATCACCCCAACTAGATTACAAATAAGCATTCTAACAACAGAGACGTCCTGTACTTACTGTACATACACTGCTACCCTTTCCCCATCCCCACCATGTCTAGCGAAATGTATCACGCGGTAGGTGCTCAATAAATCTTTGTTTTTATTCCTCCCCATTCCAGTGGCTTCTCCAGATCCTAGCTAGGCAACTAGGCCTAATCTATAAGGATACAGGTTTTTAAGCAATAGCTTGCACTGATATCACCAGCTCCTCAAGAATGTTTAGAAAACTAGTCTCCACACCTCGTTGAATACGATTTATTCTACTTGTTTATTAATTATTTATTCTACTTGTTATTATACTAGAATAAATACATTCTATAGATTTATTATTTATTCTACTTATTATTATACTGGAATAAATACATTCTATATATTTATTATTTATTCTACTTATTATACTAGAATAAATATATTCTATAGATTTATTATTTATTCTACTTATAATTATACTAGAATAAATACATTCTATAGATGTATTATTTATTCTACTTGTTCTTATACTAGAATAAATACATTCTATAGATGTATTATTTATTCTACTTATTCTTATACTAGAATAAATACATTCTATAGATTTATTATTTATTTTACTTTCAATTTTGCCATTCTACTTCTTCCTCAGCCCAATACTAATCAGTTGACAATGTCTTTGAACAGCCCATCTGAAACAGGATTTACCCCCTTTGCCTTGTCACATCCTTTCTCCCTCCTAGCCCATATATTCTTCTTCATCTGTAAAATGAGAATAATAATAGCACTTACCTCATAGAGGTGTTATTAGGATAAAATTAGATAATATTTGTAAAGCACTTTGTAAACCTTAAAGCATTAAATAAATGCTAGTTATTATTATTACTATTTTTGTTACTATGGCTATCATCATCAAGAGTACCCAATACAAAGGCAAAGAGGAAACAGGGGAACAAGTGTTCTTTCTGTTTCTGTCCTTGATCATTTCAATCACAGGGATGATTTCTTGGCCTTCACAAAACTTGTAAGACTTCTGCCACTGCAATCTCCCAGCCCACCAGGTTTCTGGGTATGATTATCCAATCAGCATAAATGAGAGATTTAAAATGTCAAATAGCCAGCCATTCAAAGCCACACACATCCTTCAGCAACTGCTTTTTAATTGCTTGGAGAACATGTGTGCATTTTATCTTTCACCATATTCTGCAATCTAAGGCCTTCCTTCCTAAAAAGTGCCCATAGGCTGTGGGAAGGTCTACCTCTGAGGCTCCTATCAAGCAGGTAAAGTCTTAGCCAGAAAATTGCCCTCATTTAAGCTTTCTGTATGTATTGTATTCTATTCCATAACTGTTCTGGGCCATGCCAGAGAAGGGGCTGGTTTGGCTAGATATCTCCCTTTCACAAACAGGCATTTCCCAATTAATGATGTTTGAACCATCATTCAGTTAATTTTCCAGTACAGTGAATAAATCATTGCCAGCATGGATGGAAAATGTCTTTGTGCCGTGAATATTTTAAGTATTAGCTCTTTAAAGGTCTTTACAATCTTTTGAAGGAACAAAGTAGCCAAGAGGAAAGAGAGGGAGAATAGAAGAGGGCTGCTGTGAGAATTGTTTCATTAAAAAAAAAAAGAAAAAACCATGGCAGCAATCAATTCTCTCCTACTTTAAGAGTGCTACTCTATGACTTTTCAAAGGTGCTGGAAAAATGTTCTAGTCACCGAATTTCCGTTTTTGTTTAAATGCACCGCTTATTCTATAAAGCTTTCATTAAAGCATTGAATTATTTATGGGACTGTCTCAGTAAGGAAATGGTTACATGCTCCTTTGCATTTTATGTGCTCCTCGGAATTCAGAAACCTTTAGTATAGCTAAGACACGCAGAGCCTCAAAGCAGAGAAGAAGGAAGGGACCCCTCCATGGCTGGTCAGTTTAATGAAACAAATATCATTTGGGACCTACTATGTGCAAGGTACTGGGAATAATACCAAGATGAAAAAATCAATGCATGGTCCCTGAATTTAGGAAGCTTACATTCCAGGAGGACGAAATGAAAACACAAGTAAAACTCGCCCTTCCATTGGGTCAGTTCTCCCGCCTTTAAGTAAAAGGAGAAAATCATTCTATAATTCTCTAACACTAGCCTAGTCTGTTGCCTTTAGGGGAAGAAGACAATCACCATTCCTTCAGCTTTCACCCACTGGTCCTCTCCTCTGAGCTGTCTAAAGCCCAGACAGGACTCCACCATAAGGCCAAACCCCTATGGACAAAGAAAACCTACCTGAACTCATTTCCCAGTGGTTAACAAACTCTCCTTTGGCCACACCTTTCCCCATCCCAGTCATTTTCCCTATCCTCAGTGGTCATCATTCAAACTCCATTACCACCCCCCACTGCCCATTCTCTTATTTTCATCCCTTTCAAACCGATGCCACCTCTTCCCCCCCGCCCCCCCCCCCACTACCCCATGCCATACTCTAAAACTATCCCACATTTACTATGCTTTCTGGAATATATGCTCCAAAGGTAACAAACTTACTTTCATTTTACAGCTTTTCTCATTCCTTCCATCTTCAGGCTCTCACATACATCTTGGTGTCTCCTGTACCTCCAAGAGATAGAGGCCTCCCTCCATGGCCTCCCTTTTTAGCACTAATTACACTTTCACTTATTTCTTCCCTCACTCTCTCTGAAACAAGAGGGAGAGTTGGATTATTCCTTGTTCCCTACTGCCACTTCCAAGCCATCCCTCCACCACTGTCACTTAGTAACCTTTCCTCCTTTGAGGTTCAATCCATATCTACCACCCAATCAAAATTTTGGTACCAGTTGTTCACCAACCTCAGGTCAGTGCCTGACCCACAGTCATTACTCTATCTCTTTCCTTCATACTAGAACATGACTTCCACATGCATATTAAAATGACCTCAAATACCCTAACCTCATAGTGCCTCAGTTTACTCATTTTGTGACCCACTTCTCCACCCCACCTCAGCCACACCCTAAGATAGCAATACCCTTGATCTTGCTGTCATGCATGAATGAATCACTTCCAGAGTTCCTGAGCTATGAAATTTCCTGCTTCCCTACTGCCTACAGCAAACTCATGTCTCCTCCATCTTCAAAAACCCTTGCTCGATCCTTCCATTCTCACTATCACACAATATCTCCTCTGTTTTGTGGCCAGACTCATTCAGAAGGCAGTCTTCTGTATATAGGTGCCCTACTTTCTCTCCTCTCGTTCTTGATTCTCAACCGTCAGGCTTCTAATCTCATCATTCAACTGAAACCACCGTCTCCAAAGTTAACAGTGATCTCTTTTTTGGTGACTGTAATGGCCTTTCTCAGTCCTCATCCTTTTTGACCCTCTACCCTCTTCTGGATGCTTTCTTTTCTCTAGGTTTCCGTGACAATACTCCATCCTCTTTCTCCATCTATCTTTCAGATCTCTCCTCTTTTTCTGGATCTTTGTGCAGGTTATACCTGCAAACCTCTTCTCAGCAATCTCATCTGTTCCTGTGGATGATGACTCTCAAATCTAACTTATCCAGTCCTAACCTCTCTCCTAATCTCCAGATTCTCATCTCCAAATGTTTATTTGACATCTTGAACTACGTGTTCTGTAGCCATCTTAAACTTAACATGTCCAAAACGGAATTCATCTTTTCTCCCAATTCCTCCCCTCTTCTGAACTTCCCTTTTGTCAAAGACAGCACCATCCTTCCAGTTCAGAACAAGGTTCAGAACTTGTGCTGTCCTTGACTCCTCACTTTCCCCCACCCAATATCAAATCTTTTGGATAGCTCTTGTCTATTTTTAATTTATAACATCTTGTATATACATACCCAACCTTCTCTCATCTGACACTTCCACTGTTTATTTATTTACTTATTCATTCATTTTTTTGGAGGTAATGGGGTTAAGTAACTTGTCCAGGTTCACACAACTAGTAAGTGCCTAAGGTCAGATTTGAACTCAGGTTCTCCTGACTCCAGGGCCAATGCTCTATCCACTGTGCCGCCTAACTGCCCCACCAACTGCCACTATGTTATTGCAAATTTTCATCACCTCATACTCCGACTATTGCAACAGTCTGAAGACTAGTCTGCCTGCCACAAATTTCTCTGCACTCCATTCCATCTTCCACTCAGCTGTCAAATTAATCTTGAGATCTGACCAAGTCATTCCCACTAAATCAACTCCAGTGGCTCTTTTTCTCACCTCCTGGATCAAATATAAAACTTTCTGTGTAACATTCAAAGTCCCTCACAACTTAGCCCCCTACTGCCTTGTAAGTCTTCTTATGCCTTACCTTTCCACACTCCCCAATATACTCTGAAATACAGGGACAGTGGCCTCCTTTCTATTTTTCTCATAAGATACTCTATCTCCCAGTTCCAGAACTTTCAATGGCTGTCTTGTAACTGGAATTCTGTCCCTCCTCATCCCTATCTCCTGATTTCCCTGGCTAAGTCCCAGAAAAAAATCCTATTTTCATATATATTTTTTCACATACATCCATATAGATTTCATATATTTATATGAATATATATTATACATTTTTATATTACATATTTCATATATTTTCATATGTATACATATGTATCTTTTTTGTATATAGTTGTTTGCCCGTTGTCTCCCTCATTAGACTCTGAGCTCCTTGAGAACAGTCTACTTTTTGCCATTATATTCCCAGCACTTAGCACACTCAATAAATGCTTATGAAATGACAAGATAGATTCTGATATAAATTTTTCAAATAGCGTAAATTCTGTCAAAACATCTTAATTATTATTTTACCATCACTTGCTAATACATGATGAGTTTAGGTGTTGTGTAATGTATAAGTAAATGTTATTTTTTTATATTTCCCTACCTGAAAGAAATGACTTGCAGATTGAGATATTTAAGAATTCAAATCTTGAAATTCCGAACTTTATTCACAGATTTTTTTAGTGTTAACTTGTTAACCCTTTTTCCCTTAAAAAAAAAAATACTATGCTGTAGTTCTCAAAAAAAAAAAAAGGCAAAAGAGAGAATCAAGTAAACTGACTCTAGGAGAAGATGAAGAGGAAGAAACCACTTTCAGCTTGGGGAAGGAGTGGGCAGAAAGAGGGAATCGGAAAAGCTTCATGTAGGAGATAGAATCTCGACTAAGCCAAGAAGGAAGAAAAGGATTGCAGTTGGCAGAGAAGAGAGTGGGGCAAATCCCAAGCATGGGAGGGGGATGGCATGCAAAAATGCACAGAGGCAGGTTAATGTGCATGGGGATGAGGAAGCGACAAGTGGGTGAATTCAGCTGGAACAAAGTGTAAATGGGGGGGAATGTTATGAAATCAGTCTGGAAAGGTGGGGGGTTGGAATCAGATTGCAGAGCACCAGGCTAATGTGTTTCTGTTTTACCTTATAAGAAATAAGGAGCCGCATTTGGGTTTGGGGACAGAGAATGAACGCAGTTAACCCACAGCTAACTAGAAGGCTGGGCTGTCCGTCATCTCAGATCTGCAGAGTAAGGGCACCTGCCCCCACCCACCCATCCGGCACGACACAAACACGCTTGCTTTTCTGTACCTTGACTCTCACAGGCAGTTGGGTGCTGAAGTGGATGGAATGCTGAGTCTGGAGTCAGGAAGACCTCAGACACTTACTAACCCAAGTGTGCTCCTAGGCACATCACTTCATCTCTGTCTGCCTCAGTCTCCTCAAATGAGAAATAATAATGGCACTTATGTATCAAAGGAGATGATGTTTATAAAGTATTTACCACAGAGCCTGGAACATAGTAGGAACTGTTTCCTTCCTTCTTTTGACTGCAGTATAGTGATCCCCACTGCCTTCTTGCTTTCCAAAATAGCCAGCAGTGGGAATGGACATTTTTGTTCCCACTAACCTGTTTTGACTGTGTGAAGAAGGGCCAGGTACATGACTTTACAATCTTCTTCTTAGGTGGGACTAGAAGGTGACAGAGAGATAATCCAATATAAGAAGATTCTTTTCCCAGATTTCAGCCTAGTCTCCTTATTCCTCCATATTAATTTCCAAACCTGGTGAATTTCCCCTTAGGAATTCTATTTATGACTTTCAATCTGTTCGCTCTTTATTTTCTATAAAAATCCTGTATCTCAGCACCTTCCCAACATTCAGATCACAGCACTGGAGAATTTTAGAGCAGGAAAGAGATCTCACAGATACCTCTAGTCTACCCCCCACAAAGGAAAAACTATTTGCTCAAGGTCACTGAAGAGTAAGAGATCCAAGACTTGAACCTAAGCATCCTGGGTTCCATGCCCTTTCCACTTCTACCATGCCGGCTCAGAAAACTTATTTATTCTAAAAAATAATTTCTTTAGTCTTATTTTGCATAATATATACCATCATACTTAGTAAAAAAAAAACTTGTCATTCAAATATTAATTTAAGGGGCCTGAAGGTTATACCTCTGACTCTTCTTATTTATTTTTTTGGAGGGAGGAAGGCAAGGCAATTAGGGTTAAGGGACTTGTCTAAGGTCACACAGCTAGTGTCACGTATCTGGGGCTGAATTTGAACTCAGGTCCTCCTGACTCCACGGCAGATGCTCTATTCACTGTGCCACCTAGCTACCCCACACCCATCTTAAAGAACATTTTCATTAAAGCCCTTAGGGAAACCATGAAAGTTTCTTTCAGATATCTGAAAAACCACAATGTGAAGAAGGGGTTAGACCCCAAAGGTGTTGCTCAAAGAAGTAGGAATATTGATGAAAGTTAGAGGGAGGAAAATTTCAGCTCTAGTGTGAGAAGGAACCTTCTAATAATTACAGCATGCAAAGGCAGATCAGACTGCCTCTAGAGGGCATGAGATCCCTGTTAGTAGCAGTGTGCAAACAGAGGCTAGACCACCAGTTGTAAGAGATGTGGAAGCAAGGCCCTGTATCAGATAGAGAGTAGGATTTAATGAGTTTACAGATCCCTCCCAGCTAAAATTTTCCAATTTTACCCTCCTAAATATTTACCGAGTAGTTTTCTAGTCAATTGAATTTATTGGAGAGAGGGGAAGACATAGATATTATGCTGATCATTTACAATATAAAATCCAAACTCCCAGGCCAAAAGGCTTTATTTTTCCTCAATTATCCAGCATTAATGTTTTTCTTCTTCCTCACTCACTGGAAAAGAAAAAGAAAAAAAACCCAAAATCCTTCTAAGACATATAAATAGGCAAGCAAAACAAATTCCCATCATAGTCACTCTCATTTTGCATTTTTAGTCCATCCCCTCTCGGTCAGGAGGTAGGCAGCATTCTGTATCATTTATCCTCTAGAATTACGGCTGGTCATGGTGTTGATCAGAGATTTTTATGTTTAAATGGTCTTTTTGCTCATGCTTCAGTGTCTGAAGATGTCTCGGCCACTCAGGATGTTAGAAAGAAATCCCAGAGGGCTAGTGCCAAAGAACAGCGCGCACATGACCTCAGAAAGTAATCCTAGAGGACCACGACCCTCAGCTGATGAGACAAGACTATCCATGAAACAGACATAGACTTCAATAAATACTCCAACCAAATCCTAGTGTCTTTTCCAAAAGGTTAGAGACTTCCTTAGCCTTTCATGCGTACAAGCGCAGGAGATCAAAGAGCTGGTCATCACATGCACAATCATCAGCAAGAAGGCAGGCTTCTAGCGTCAGTGTGCACAGAAGGGGATTGTTCAGAGATGAATATATGCTTTTTAGGCTAGAATGAAAGGCAAATGATTCTCCAAGATAAAGTGTCCAAGTATCCAACCCATCATCATATTGTGGTCCTGCCACTTACTGTGAAACTGTAGAATAGGCAAGAACCAGGATAAACTTGGAAACCAAATATTTCCTCTGTTGGGAAAGAAGGGGCGAAGAACACTGCCCCAGGTGGAACACGGCCGTGCTTAACATTGCACGATGGCACAGGGTCAACAACTGGGTGTTTAATCATCTTCCAGCCTCGGTTATTTAGTGAATAAATTAAGAACATCTGCTTTTTATTCATCTGGGCCTTATCACCTCTAGCCTAAATTATTTCCATGGCCTTCTACTTGATTGTCCTGCCATCCTCCACACAGGTGCTGATGGTTTTCCTAAAGCATAGGTCTGGCCATGTCACTGCACCGTGCAGAGTACAATGCTTCCTATTATCCCTAGGCTGAAATACAATCTCCTCTGTTTTGATTTGTTTGTTTTTCATGTAAGACTCCTTCCAACCCAGCTCAACCTACCTTTTTAGCCTTATTATATTGTCCTCCCCTTCACCCATCATAGTACAGACAGACTAGAATGTTAACCAGTGAGTCAACAAGCATATATTAAGCCCTTCCTATATGCCTGCCACTTTGCTAAGTGCTGAATATTCAAAGAAAGGCAAAAGCATGGTCCCTCCTTTCAGGTAGCTACATTCTAATAAGTACAACATGCAAACAATTAGCTACAAATGAAATATATACAGTATATATTGAAGGTAATCTTAAAGGAAAAGGGCTGGAGGAGGGAAACAATCAGAAAAGCCTTCCTGTAGGAAGTGGGATCCAAGCTAATGCTTGAAAGATGCCAGGGAAGTCATCAGGCAGAGATGAGGGGGAAGCACATTCCAGGGACATGAGGACGGCAGCTGGAGTGCTCTGTGATACAGTAAGCGGGTCAGCATCACTGGATTCTCACCAAAAAAAAAAAAAAAAACCCAACCAAAACACAAAAAACACCTCTCCATCTCCCATCTCCATGTCTTTTCCCCATGGCTGGAAATGCATGGAAACCTCCTTGTCTCCAACTTTTATAATCCCTAGTTTCATTTTAAAGCTCAGCCCAAGAACTGTCTTCTATACCTTCAGCTGTTATTGTCTTTCCACAGAAAATTTATCTTGTACTTAGGAATATATTGTGTATGTCTATATTTAAATACAGACATATACATACAGATATATGTATACACACACAGTCTCCCCCAATACAATTGGGGGAGATTATTGAGGGCAGCAGCTGTTTCTTTTCTGCCCCCAAAGCTTAGCATGGTGCCTGGTACATAGCAGATGATTGTTAAATAGTCACTGATAGATTAATCAAATAACTTATTAATAATGATGAGTACTAACATTTTATAGCAGTTTATGGTCTCACAAAAATCTTATGTCCTCATGTGAATATGAATTAGGGCTCAATAATTCAACCAAGGTCCTGTCTAAGTAAATGGTAGATCTAGGACATGAATCCAGGTCCTAATTCAATACAGCTGGATTCTTTTCATATGGCTACCACCATAGTATTGTTATCATTATCACTCACCTAGAAACTATTGCAGTACTTTCCTAACAAATCTTCCTAACTCTACTCTCACTCCGTTTCTCCAATCTATCTTTCATACTGCCATTGAGTCATGCCATTCCCCTGACCAATGATTGGCAGTGGTTCCCTATTCTCTTATTTAGTAATGTTTAAACTCCTTTTACTAACCAAGGTCCCTCCATCTGGTGCCATCATACATTTCTGACTTTATTGTCTGTTCATGTACTCCCTACTCCAGCAAAATTGTAATACCCTCTGACCCCTAAATTTGTTTGGAAGTCTCATTCCCCTGAGACTTTGCTCATTCCATTCTCTATACTTAGAAATGTCCTCCCTTAAAACCTGGGGGAAAAGTTTTACACCAAGTTTCTCTGATAAAGGCCTATTTCTTAAATATGTAGGGAACTGAGCCAAATTTATTAAAATAAGAATCATTCCCCAATTGATAAACAGTCAAAGGATATGAATAGTCAGTTTTCAGAAGAAGAACTCAAGCTACCAATAAGCATATGAAAAAATGCTCTAAAAACCTAATGATTAGAGAAATGCATATTTAAACAACTGAGGTAACACCTCACACCTATCAGATTGGCTAACATGCAAGAAAAGGAAAATGTTGGAGGGGATATGGGAAAATAGGCACGTTAATGCAATAAATATATATATATATACATATATATTCTTAATGCACATTACCAAATAATACAAAACTGAAGATGTGTTTTGGATCATCCATGCTATTGCTTTTCTGTTGTAAGATACTTCAGCATTCAAGCATACCATTCAACAGAAACCAAGGAAACTGAATCTGTTGGTTTGTTTTATAATTTCTTGATTTTTCATAAAGTCATTGCTTCCCATTCTAATTTTTAGGGAATTAATTTTTCAGTGAGCTTTTGGACCTTCTTTTCCATTTTGCTAATTCTGCCTTATAAGACATTTTTCTCCTCATTGGCTTTTTGGACCTCTTTTGCCATTTGGGTTAGTCTATTTTTTAAGATATTATTTTCTTCAGTATTTTGGGGTCTCCTTTAGCAAGCTGTTGACTTGTTTTTCATTATTTTCTTGCATCACTCTCATTTCTCTTCCCAATTTTTTATCTATTTCTCCTACTTGATTTTCTGAGTCCTTCCATGACCTGTGACCAATCCGTAGTCTTCTCTGGGGGCTTTTGATGTAGGAGCTTTGACTTTTTCATCTTCTTCTGGTTGAATGTTTTGATCTTCTTTGTCACCAAACTAAGATTCTATAGTCTGAGGTTTTTTGATGCTGTTTGCTCATTTTCCTGGCCCACTCTGCTTCAGACTTCAGGGATTTTGTGCAGCTGTTTTCAGAGATACTTCTAGGGGGCTGTAGATTTTCATTTCTTCCAAGGTGGTATGATCAGAAGAGAGGAGTTCACTCCTCTCCTGGCCTGTGCTCTTGTCTATGAGTGAGCACAAGCACTCTTTTCTGCCTGGGAACTATGAGGAAGTTTCCCTCTCCACCACAGCCCCAAGCTCCATCACACCAGTGCTCCTCCTTACCCCAGGACTGTGACCCAGATCCAAGCAGGGCAAAGCAAGAGAATCCTGCCTTGGTGCCAGCAAAGAGGTCACTGCAACCCCCCTGTGATCAGCGGCTTGACCCCCCTCCACCATCTGTGGGCCAAGAGCTCCTGAGGTAGCCATTGCCGCCTCCATCCCGGGGCTGGACTTGGTTCGGGCTCCTCTCTCACCCATGTCCTGCTGACCTTGTAAGGTGTCTTTGGCGTTTGGGGGTTGAGAAGTCTGGAAACTGCCACAGATGCCAGTGACTCGGTGCCTTGAGGCCTGGTCCAGGTTTGCTGGGTGTCCAGCGTGTGCCAGAGTGGCCAGCATCAGTCTGAGCTCCTCTCCCAGCTCAGTGCAACAGACCTTTCTTGTCAACCCTCCAGGTTATCTTGGGCTGCAAATTTGTTTCCTTGTCACCCTGTGGGTTCTGCTGCTCTAGAACTTTTTCAGTTTCTTTACAGAAAATTTGGAGAAGTTTGGGGGAAAGAGCTCAAGAAAATTCCTGCCTTTCCTACATTATCTTGGCTCCACCCCCATCCCCCGGAAACAGAGTCTAGCAACATAAAGGGCTTCTTGAGAATCCGAGATGGTTTTCAAAGGTGAAATATTTGACTTGGATCAGATAATTTTGCATGACCAAAAAGAGGGAAGTTTAGTAAAGCATGGGGCAACCAGAATTCCACTCCAATCTCTGTTATTATATGATTTTAATTGAATTACATTATCTCTGGATTTCAGTTTCTCCATTTCCTTTATTTCATAAGGCTTGATGTTTTCCTTTCTTGTGTTTTCTAAAAAGCAAATCCCCTAATTATCAGTGTTTTCTGTGGCCACGCAGCGGGAAGTGAACATATAGAGACCAAGAGCTTCCAATAAGAGGCATCTGGGGGTGTCATTCTGCAGGGAATGTCATCTAAAAGTACATCAGCATTCGAGGGACTAATACGTGGGAGGTGGAGGGAGAGACTCATTCCATGATTTCAGTGAAATCCTCCTTTTCCAGAAGATTCAACTAATCCTAGGTATTATTCCAGCAACAGCGTGTGTGTGTGTGTGTGTGTGTGTAATGTGTGTAGTATGTGTGTGTGTATAGTGTGTGTATGTGTTCCCACCTACCCCTGCCCAATTTTCCCTACTCCCCCACCCCCTACCCCCACCGCCAGTTGATGAAATTATAAAAGGGAACTGCTAACAGAGAAACTAAGTATTAATGTGTCTACTTCCTGTAACCCCTTTAGGATGTGTAGTTTTCCCTGATGGAATTAGAGAAGCTGATTGCCACTAGATAGCCAAAGACAGGCCATGCCTCTGGCCTTTAAAAAGCCAGTTTGCCAATCCTGAGACAGCTGAGACAATCTAGGGAAGACGCAACTTTGTAGACTGTGATCCATGGCTGAAGGATCCCTACCAGAAGGGGTAGGGAGGTGGGGAGAAGGGTAGAATAAGATTTATCTCCCCAGACCCTGGTGAAGGTGTCTTACAGTAGATCTGGGATGGGATGGAGACAAATCAATCCGCTCAGGGAGATCCGCTGGGCAAGCCACCCCACAGAGATGCTGTGCCCATGAAAACACCATGAAAAGAAAAGGGACAGCAGAACCCTGCAGTACTAACAGTCTGATGGAAGAGGAAGGAACAGAAGCATAGAAGGAGGAAGAATAAAAGGCAAGAAGGGACATCTCTTCCTCAGAGACTAGAGTAAGGGAAGAAAGTATGGAATTAATGGAGAAGAGTTTTGAGTTGTGGAGGAAATAAAGGAACTCTGGATATAGAGCTTTGATTTTCTTTGTTTTTTTTATTTTAAAATTTATTTTAAACAAATACAAAATAAGAAAAGTTTTGGTTTCCTAAGTAGGAGGAAAGGTCATCTGCTGAGAGAAGCAGAAGCTAAGAAGGCTTCAGGACAGAGGTGGTCTGGACACAGGTGACCGTGTTAGAGTCCATCAGAGAAGAATAAAAGAATTGCCAGGTTGCATTAAGATTGGGTAGCATGAATTTGTAGTGGACCCAGCTGACAGGCTTCTTCAGGTGGGAGTGAAGAAGGGAAACAGAAGGGTGACCAAGGACTGAAGATTGGCAGGTGATGAACGTGCCGGGACAAAGAAGGCAAAGGATCCAAGGGTAGAATACAGAGTACAGAACTGTTCAACTACAGGGTCAAGACTATGGAGAAGAAACTGAGGCAGGAGTAATAGTTTAGAAGAACAGAGATAAGTGGAAAGATTAAAAGTCACAGTGAAGATGAAGACTAGTATTAGAAGGAACAAGGCAGAGGGGAAAATGGAAAAATAGGAAATTAAGAATTCAAGATCTTAGAGGTGACACAATTACGGTGCTATTACAATCTCAAGTTGATAATACCTATGAGTAGCTGATGTGGAAAAATGAAAGAGATAATGAGAATTGAGAAGGGTGATGAAATGGGAAGGAAAGACAAGGACATGGGGTGACTAGGTGGTGCAGTGAATAGAGCACCAGCCCTGAAGTCAGGACGACCTGAATTCAAATCCAGCCTCAGACACTTAACACTTACTAGTTGTGTGACCTTGGGCAAGTCACTTAACCCCAATTGCCCTGCCATCCCTCCTCCAAAAAGAAAAGACATGAACATATGTATTAACATCCCCAAATATGGGGACAGGAATGGGCGTATAGAGGAAAACTATGAACCAGGGACAAAACACCTTGAGAAAAGAGGGTAACCTGGACAACCTTTAGAATTAAAATAACAATATTTCAACTTGAAAACTATCTATAACAAAAAAGACAAAAATGACAATTACATGCAAATACATTTTTAGTAATTTTATTTCACATATCTGGAGATGGTATTCAGGATAATTCTAGTATATAGCAAAGTTCCAGAGAGATCTCAGACAATACCTAAAAATAACTAGGAAGAGGGAGCAAAATCTAATAAGGTATTATAGATAAAAAGTTACCAGAACACAGAGAGCACATCTATGGATTCTTTCTAACAAAGGAGTCTCGTATATATCAAGAGAAACTACACAGAGATTAAGAAGTATCGGGATGGATCAAGCCAATCTAACCAAGACACATGGGTGGAAAATAACTGAAATTGCAATAGATGAAGAAGTAAATTGGAACTATGCCTGGTTCAAGGTTATCACTGACAAAAATGTTTAAGGTTTGAAGATGAAAAGGAAAATCTTGAATCTTTTTTTTTTTTAAGATAAGAAACTAAGAGAGGATTTATGGTTGTAAAACTAAGGTTGAATCCTTTTAATTAATGCTTCACTTCACCAAAAGTACTTTGGCCTTTCTAAAAGCAGGTGTGAATTTTCATTCATTTTCCCTCTAGATAGAAGAGGAAAATTCTGGAACTTAACTGATACCAACATCTTGAATGTGATTTGAAGGTCACACAAAAAATATCATAAACCAATTTTGCAGCAGGGAAATGTGAAAAAACAAATCTTTCAAGGTCAGTTTTTAAAACTTTAAAATAAATGTTAATGTAATTAATTAAAAGTAATTTAAAATGTAAAATTACAATGCTGTGGTGTTTTTTTTTTTTTTTTCAGTTAAGGGAGATATAAGGTGTTAGCAACCAGTAACACAGGAGTTCTTAAACTAAAGTTCCCAGACCCATCAACACATTTCTAAGGATTCACAAACATGGACTAGAAAACAACTGCATCTTTGTTTTCACTTGAAACCAACTGAAATTTAGCATTTCCCTCAATTATTTTAAAATATTATTCTGAGAAGGGGTCTATAGTCTTCAACAGACTGCCAAAGGGGCTTTTGACACACTCAGAAAAAAAAAAAAAGGTTAATAATTCAGGGTGTCCCTAAAGTCTGGACACACAGGAAATCTCATTAAGTATGCATATTTTCAAGAAACGAAATTTTCAGCATTTTTTTAAATTAGCATAAATTTTAGCCATGACAATTTCATATGGAATAAAAGCTTTCATTAGCTCTTGGGGACCATTTTCCATATTAATGAAATTAATTTAATTAATTAATGAGATTTCCTATGTGTCTCCTATGTCTTCCTATGAAATCTCATTTATGCTAATTAAATAAAATACTGTTGAAAATTTCATTCATTTAATTTCTTGAAAATATGCAGTTAAATGAGATTTCCTATGTGTCCATACTTTAGGGGCACCAATATAAGCTTATTTTCTATTATGTTGAATCACCATCCTTGTGCTTTTAATGAACTACTGCAGGATTTTCCATCTAATGTTAATCTATTATCAATCAGCAAATATTTCTTAATTATCTACTATGATCCAGCTTCCTTGCTAGGTGCTAGGGATGCAGAAGACAAAAGCAAGACATAATTTCCCCCTGAAGGAGGTCATATTCTAAGAGGGAAAACAATATGTATGTTATACATAATTCTATATAAAATACATATAAAGCAGATACAAAGCAACCTTAGGCAACAGTTTCCAAACTGGGGTCCATGATTTTAAAAAATATATATATTTTGTTAACTGTATTTCAATATAATTGGTTTTCTCTGTATTTTTAGGTATTTTATGTATTTTTTTTTAAAGCAATTGGGGTTAAGTAACTTGCTCAAGGTTACATGGCCAGTTATTATTTCTGGGTGTGGTGCTGAGTATCTGAGCCCAGATTTGATCCAGGTCATCCCGACACTGGAGCCAGTGCTCTTATTCCCTGAGCCACCTGGCCGCCCCTAAGCAATTGGGGTTAAGTAACTTGCTCAAGGTTACACGGCCAAGTGTTTCTGGGTGGGTGCTAAGCATCTGAGCCCGGGATTCGATCTCCAGGTCTTCTCAACACTGGAGCCGGTGCTCTTACTCGCTGTGCTACCTGGTCACCTCGTATTTTATGTATTTAAAAACATTATTCTCAGATGGGATCCATGACACAAAAAAAGATCAAGCATCACCTGCCTTAAGGAGAAAGTATCAGAAGCTGGGGGGACTAGCAAAGGCCTTAGGAACGATGTTGTGCTTAAGCTCAGTCTTGAAGGAAGAGGTACTCATAGAGAAGGAGGAAGACATTTCCAACATGGAGAAGAGCCAGTCCAAGTGAAGAGAAATGGGAGATGAAGTGTTTTGTGTGACAAACAGTATGGCCAGTTTGGCTGGCAGGGCAGGGTCAAGTTGTAAAATTTAAATCCAAACAGAGGAATTTACATTTAATCCTAGAGGTAGTAAGTGGCCACTGGAGTTACCTTAGAAATAAAATGATATGGTCAGACTTGTGCTTTAAGAAAACCAATTAGGGGGGAGGCTAAGTGGCACAGTGAATAGAGTCAGGACCACCTGAGTTCAAATCCGGCCTCAGACACTTAACATTTAATAGCTGTGTGACCTTGGGCAAGTCACTTAACCCCAGTTGTCCTGCCTTCCCTGCTCCAAAAAGCAAAAAGAAAATAAAAAGAAAGTTAATTAGCCAGCTGCATGGAGGACAGACTGGAGTGAGAAGAGATTGAAAGAAATTATGTGGTTATTGCAGCATCTAGGTGAGAAGTGATTAGGGCCTGAACTAAAACAGCAGCTGTGTGAATGGAGAAAAGGGAACATATGTGAAAGACGTCGTGGAGACAGATCAACATTATAACACTTAGCAGTGAGCTGAATGTTGGGTGAAGAGTGCAGAGGGGCAATGAGGTCTGCAAACCTGGGGGACTCTAAGTCCGCTGATGCTCTCAAAAGTACCAGGGATGCCCAGAAGAGTGATGGGTTTTGAGAGGAAAAGTAATGAGTTTGGGCACAGATATGTTGAATTTGAAATATTTATGGGACATCCAGTACAAAATATCTGACGATCCACTGTTGGTGTGAATGCTCATTACAGAGAGGACAGAAAGAAGGGGGGAGGGGGAAGAGGGAGAGAATTGGTAGTAATCTATATAAAGACATTAATCAAACCTAATGGGACTGACAGCGTCACCAACTGTGAGTGTGGAGAAATGGTCCTAGAGAATCCAAGACAGAGCCTTAGTTATGTCTAATGGGACGCTGAAGAAGATTCAGCAATGGAGATTTGAAAAGAATCAGACAGACAGGCAGGAGGAGAGCCAAGAGAACAGTGTCATGAGAACCCAGAAAAGAAAATGGATTCGGGGAGGACAGAATATTCAGGAAGAAAGAGTGTTCAAAATGTCAAATGCTGCAGAGACATTAAAAGGGATGAGAACTGAGGAAAAGTCAGTAGATGTGACATTTGAGAGATCACTGGCCATTCTAAAGAAAGCTGTTTTACACTTGAGAGGTGGTTGGGAGCCAGACGGCAAAGAATTAAGGAGTGAGGGAGAAAAGAAGTGGAGGCAACAAGTGAAACATAAATTTATGATGCAATGCGACAGCTTTCACATCCAGTTACAATTTGTACTCGATACACTGCTACCCTAGAATTAATGCAAGATCATTTCACTCCTGTTAAGTTCAGTCGTCATGTCGATGACACATTTTCTTAAGCAACACTTTATGTTGAATGCTAAAATCATACTGAAATGAACTGATTATTTTCCAAATAAATTGATTATTCTGTTTCAAAGCTGTGTAAAAAAGAAAGGGGAAAAAAATGAAGAGAGGAAAGAAGGAAGGGAAGAAGCAAGGAAGGAAGGAAGGAAGGAAGGAAGGAAGGAAGGAAGAACTTATACCATTATTATTTGGACTTTCAGGTTCAAATAAATATATTATAACTATAATTAAACCATATAAAAGCACATTTTAACACCTAAAACCACTGCAGTGGGGAGATACAGAAAAATGGGAGGGATATAAAAAGGTATTACTGTAGTCAGCAATTAAAGCCAAATAAATCATTCAAACTTTTAAGTTCAAATTGTTAATTCATAGCACTTGGTTGTTACCATCAGCAGGTTTCAATCCCTATAAAAGTATTTTTTATAGCATATATAACCTGGAAGCTAACCTAAGTCACTGTTTCATACAATGCAGTCTAGTAAAATACAATATCATTCTGTCTGTTAAAACCAACAGCTGAAGGTACTTAGCATTATTATGAGAAAAGTTTGTTTCTCAGTCATTAAGGAGAGGCTTTGAAAGCACCTATTATTCAGTTGAACAGATTACACTTAAATCAGAAAACATTTTCTGGAGTGCTAAGCATTGTATATTCATAACAATATTAATCTTGTGCATATCTGAATGCTGCTTCATAAACCAGCATTTCTTATTTCTGCTTGTTAAAAAATTCAGTCTTTTAATTTGACTAGGCTATAAATACACACATGCACCAATACCTCTCCAGCCCTATTCTCCACCCCTCCCACTCCCCACCCCCCCATCACACACACTCACACACACATACTAATATGGAGCAATTAAAATATTTTCATTTTACCTGAAATTTTGATGAATTTTCTTGAAGAATTCAATTGAGAAAAAACCCTAATTGGTAGTTTCTAAAAGAAGAAGGGGGGGGGATTTTTAAGATTAAAAAATTTCTTCAACTAAATTACTAGCATGATGCTTACAAGTGTCAGTATCAAAAAATATTTTGAGTAGTCAAACAGATCTCAGAAGATTTAGCCTCAGCTCTCAGTGAACCCAGCCCCTCCAGTTTCTAAGGAGGAGTGACCACCAACATATACATATGTAACTGAAACAAGAATTCCTAGGTTTGCTCTCATGTGATGTGGCCAGCCCTCAGAGTCAATACATCACTAATATCCAGTCTCTTAAAATAAGTATATCCTGATCAAGAGTTAATTGTTTCAGGGGGGAAGAGAAGAGAATTGTTCAAAGGGGCAGAAGGAAGTAATCTGAAGAAATTCACCACTTTACAGAGCTCAGCCTTCTGTACTCATCTAACAAAGACAAGATTAACACAAGAAAAGGATCTGGGTTTGGTGTCCCAAAAGCCAACGTCTTCAAGTAATGATATACTGGAGAAAAGTCACTTTGACAATTATGTGTATCTTTCTTTGAAATTCAGTGACCTCATTTTTTTCTTCAAGCCCCATACTAATTTTCAAGCCCCTGATCTACACTGTCAAAATAAGCCCCACCACTTCCTTTAATTTATTGATTTCAAATAACTGAAATGCAGTGAGAAAATGCAAACTAGAGTTAATATTATTCCTACTTTTTTTTTTCTTTTTGCATATTAAAAGGAGCCTCTTCATGGAACCTGGGTATTTTAACTGTCATTTCTTTCATTTGTTATGATCTTGCTAACTGATTACCTATTCAACAGACAAGGAAACAGAGCAACTGTGGGACCTCCCCTTGCCTTTAAACACGGGAACTTTTTCAGTCTCACCTGTTGTGAAAGTTCTAGACTAAATAGCTTTGTCCACAATACAGAAGAACCGAAAAAAAGTTGCAACTTTTAAGAGACCTGGATAATTCTTATTAGGAAACTTCACGACAATATTTCCTGTAAATGGAAAAAGATTGTTCCAAATTGACCAAAGATTAAAGGGCTGATCTGCAAATGTTTTTTGTTTTGCTTTTTGGAGGGGGGAATGCAGGGCAATTGGGGTGAAGTGACTTGCCCAAGGTCACACAGCTACTAAGTGTTAAGTGTCTGTGGCCAAATTTGAACTCAGGTCCTCATGACTCCAAGGCCTGTGCCCTATTCACTGCGCCACCTAGCTGCCCCTGATTTGCAAATGTTAAAAAATAAATGTAGCTAATTACAGTCAAGGGCCTCTCTTTTTCTAAATATTCACACAAAACCAATAGGCTCTATTAGAGCATTCTGAAAGATGAACACAATTTGCCTACTCTGCCACCAGTCAAACATTTGTAAATCTCTCACTGCCCAAATCACCTACATACAGTATGCTTTTAAGAGGAATGGAGGTGAATCTTGGAGTCTGATAACCCAAAAGCACAGCTTACACTAAACTTGAAAGAAGATTCTGTGGTTGTACCAGGACTGTGATCATAGCTAAAGTGTGGAATCCTAGAAGCATGAAGAATGAGTTTGAACTCTCCCACAATATTGTGTTTGGCCCAAGTCTCCCACAGATTTACTTCATCTGCTTCAGGATGACAATGTGCTACACCTGGCCAGAAGTGCATCTCAACTAGAAAGGAGATTACTAAGAGTGGAGGGTTAAGAGACACTCTGTGTAACCTCAGACAGGTCACTGAACTTCTCTTTGCCATGCAATGGGGAAAATCCCTGCCATATTTAATAGAGTTTGTTTTTAGGAACAAGTGATACAGGAGATATGAAAGCACTTAAAGTTAAAAGGCACAATACAAATATAAGATAGTAGCAAAATTTCTGACTAAAGGAGATTTTCCTTTTTATTGTTCTTTTATTTTCACATCAGCCTTTATTTCTGAATACATATCCATCTCTCTTTTCCTAGTCAGAATAGCAAAGATTAAAAAATTGTTCAGCAAAACCAATGAAACAACCATGTCTGACGATACACAATATTCTCTACATCCAATGCCCTACCCCATCTGTTTTAAAAAGAACAAAATTTCTCAATTCAGTTAATTTTTTTTAATGCCAGACTCATTTTTGTTGTTGCTGTATTGTTTTTTCGGTTGGGTCTGACTCTTGATTACCCCATGTGGTATTTTCTTGGTAGAGATACTAGAGCGGTTTGCCATTTCCTTCTCCAGCTTATTTTACAGATGAGGAAATTGAGGCAAATAGGATTAAGTGACTTGCCCAGGGTCACACAACTAGTAAGTGTCTGAGGCTGGATTTGAACTCACAAAAATGAACCTTCTTAACTCCAGGTCCAGCACTCTATCTAGTGTATCACCTAGCTACCCATACTAGAGTGTTGTCCCCCCTCAAAATCACTGCCTTTGCAGTTCACTGATACTATCTTTGCCCAAAACATTTTTGGAAGCCCCTTTTTCAAGACTGTCTTTGGAGATTGTGGCATGTTTTTTTTTTTAATACTCTCAATAATGGGGGTGGCTAGATGGCACAGTGAATACAGTACCGACCCTGGAGGACCCGAGTTCAAATCCGACCTCAGACATTTAACACAAAACTAGCCATGTGACCTTGGGCAAGTCATTTAACCCCAATTGCCCTACCTTCCCCCCCTCCAAAAAAAATATTCTCAATAATGGCAAGTCGTCATCCTTACAGGGAGGAATCTGAATGGAGCAATTAAAAGTCATTTAGCACCAAGGCTGGCAGGACATCAAGATGAATACTACCCTTCTTGGCTAAATACAGGATGTGTTAAGTAATGAGACTGACATACTTGTGTAGTTTATAAGCTTTGTACAATGTTAGCTGAGCTGGAATCTACTTGGGTTCCCACCATGACTATCTGTAAATTCAGTTGCCCGTGTTGTAAGTTCTGGAATCAATGCTATGAAATGGATCCCATCACATTTGTAAATGTGAGTGATGTACTGGACAGTCAGTAGTCTTCTGATACTTTTAAGAGCAGTCTAGAATGAAAGCATAGTACCTGAAGGCAAAGTGCTTAGAGGTTCTTCATCCCACCAGTAGCTGGATAATATCGCCTTGACATCACTCTGACCTGCATTTTATTTCCTTTCCTCACTTCTGATGCCCTTAGAAGCCCCGCACCAGTTTTTGAAAGAAAAAAAAAGCTGCCTGGGAGTTTACCTACTCAGGACCTAGAAGGTGACTGAATGGCTAAGTAAAAGAAGCACTAAACTAGAAAACAGGAGACCCAGATTCTTCTGTTACAGCTATCACAAACTCTGTATGATGGAGCTGGTCACAGCCTGTTAGAGTTTAGGAATCAAGAATTCCAATTCAACTTCAGACACTAGCTGTGTGACCCTAGACAAATCACTTAACCTGTCTGTAAATCATCTCAGTAAACCAAAGGCATCATACTTCAAGTTCTAATAGTCTGTATCTTCTAGCCATCAGGGCCAGGAAAAGAGCTGAGACTCAAATACTGGTCTCATTTCCTTAAGTCTAGTACATTTTCACTAAGTGTAGCACTTAGCACAATGTCTAGTAGATATCTGGTCGTTTCACTTGTGTCCAACTCTTCATGACCCCATTTGGGGTTTTCTTGGCAAAGATACTGGAGTGTACTGGCCATTTCCTTCTCCTGCTCACTTTACAGATGAGGAAACTGAGGAAAACAGGGTTAAGGGATTTGCCCAGGGTCACACAGCTAGTAAGTGTCTGAAACTGAATTTGAACTCAGGAAGATGAGTCTTCCTGTCTCCAGGCTCAGTGCTCTATCCACTGCACCACCTAGTACAGGCCTAACAAATATTTATTGATTGAGTCATCGGAAGCCCAGGACTCAAAAAATGGAGGTGAAAGGGTCATTTGATAAATTGAATTGTAATGCAGTAGTCCTGGTCCTGGTTAAATGACAGGAACAAGATCACACTAAGATCAAAGACCAGCCACACATCTCTGTCAATTGGGCAGATGACTAATTTTCACTGCTTCCAGCTTCAAGACCACCCACCCACCGATGCACCCCAACATCCGCAGACCCCTCCTTTGCTTCTCCCATCCCAGTGACTAACATCAAGAGAAACAGATCAAGCAATGATCTTCCCTTCACAGAATAAATGGCTATTTAGAAATGGAACCCTGTATTTCAACATTCCATGTTTATGAACCCTTCTCCAGTCCCTCCCATTCCCCTGCAGTTATATTCCTCAACAATTTTTCTGGACTCTCTAAGTATCCTCCTTCACGGGGTCAATCACCTCAGTTAAGAGACCTAGGCAGTCAGTCATCCCCCTCTCTAAAGAAAGAGGCGAAAATACCTACCTCCAGTGACAGCCTCACCCATATTCCTGTACATGAATGCAGGTGAATTTAGAGCAAACGTCCTATTGAGTAAGAAGGGATCCTCTGTCTAAGCCCTCCTCCGGCTACACTCCATTATGCAGGGATCATTTAGCTTAGCCCCAAATGAAACAGGTTTCTGCATTCCTGACAGACTTTTCCTTGTGTGAGGGTTGTGTGCTGAACCAGAAGGGATAAAGAAGAGAGGAACCTGGGATCTCTGCCATGTCGGAATTCTTCTGATGATTCGGCTGAGATGAAGAGAATAAATAAAAATGAAAACTAAAAAGTTAAGTTTGAAATAAGGAAAGGAACTGAAATCACATTGCATTCTAGCAAAGGGCAGCATTGACTTGTTTACTAATGGGGGCTAAGTGTCCTGAGCTATAACAGGAATATATGAAATCCCTGGAAGGCTCCTCAAATTGATGTTTGCAATTAGTAGCATTTAATATAATCAGAACTCCGATTCCTTATGTCACCCTAACAGAGCCTATAGGCCTCTAATTCACTGGGGTATTTGGGGAAACAGTGGCTTACATGAGAATAGCTCCTAATTACTATACCTTTGTACAGGGAAGCCCTTTCACACACATGAATGTGGAGCTCTTTCACCATTAGAACAGACCGACCATCTTGCTACTTAATTATTAAACACTGACACGATGCTATCATCTCATTTCACAAATGGGGCATTTGAAGAATAGGACGTTCTTGTCCAAGGTCACTCATCTAGAATCTTAAGATCATAGATTAGACTGAGGAGAAATCTTAAAAATCATCCGGCATAGAGGTGTCAAACTCCCTGCCCAAAGACTCCAACTGCAGCCAAATCACATCTAAATGTAATTAAGAAATGACAAAATAAAACAAAAATATAATATCTAAGGTGTGGATTTCTAAATCAATGTGGCCACAGGGATCAACTATTTGAGTTTGACACTACAGCTTTGGTCCAACCTCTTCCTTTTACAGATAGATGTAAGGAGGCCCCAGAGAAGTTAAATGACTTATTCAAGGTCACATGGGTATAACTGGCAGAACCAGGATTTAAAACTTGGGTCCTCTGATGCCAAAATCAGGGCTTCCCACTGTACTGGACGTAGCTAGGTAGCCCGGTAGATAGAGTACTGGACCTGGAATCAAGACCTGAATTCAAATTCAACCTCAGACACTAACTGTATGACCCCAAGACAAGTCACTTGACATATCTTCCTCAGTATTCTCATCTGTAAAATGGGGATAATAACACCTACTTCACAAGGGGTTTTGAGCTTTAACAAGAAAATAGGTAAATTGTTTTTGCAAACCTTAAAGTTATATAAATGCTAACTATTATTATTACCACATAATCTCCAAGTCATTTGCTTAATTCTGCCACTGTCCTCTCCAAGCATATTCTGTGAGAAAGACTAGCATCTCCCTAGTCCAGAAAATATAGCTAATGCTGAATATAGCTAAGAGGAGAAAGCAGAGAGGGAAGGAAAGAGATAGTAAACATGAACAATGACTTATTATTACTTACATGTGAATTATGCATCTTTCCTAGTGTTTCTGAATATCATTTATGAGTAAATACCTTGGCAAAACTGTCTCCTGAAAATGATAATTTTTCAAATGGCATTTCTATAGCAATTTAAGAGCTTTTCTTCACAAAAGGCACATTGTTTCATACATACTCCCATCTCTGCTGCTCACTCTATTACTATTTCAATCAGAGAGGAGTAAAGATAATCTTTTACCCACAACTTTCAAATATGCAGCATAGACAGAACCACAACTGTAACCAAGTCGTAACGTGTTGACAGAGGCAAAGAACGAAAAACACAGACATCTGTGGTCCCCAAATGAACCTGCTATATATACACACTCACCTACGGTTTTTAGTAAAAGGAACTAAAGAAAACCTGATACCCCGATGACAAATGTTCTCTGTTTTGACAACCAGATATGACCATGACTAAAACACACAGAGCTGATCTGCCTAATCAATCTTTTAAAACAAACTCTCTGTAGGATTAGAGATGTAACAGTCTATACCACATAAAAGTTGGGGAAACAATGGTGTTTCTGATGGAATACCACCCACCCACCTAAGACCTACGAAGATTAGGAATATGCTTGAAAGGAGACCAGACGAGCACTGTGATGGAAGTAAACAGCCTGACCTGATTAAAGCTGGACTCTTTAGGCATTAAAGGAATTCTGAATTGGGCATTACCCCCTAAAGAATGAAATATTGAAAGAATGCACTGAAATCTACCCTAAAGCAATGAAACAGAGGTCTAGCCAAAAATTCAGTCTTGTGATCCTGCCTTTTCATCAGCAGAGCCTTTACACATAACTTGTTAAACCTGCGTACTAGCCTTCATCAGTCACTTCCCATTCCCAAGCATCACAATATAGCAGTCAGTCTGAACAATTCAAAAGATCATTCTGGTAAAAGCAGAGATGCTGCTAGGCAACAGTTTCGATCACAAAGGAAAAAAGGCATTATATACTTATTAAAACAAGAAAATGCAACCTATTGTTTACTAAGAGGGAGGAAATTCTTAATTCTTGTGGTCATTGGGACATAAAGCCTAAAACAATAAGATGAGGGCTTACGAGGACTACGAAAAACACAACTTTAAAAAAAAGCAACATGCAAATAACAGAGATACCTAATTAGGTAAACTACAATTTTGTTGGGCTCCGAAATGCTAGCTCTCACAGGACTCTTGGGCTTAATATTATTATTCCCTTGCCATTCCCACAATATTGAAATATCAAGAGTTTTAAATAATATTGTGGAAACCTAGAGAATAGTTTAAAAAGTCCTTTCTTGGCCCCAATAAACAAGAAATGAGTCTTAAATCCTTTCCACAAGTCTAGACAAAGGAACTTAATGATATAGACGAATGAGTTATCTGAGCCTGTGATACAAGTTAAAATAGAAATGAAAACAATGAAGAATCGTAAGATTTCAGGAAATGGGTAAGAAAGGCTCAGGACTTGATGGAGGAATTTCCCATTTTAAGTTATTTCTTAGATGCTTTTCTTTATTAGCCTCAAAGTCAGGATCAGGTAATCTCTAGCTCTATGGATCATACTATGTGAATGTCATGTTAACAGTAAAATATGTGTGAAATAAGATTAAACAGTCTCACAAAAAGCATCACAGCACTTCCAAGAAACAATCCTTTGATCTCAGGAGCTTATACACCACACGGTCCATTAGCTAAATTCAGAGTAACTCAAAACTGACTTTCCTGAAAACATCACAGACCTCTCTTTTCTTGTACTTATTTCTCTGCCACCACAAAACTGAAAGGAGCACTCTGATTGTATTTAAGTTCAACACAATCCAAACAAACAATTCATTAAAGATTTTTCCTAGCATCCTCAATTAGAAAACCTAGAAAATTTAAAACTATTAGGCCAATATACAAAAGTATATTATGCTAAATAGCCAATGAGCGACCTCCAGGATTGGGAAAATAATTTTAAGTGGTAAAGATAAAGTTAGCCACCCCTAAAGCCTTCAGCGAGATTATTTCTCATTGAAAGATGGCTCTTTTTCCCCTTCCCACTAACAAGCAAATCTTCTTTTCACCCCCACCCTACACCCGTGTACTTTAAGCTCAAGATGCCTCTAGGACTTACGGAAAGATCCTCACCCAAGGCATTCCAAAATTAACTCTTTTCCCTTCAAACGATCCATTCTCTTGTTGTTTTTTCTAACTGGCAGGAAAGCAATTGTGACAACTGATTTTTCTAAAGCCTAGCTTTGACCTTGCCGTCCCCATACTCGTAATCAACTCCAGTCATGGCTCCTTATTACCTTTGTCTTCTAAACACTTTTCTAACCTGGCCCTTTCCTCCTTCCTCGTCTTTTACACCTTCCTCCCCTCCACACTGTGATGACCCTGTGACACTGACCGTGTCTCACTGCACTCCATCTCCTGAATTCATGAATTTGCACTGGCTGTCTCCCTGTAAATGGAATTCTCTCTTCTCATCTGTTTCCACAATTCTCTAGTTTCACCTAAAGCCTCACCTTCAGCCAGAAGCCTTTCCTGATCCTCCTTAAGCTTAGCACCTGCAGTTTATCTTCAGCTTGTCCTATCTGCATCTTGTCATTCCCATTAGCTTGTGAGCTCTGAGAGTTCTTTTTGCCATCCTTTGTCATCTCCAGCTTTTATCACAGCGCCTGGCAAATAACAGGAGTTTAATAAATATAAATGGACTTAACCTGACGCTAAGGTGGGAATTACCCTAGGCCAGGGATGGGGAACTTGTGGGCTCGAGGCCACAGGTGGCCCTCTAGGTCCTCAAGTGCAGCCCTTTGACTGAATCCAAACTTCACAGACAAATCAGGATTTGTTGGACAACTTAGTAACTTATTAGCTACCTCCTACGTGCACAATGCTTGGTAATGAAAATAAAACAGATGTGTATAGGCCATGATCCTTAAGCTCGACAGACTTAGAATTCAGCAGAAGAAATAGATAGGTTCACGACAAACAATAGGAAGCAATGTGTTAATTACTTTGGAAATGGTATGAAAAATGCATTGAGAGAAGAGAGAGAAGGAGGCGGACAGATCAGGTAACTATCACAACGCATATGTGAAACGTACCTGCGACCAGGGTCTGAACTATGGTGGAAGTCGTGGTAGTGAAATGGAGACAGAATCTGCCTGCTGGAGGTAGACAAGACAGGCTCTTAGCAACTTGGATAGGCTGAGAGGGTGAGGAGGGGAGAGGGAATGAGCATGACTCAAAGGTCTCAAAATGGGTGCCTGGGGAAAAACAGATTGTCAAAAGGGCAGATGACTAGTTCAGGATCAGACATGCTGAGCTTGAGAGATCGATGTAATATGCAGGTGGAGATGTCCTTCAAGCCACTGGAGGGTTAAAAAGTTGGGAGGACAGGGCAGGTAGGTGTCCGAGTGGACACAAAGGCCAGGCCTAGGCAGAAAAGACCTGCATTCAAATCCAGCCTCCAACACTTACTAGCTGTGTGATCCTGGGCAAATCACTTAACCTGTTTGACTCAGTTCCTCATCTGTAAATGAGCTTGACACCACTCCAGTATCGTGGCCAAGAACTAAGTAGTCACGAAGACTCGAACCCAACTGAAATGACTGAACAATAACAAGAGGAATGGAGCTTGGGTTAGGGATTGAGATACAGACTTGAGAGTCTTGTAAAGAGGTGATAAACATTAGTTATGAGAACTGATAAAATGGTCATGGGTGAAAGTGGGCTGAGAGAGCCTTCAGTGGCTCCCATACTCAGGGAGTCACAGAAAGATGCAGAACCAGTGAGAGACCAAAAAGAACAGGTGACAGGAGAACAACTCTTACTGAAGTAAAGGGAGGAGAAAATATTAAGAGAAAGGGATAATCAACAGTGTTGCACTACACAAAAGTCAAAGAGGATGAAGACTGAGAAAAAGTATTGGATTTGACAGAGTAGGTGGTCATGAGTCACGTAGAGAAAGCAGTTTCAGCAGCATGTGAGGACAGAAACAAAGGTATCAGGGCGGCCAGGTAGCACAGCGAGTAAGAGCACCGGCTCCAGTGTTGGGATGACCTGGAGATCGAATCCAGGCTCAGACACTCAGCACCCACTCAGAAACACCTGGCCATGTAACCTTGAGCAAATTACTTAACCCCAATTGCTTAGGGGCGGCCAGGTGGCTCAGTGAGTAAGAGCACCGGCTCCAGTGTCAGGATTGACCTGGAGATCAAATCCTGGGCTCAGATACTCAGCACCACACCCAGAAATAACTGGCTGTGTAACCTTGAGCAAGTTACTTAACCTCAATTGCTAAAAAAAAAAAAAAAAAAAAACAAAGGTATCGGAGTTAAGCTGTACGTTCATGTCGACAATTAAAGGCAGCAAAGGTGGTTTATATAGAAGTTTGGCAGTGATGTAAAGGAAAGAAAGGGTATAACAGTTTGAGGAGGTAACAGGAAAAACGAAAGTGTTTTTGGACTGAGTAATAAAAATAACAACCCAAATTTTGTTCCAAAATTTATGAAATGTTTCCCTCACAAAAACTCTAAGGTAATTCAAATATTACTATTCTTCTTTCACTTATGGGAAAACTAAAAGTTTACAGAAGGTAACACAGATAGTCACACAGCTAGTGTCATATATGAAATACAAACCCAATTCTCTCAAATCTACATTCAGTGCTGTTTTCACTTCATCACACTTTCTCTGGCCAGGTTTTCTCAACTGCTGAACTGGGAGAGAGGGGGCTAAATTGGATAATCTAATGGTTCCCTCTAATTCTAAGATTCTATGTCTTCTTCATAGAAGGCAGCTAGTAGCATGGCATATAGGGTGCTAAGCATGGAGTCAGTGAACCTGAGTTCATATCTGGCCTCGGACACATACTAGCTATGTGAGCCTGGGTAAGACCCAACTGCCTTGGTTTCCTCAACTGTAAAATGAAGATAATAATAGCACTTGGGGGAGTCTTGTAAGGATCAAATGAGATAATATTTGTAAAGCAGGCACTGTGTAAATGCTTACTCTCTTTCATTTCCTTCCTGCCTCCTGTATGTAGGCAATGGGGAATCACTGAAAGTTTCTAGACAGAGGAATACTTATGGAAATTTAAGAAGGTAGGCATATGCAGGAAAGACTGAAAAGGTGAAATAAATGGAAGCACAGAGATCGGTTAGATTACTGTAATTATCCAGGCATGAAGTAAATGAGGGCTCGAAGGAGTGGCAGCTAAAATGAAAAGGAAAGGATCAATGTAAGAAAGAATGTGGTGGGTGAAATAAGATAAACTCATGGCTGATTCAATATGAGCGAATGGAGCAGAAGTCGGTCAACACTAACTAAGGCAGGCAAAGTAACCAGAAATCTACAGATCAGATATCCATTAATAAAAATGATGATGATGATGACAATAAATGGCTAATGTTTACAAATGTCATTAAGGTTTGCAATGTTGCAGGCATTATTTCCCTTGATCCTCACAACAAAAAAGTACTATTTTTACAATTATTTTACAGATGAGAAAACAAGCTGAGAGTGAATGAAAGATCTGCCCTGGGTCATACAGAGAGTAAGTGTCTGAAGCAGAGTTCAAACCCAGAGCTTCCTAATTCCAAATCCAAAATTCACTATGCCACCTACAGTTTCTGAAACAGTTTGTTGTTTCCTCTCGAGATTTATAATTTTTTGGATATGTCTAAGCTAATATTCAAACAAATCGGTTTCACATTGGGGAGATCCCATAATTAATCCTGATTAATTATATGCTGCATTAATTATATATAAGTAATGCTGCATTACATTTAGAACTTTTGTGTTTACTAAAGTGTTGTAAATGTTTATATAAATATGGTAGTGCAGCATCCAGACTAATTATATGACGTTTCAATAAATCTACACACACACACACACACACACACACACACACACACCATGCAAGACTGTAGCTGAGAGCCTAACATTGCTGCCCATTAACACCAATAACTTGTTACACAAATTGGTAATGGAATACACTAACCCCTAATTTCGAGTGTTCAGAGATTTACCTGAAGTCAATATGCCACTGAAACATTTGTAGCCAGATAAGATTAAATAATTCTCATCAGTGCCACTAGTTTAAGAACTTAAATTGCCAAAAGTATTATCAGCCCTACTAATTTTTTTCTTCCTCTAGTAAGGGTTTCTGCCACATATTATTGACTCTGAGAAGAAAGACTGTGACCCTGACAGAATTTACAAATAGGATTCAGGGTAAAAAACCAGACTATAAAGGATACAAATTACTAACATAAACAGTAGCTAAACACAAACAATGAGGATGTGGCCACCTCCTGTACTAGCTAGAAAATCTACTCAAATAGGTTTTTGGTACTTTGGTACTATGTACAAAAAAAGTAAAAGAGTTTAAGGAAATACAGAATTCAAGAAAGAAAGCATCACAGCTCTATAAAATGCAGGCCAAGATGGAGATACACCTGGTTATCCCCTGGTTTGCTTATGAGTTAAAGGAGATGGGTCTACCACCAAGTATTCGTGTCACTATGGGCAAGTTATTCAACATCTCTAACCTTAGTTTTCTCGTCTGTAATATGAATGGACTATATAATCCATAAAATCCCTTTTTCAAGTAATTTCAAGAGTAGATTGCTTTACCTATTTTCATCTTTCATTTGAAGCAGTGCCTCCTCTCCCTTCATAAAGTACCTTTCACCAGAAATAAAACACTTTTGCACTCTTGGAAGAAACAATATTTAATATCATTTTCTCAATATGTCACTCACCAGAAAGGACTGATCATTTCTGTGTTAAATAAAGACTAGGGTTTTTAAAAACAGTAAACACTGATGCTATTCTAAGCCGATAAGAAGTTCAGCCTAAACTCTTGTGATGGATGGTTTATTTGAAGGAAATAATAATTTTTGCATATACATGGCACAAATTAATTATATACAGTATACTTTCCATGATAAAAGTCAGGATGCTGTTCACAGAAAGGTATCAATTTAAGATACATAATACATAAGCTAAAATATACACATGGGGAGAAGAGTGAGAACCAAATGGCCTTTTTAATTATTTAATAACCTCTGGATGTATTTCAAGGAATACTGATAATTTAATGTTCAAAAAGTTTTTAATAAACAAACTTCTAGTAAAGTTAATCAAAATATTTATAATACTATTCAATAGTTGCACAATATTTCCAATATACAATCAAGGAGATGCACAGTACAACACTTAATAAGAAAAAAAATCTATTGCACCCACAATCAAAAATGTTTCACTTCCTTATTTTTCGGATGCTGCACTACCATATGCATATAAACATTTACAACACTTTAGTAAACACAGAAGTTCTAAATGTGATGCAGCATAATGAGTGGAGGAAGGGTGACCCTCACCTTTCAAACTGAATGTTAAGTGTCCATATACAGTGCCATTTACTCAAAGTTGATTTATAGGTCATAAACCATTATTCCTATTGTGAACAAACAACACACTTTCCCTGTCCCATGTTGAGAAGACTAATATTCCTTTGTTATACACGAGTATTCAGCACTCCAAACGGTCCTGGAGCAGAACGCCAATGCTGGCTTCTGTCTCAGTGCTTGACATAACCTCATTTCTTATGACAATAAAGTTTTCACTTCAGTGTCCTGTTAAATAATCTTGGGTAGAGTCCGACGCAAATGAATCTGCATCTTCATTATCTGAATCGTCACTGCTGTCGTCAGCAGCTGGTTCTCCTGTGAGGGCTATCCGGGCATAATCATCAGTGTCTATAGACTTGCAAAAATGAATAGCATATTTCAGTTTTTCCTCTAGTACTTGTTTACAGGAATACCTAGGTAACTTCAGCAAAAAGAAGCACGTGTACGATTCTGGAAGGAAGTGGTCAGGCGGATTGTACTTATCCAAAACCTATCAGTGAAAAAAAGATTAATTTAGATCATACAGCAAAGAAGAACTATGAAATTCAGCAAACACTTTAAAAATGCATGATACGAATATCAACCACAGCAACATAAAAACAAATTACCTGATTTTATATAAATATACAACATATAAGATGTAAGATGTATAGCCTCAGTCTCCTTTTTTGCTATTTGTGGTTAATTTTTCTCTGTTCTAGATCACTTGGACAGAGAGACATTTTTATTAGCCGCAGCATAATGTTGGTGCTTTGAATTATTATATTTTCATTAAACTCTGGACACCAGAAATTACAATGTATAAGGAACTAAATTTATAGACACGATTATTTTTTTTTTCAAATGGAAACCATATTGAGCTAATTTAAAAAGCAAAAATATTAAAACTATATTTGTGGTTAAGTAAAAACAGGACAACAAATAGTAAATTACTGCTCTTGCATTCATCACTTAACTTCTTGACCGCAGAGCAGGGACCCTCTAATGTATGGGGGCTGCCAAATATACAGTATCTAATCTCAATTCAAATAAGGGACATCTGAACAAGTCTCCATTTTAGTCTCCCATGTCTGATGACAGAAATATGAAAGCGTGTCAGCAGGAATCCATAAGCTCAACAGACATGCCTGCCACCCAGAAATCTAGGAAACAACTCAGAGAAGCGTGCGTAGAATAGAAGCAGGAGACTCCTTGAGAGGGAAACTAAATTCTCTCAAAGTGCCTTCTGATTTTACAGTATTCGTTTCAAAATTGTGGCCTTTTGGCGAAACTGGTCAAAGGATAGCTTGAGAATTATGAACTGGGGGCTCCAAACCTTACAGATCTCCTAGAATCATCCAGGAAAAAAGTGGCACAAGACATTCTTATAGAGTACTCTCAAACATGATCCTTCAGTAAATTTATTTTTCCCTTAAAAAGAAATCCCATTAGACAAACTGTATTGAGGTTTGAGTTCTAAGGCACCATATCTTAATTTCACCCAGAGTCCTAAAAGTCTTAGCATTAAGGTTTTTGGGATACTCTGTACAATTTATCTTTGCAAAACATCACCTAGTACATAGTAGTCACTTAAAAATGCTTGATTATTATATTTAACATAATATCCCTATGGATAGGTAAAATCTATTTTACAGCCAGAAAGACCATGGCACAGAACTTATTACAGACACAAAACTAATATTTTCCGTAGCCTTCTGATTTTCTCGGTCAAATGGTCTATGATCCTGAATAGAAAAGAATGCTTTTTTTTTTTTTTAAAAACAGCCTATAGAAAACATATACATCAACTAGTATATACATGGTACCTCAACAAAGTTGCAAAATTTCAGTGTGTATTGATACCCAGATTTAAACAGAACTGCAAGCTATGAAGGATACTTTCCTTACAACTGCAGGCACATCGTATATCTCCATTTTATCGATTAAGAAACTAATTCTGAGAAGTTAGAGGATTGCCCATGACCACACAACTCATCTCTGAGACAGGACCAATGTTTAACTTGAACCAATGTCTCATGACTCTGCTCTTCCCTGACACCATGATATCTTCTAAATGGTGGCCAGATAAATTACAAAACAGGTAAAGGAATGGCCTTATCCAACCATGGAAAGATCTTTTCAGTCGTCTAGATTTACCAAACCAGTAGGGGTAGGTTATATTTTTCAGATGTTTGAAACTTCAGGAAAGAAGAGAAGGTCCAAAAATACTGAAGAAATATAAAAAGATTTATAAAAGGAGCCGGTCCAAATCTGTGAGACCCACCAGTGACAATACAATCTATTAAAAACGACTTCAAGCTATGCACAGCCAGAATAATAGACCTTTTTTCCATTTTCCTGAAAACCTAAATGAATTTATCAAAGTTAATCCAGTTTTTTATTACCTATTAAACGAATTTTTAATTCAGTGAAGGAATACTCTCCCATTGTCACAGAATTCCTGCTTTCAACCACCAACACCATCAACCTTACCTGAATAACAAAGTCTCTGCCTCTGAAATCAGCAATTGTTCTAGGAAGTCGTGTTCTGCCCCAGACAAAACGGAGGAAGAGAGAGCGCTCTGTATTAGAGAAGGATTCCATCACTTCCCAGAACCACTGGATCAAAGACGCAGTAGGTTCAATTCCTTTATAGGTGGCTACAGATTTTAAGAGATGAAGCGGAATATCAGGGCTTCCACAAACCTGGGGAAACAACGTCTCATTAGACCTCACTGAAAACTTTCAAGCTTTTATATTTTCCACACAAAAAGTTAATTCTTTTCTTCCCTGAAAGTCTTACATGACTAACACACATTACCTGTTATTACTGGTAAGACGCTTAACAGCTGACTCCAGAGATTTAAGAATGAGAGAAATGCTGCATTTAAACTCAAGACAACCCCTACATTAATTGTCATTTTTGTTAGCACTATCTATCCAATTTAACTGTGTTTTTAGCTTCAATTAACATGCATTCAAAGCTGAGCTGAAGCAAAACAATAAAACTACAGCAACGTCTGGGCTCGTCAAGGGAGGTTCCACCTCTACCCCAAGAGGCAACCCGATGGAAGCAGAGAGCACCGACGCGGACACACCATAGTTTCCAGTTCATATCCAGTGAAGAGTGAAAGAAGAGGAACAGGGACAACGCGAGCCATTCCTTCGCGCACGGCGGCAACTTGTTCATCAAATTCATGGAGCCTGAACAAGAGAGCAGACGTCAGGACCGATGCTGGGGCTTTAAATTCCTGGCTTTAGCGGGGTTTCCCCTAGTTTTATCAAATGCCACAATACCGGTGTTTCATTTCTTTACCATATTACATCTTGACTAATAAAAGGCCTCAAATAACAATGATTTTGACAATACTTTGCTCATTTAAGATGGTATATAATTATTATTAAGAAAAAATACTGTTGTAGAAAGCTATATAAAAAGATACAAGCTTTTACAAATCAAGCAGTTAATAACATTTAATTAGATCCCCCTTGAGTAAGACACAAGAAAAAAGAGAAAAAAGTCCCTTCAAATTATTAAGAGAAAGTATGTCTTACCAAAGAATAATTAGAGGTTAGTTATATATATGACAGAACAAATGTTCTAGATCCAAAAGGCAAAAATATCTGCCAGAAAACCCAAATGATCATATCATAATCCCAATAATCCATCTATAAATATTTACTGAACACTTCCTATGTATAAGGTACCATACAGGGTAGAAAATAGTATGAAATAGGGCAGTTGTCTTCAAAGAGCTTATAATCTAGTATAGGAGACAAGAAGTTAATGTAATATGTTACAACACTAAGAAATGATTATTATCAGCTACACACCCCAAGGCCATATGGGGGTGGATATTGGTGGGAATTCAAAGAAATGCAAAGACAATCTCTTTTTCCACAAAATTTCCATGTAGATTAGAGTACCTCTGACCTCAACTTGCAATTTCTACACTATGATTCAATTCCTTAAAAAGTATAAGTAATTGTGTGGTTTTGTTTACCTTTAGTCTAGCTATTACTCTAAAAAAATTGAAACTTGGATCCTGTAACCAAAAAAATAGCTTTGAGGATATAAAATTATGGCAAACAAACACCAAACCACTTATTAGCTGACCAATCTGCCTCTAGCACATTCTACTGGCAAGTTCAGACAATCTGAATAACCTCCCTGGGTGTCAATTTCTTCACATAAAACAAAAGTAATGAAATAGATAATCTTGGAAGTCCCTTCCAACTCTCAATCCGGGAACTATGGATCCCATGATCTTGGGAAATTTTAGACTTCCATGAGAAGCATTTTATCACATATAACCAAAACATTTTAAGAAAGGTGAGCATTATATAAAGTCTAAATAATTAAGAAAGAGAATTCCCACAAACCTGTAATTTATTGCCAATCTAACGTATTCAGCACGGTTATCCAATGTAATGTGGGTATATTTAGAGCTCAGCTGAATATCCTGACCACTTGCACTTGGCACTGTGAAGGGAAGGCTCATTGCTTCAAACTCCTCAGAAGTAGCTTCATTGTCCCGGATGTACATCAGCCCAGGAATAAAGTCTTTATCAACCTTTGAAAAGAAAATAATCTCCTTATTAAACCAACCAAATTATTCATTCCATAATAATAAACAATTATATAAAATCACATGCTTTACGTGTCACATTAACAATACAATCTATTTATTAGTACTTCATACTATCTGTGTTAATAAATATTTTTTGTAAAAGTATTTCATCCTGGAAGAAAATATGAAATTAATTCCATTCAAAAAAGCTTCTCCAAAGTGACATATAACACTGTACACAGCAATAGCAACATCGTATGATGATCAGCTGTGGATGACTTGGCTATTGTCAGCAGCACAAAGATCCAAGACAATTCCAAAGGACTTATGACGAAAAATGTCATCCAGGTCCAGAGAAAGAACTGATGGAGGTGGAATGCAGATCAAAGCAGACTATTTCTTACTTTCTTTGTTTTTGCCATGAGTTTTTCTTGGAGGGGTGGGGGAGTAAACTGTGTGCTCTTTCACAACATGACTAATATGGAAATATGTTCTGCATGACTACATATGTATAACCTATAACAAATTGCTTACTTTCTAGGTGAGGTAAGAGGGGAGAGAGGGAAGGAAGCTGGAATTTAAATTTTTTTGAAATAAAATGTTAAAAATCATTTTTACATGTAACTGGAAAAAAATTTTAAAAACTAACTTCTGAGAAGGAAAAAAACCCCACTTAAAACAGGTTTTAAGTGCTTCATCTGTAAAAAGGCAGGCATCTAGACTTCATGACCTCTCAAATACTTTCCAATTCTGACATAGTAATAAGATTCTATGGTTCTGTAATTTTAAGCTACATGACTATTAACTTACCAAAATAAACTAATTTAGCTACAACCTAGGCTACACAAAAAAAAATTTTTCAAAATTAAAAAATAATACTAGGTGACATTTTCTTTATTATTATTATTATTATTATTATTTTCCTTTTTGCTTTTTTTGGAGGGCAATTGGGTTTAAGTAACATGCCCAAAGTCACACGGGTAGGTTTTTTCTTTGTGTGTGTTAAACATCTGAGGCCGGATGCAAACTCAGGTCCTCCTGACTCCAGGGCCAGCACTCTACTCACTGTGCCACCTAGCCACCCCAGGTGACATTTTCTTAGTCATATATCTCTACTTGCCAGGAGCACATTTCTTTCCCTACCATTTTTGGTAAATGCAGTATGTTTTACCTTACCTCACTGAGATCAGCAATCGTAAGGTTCATCCCTGCCAACTGCTTCCAGACAGGTTCAGCAAGGTTGAGGCTTAAAGGACTCCCAGTTCGAATAGCAATGCCTAGTAACACACCTGACAATTTTTAAAAATAAAAATGACAGAAATATTTTGAGAATAGTGTCTAAATAGTTTCCTTCATAAATTACAACAGGGAATCCAATTGCACTCAGTGGGATTTTAGGACTTCATTAATGCTATCAAAGTTCACATTCCACACAGTTCAGTTTTTGTTCAAAGTGCTTTGCCTCAACAAAAAAAATCTGTAAATTTAGAATCTTTTACTTCTTATTATCTTTTATTGATTAGCAAATTTCTTATAGACACTGGTTGTTCTAAATTTCCATTTTTAAAATCCTAAATGTTGTATTTCTTAATGGCTAGCAACTTTTCATGCTTTTTCCATCAATGGGAAAAAGAGTTAGACACATTTATCATCACATTTCTTTACTAAATACAAATGTTGGAAATCTTATTTGTAAGCTACACTAGGGTGTGCAAAGTATTTTCCCCACAAATAAAATTGCAAGAAAGATACTCCAGATATTATTTCCATTTTAAAGATGGAAAGAATGAGACTTAGTGGGGTTAAATGTAGAGGACTTCCCTACAGTTACAAAGAAAGAATTAGGAAATGAGGCCTCAAACCTAAGTCTTCTGATTCAAATTGCAGGGGTCCTGTCCTAAATTAATAAAGCATTAGACAGTTTACTGCAACCTACCCAGGAAACGAAACATATTTGTATGCAAGGAAGATTTGGCAGCTGGGTTCAATAAGAAGCAATCTCTATTGGCTCCAGATTCATCTCTGCCATTTGGAGTTACAATCAGGAGAGGAGTAAGTCCATTCTGAAGTTCTTCACACATTTCTGCTATTGACTCACTATAACCACCTCCACAGTCATCCACAGACTCACCTTGGGAGGAAAATAAAAGTTGGTAGAAATGAACAGACTGTATGAAACACATACATACATACATACATGATGAGTCCTGATATCTCCAATCAGTAGTGACTTTTTTCTCCTTGGACCTCACTCAAATAGTGCTTTGTTTCTGCAGCTCTCTTATGCACGTAGTCATCACTGTTGTGCAGGAGTCAACCCTCTACTAGATATGAACTCTAGGAGAGCAAACTGTTTGCATTCTCCTCAACCTACACTCCTAGCAGTTAACAAAGTGGCAAATGTTTGCTGAATTTTAACTTGTATATTAAAACTTTAACATTTAACTTTTCACATTCAATTTTTTTTTTGCTCTAAGCTGAATATTTACAACTTCATGGTATTCATGTTTAGATTCATTTACAAAATATTTTGTTTATTTAAATATATCTTTTTTCCATTTTTTGTGACTGAGATCAATATATTAGAGAGCAGGTACAATAAATAAAAAAATCATAGAGGAAAACATTGTTACCAACAAACTTGACTTTCCATACTCGATGAGGTAGGAGGAGGCTGTCTGGACTAAAGGAACTCATTTTAGCGCACATCTGACCAAAAACAGACTTGGTACCATCAGGGCCGGCCAAACCACCCTTACTCCTTGATCGTTTTACCTAAAACATAAAAAGATACACACTGTAAGCGTGCTGCAACAAAAACTCGTGCAGTTCTGTTTCTGGTCCATTAAACCAAAAACAACAAGTAGAAACAAGATATAATTTGACTATACCTATGTTCCTTAATGGAGGAATTACTCCACATTTTAGCCTATGTCTCATCTCATTGTTTCTCATTACAAAATATCTCTTGTATCTAGAAATTCTAATTCATAACTATTGCCACAATTTTAGTATAGCTTTTGGTCAGCTCTCACTTAGAAAACTGTAATCCAAATCTCCGAATGAATTACATCTAACCCGAGTCTCCCTTCAAATTAATATCTGGTACCAAAGTTGGTTTTGCTGCCCATTTTTCTGACCATACTGACCAATCAGAGATTCCCAATGAACAACAGAGAAAGTCCAAATTATTCATCTTCTGACTTGAAATAGGACTTCGTTTCTCACATCTCCTACTGCAGTCTAGCATTTTGGTCATCTCAGACACAAAACTCCTTTACCTGATCCACTACAATTATAAATTCAGAATTTCCTTCTAAGTTACACCAAATGCTTCCAATATTTTTCCCCTGACAAATATGCCCAGTCAGGTCTCTTCTGTCACTTAATAAGCCTTGGAAACAATCCTGATTTGTCCTATATGGACATGGAAACTATTGTGGCTACTCATTATGTTTTTTACTTTAAAATCATTTATTTACTCTTGTGATATGGATAGTTTTAATACCTTTCCCATCTTCTTATATATTAGTTCAATATTCTCATTCTGCTGATTTAAAAAAAAATTCTGCCTTATCACACTGATTTATGATAACTGATTTTTACACAGGTCCTTAGGGTTTGCAAAGTGCTTTAAATATATTACCTCAGTAGACTGTCACAACAATTCTATGTGGCAAGTTCAGAGATATAGAGGTAATTAATGAAAGAAAAAAATATTATCTTCATTTTACAAATGAGGAAACTGAGGTTTGATAAGGTTAAGAATCTTGCTCAAGGTCACAAAGCTAATGTAAGAGAGACTGAATTCAAACCAAGGCCTTCTAATTTCAAGTCTAGCACTGTCTCCCCTACCTCTCACTGCATCTCAGTGCTGTCTTACTTTATAATCCTCTAGTTGACAAATACGTTATCTTTTTTCACAGTTGATACACAATTCTTAGCATCATATTACTTGCTAATGTATCCTGTATACAGAGACAGAGTGTACACACACACACACACACACACACACACACACACACACACACACACACA
>NW_027187361.1:18071898-18229399 GCF_028583685.1 Petaurus breviceps papuanus | reverse complement strand
ACACACACACACACACACACACACACACACACACACACACACACACAGCAGAGCATCATTCATCTGGTGGCACAAGTAGGGTATGAAAGAGTCCACACAAATTGTCCAGAAAACTGAAACGCCAAAACTGTTGTGTCCACTTTAACAGAATCTTTCTGTACTGTCATCTTAACAGGGCACAATGTCTAGGACTTACCCTCTCCTTGATGCCTCAGGGTCATCATTTCACATGTTGATAACTGCACAGCAGTACGATAAATAGAGTGCTCTCAGGCATTCAGGAGTATACAAGGCCGCGTGTCCCATACTAAATATCTCCGAAGTGCTATCTATGCCTTTTGGAGTTGCATCTGCTGCTCAGCTTTTGCCTATTCCTTTATTGTCAATCTGTCAGCTGATGACTTATTATTACCCACATCCCACATCCTTCTATCTCCACTCTGAGCCCCAATCTACAATTCTAGGAACCGAACTAACTGTAAATAGCAAGAGCGAAGCCATAAGCCCACCAGGTCTACTTATCCAGGCACCTCTTCTGCTCACTCCCCTGCATTGAGGAGATAGATAAGCAAGGTTTTATTGCACAGATTTTTTTAGATAATGATTTTGGTTATTTTTAAGTGGTGTTTTCGTCTCCTATGGTAGCAGAGCTCTTTTAGGTACTTAGAAATTACTATTCAGTGGATTAAAGTTCATGCTATAAACTTTCTTTCTCTTATTAGATGCCTGTCTTCTTGAGTTCTCCAACAATGTCATTAAATCAGTTGCTGCTCATTTGCCAAATCTAATAAATAGCAGCATTTACAAATTTACTATGAGTGATTTCCAAAGCTAGTAACAGTACCATATCATATCTGTGCCTTTTTTCTACTGAGTTTTTTAGTATTAGAACATGATTCTATAATACTGATCTTTTTTATACTTCAAAAAGCCCACTGTTTCTCAAGTGTGTGTACCTTTTCTCTCAACACAGAACATAAGCCCTCTATGTTTTAGTGAGCAGTCTCTATGAACAATGACCAAAAACAACCCCCCGCCCAAATTCCCTAGTAACCAACTTCCTGGTGATGAGCTGGTCACACTTAGCTACCGTGTTTCCCCGATAATAAGACACTGTCTTATTAATTTTTTTGGACAGAAAAACACCAGAGGGCTTATTTTCAGGGGAGGGCTTATTTTAATGAACATTGACAGCAATTTTAATAAACAGGTAAATGTGAACAAAAAAATGTACCTTTATTCAATAAGCAAATCACTGGGGAAGAACAGGATGACGCGCTCACTGCTGCAGCTCTGATTGGATGCAGCTCGGAGCGCTGCGTGCGTTTCACGAGGGGGGTACGGGACAGTGCATACAGAGAGTACCGTAATGTAGCGTGTAGCGCAGGGGATCACCTTCACTACAGTAGCAATCTCAATAGGGCTTATTTTCGGGGGAGGGCTTATTTTAGAGGAATCTTACACAGTGGGGGGGAGGGCTTATTTTAGGGATAGGTCTTATTATCGGGGAAACACGGTAGCTCAGTCTCCCTCCTCTGAGAGAGACACACCCATGGTCAGCTCAACCAGGAGGACGCTTAAAGCCCTTCCCTATTACGGGCACAATTACTGAGACTGTGCCTTTGGTATTACCTTCAAAAACCAGAAATACGAAAGTGAACTTTACCAAGGCAGTGAGTGTATCATACCACTGCTTCAGAAATCAGTGCTAACATGACAAATTCCAAGACAGAATCCAGACTGTAATACACTTTAATAAGGAGGAACTATTACTAACACTTACACAAGGACCAAAAACTAATTTTACATTTAGGAACCAACCCTCAAGTTGTGAAATTTGAAAAATTTTTCAACTTTCAGAAACTAGAAAAAAAAAACAGAAGGGGAAATGCCCTAAACCTGCTAAGGTTATCACTCAAGGTCTATAGAAAATATCCTTGAGAAGGCCTTAAAGAGGATAAGCACATCTAGCTAAGGCACTTCCTGGGCCACATATGAAGCGTAAAGAAGTACCATAAGCAAGTTGGAAGAGATTTTATGTAGCCCAGGAAACAAGCTTCCACCGACTCTCATATGCCAAGGGCATTGTCCGTCCGATGTTCTAAGTAAAAACGCACATAATGAGAAATATGTATCTACACACCACTAAAATGGAGAACAATGAAAGCCACTAGATGTCACCTGGAACTTGCTGAGCTTGTTGTAACACTGTTATTACTAGTCTACATTCCTAACTCAGTTAAGGATGGCATATTTAGCCTCATCTAAACTTGCTTTAATAGCTAATGATTTGTCAAAAGGTTCAGCTTTGTTATTCCATGAGTCTTCATTACATACACATTATATATGATTTATGAATCTGAGCTGAATTGAAATTAAGCTAAATATTTGTTAAATATAATTAACCTATTTTGATAAGGTCCCAAAGTTCCTTTTTTTGATAAGGTCCTTGATATAAATTCATTATTCTATTCTACTTCTTCCAGAAAAACTTATTCCAACAAGTGTTACAGAATATACAAAGTAATGCAAATTCTTTTTTTTAACATGGTTATATTTGTTATTTCAAAAGTGAAATCTGAATTTGAAAATGAATTTTTTCAAATAAATTTTATTAGTATCTTTTGTTTTTACAAGACCTAATATTTCTACCCGTATCTCCCATCTTCTCCTTTCCCAAAGAGCCACCATCGTGTATGACAAATAATTTTTTAAAGTAAAAACAAAAAAGAGAAAGACAGCAGTGTACCAATACATGAAAAAAATATCTGACAACGTATGCAATGGGGAATATCAGCTAATAAAGGTTACTGCCTCATGAGAACAAGCAGGTAACAGTGTTCCATGAAGCGAGAAAGAAATATACGTCCAGTGATAGCTCTCATAAGAAGGGTTAACCCTGTGATGAGTTTTATGACCAAAGCAAACCAAGAAATCATCTACTAAGACACAAGGAGGATGTGAAAACACCAGGAGGTATCTCTCAGAGTAATTAAGTTGTAGATCTTTGATATGGGTGTACTTGGATTTATGATAAAAAAAAGGTTGTGAGAAAAGAGAAATTCTGATTAACGAGGGCTGTCATTAATTAGGATTTTGTTTAACAACAGGGTAAAAATCATGTGTTGATACAAAAGATACCTGAACAAAGGATGCTTTCTTTGCTCTGTTTCCTTTTAAAAAACTCAGCTGGAGTTAGGAAGATATCCGGAGACTGGACTAATTTCACTGCTATATTAAACATCAAGTGACTTTCTATAGGGGCTTCTAGTTTGCGTCAAGTGAACAGCACCTTCACCAAACTCTGAAGAGCTACTTTCTTTGAAAAAAAAAAAATGCCCTTTGAAGCAAAGAAATTTAGTGAAATAGCAGCCACTCAAGTTCCTGTTTTCTAAACTGCACTGTTTGTTATGGTTACAAAGTCTACACCAAAATGATCTTAACAAGAAAAGGCCATTTTATTAAGTTAACTGAAACAATGCATTAATAACGTTGAGCAAATATTTGTGGAAATAACTTCACTGGCCCCTGGCATAACATGAAATATTCCAACGTCAGTGAACAGGAAAAAAGCCACCCATGACCACTTCCATCAATGTGGTCACATGTGTTATCCAACAAAGGACAAAGGTTTAATAAACTTTATTCAAAATGACCCTAGTATAGCTGTGGAAAGGCTTCTAGTCATGTAACCAGCAGCAGGGTAAAATCATGTGTTAATAAACAAGTTTTATAAACAAAGGATTTTTTTTCTTCATATTATCTGTTTCCTTTTCAAGAATTTGCTGGAGTTAGGAAGCTATCTGAAGAGTGAACTAATTTCATGTGCTCCTTAAGTGACAAGTAACCTTTAAAGCAGCCTGTCCTTATAAATAGGCTGTTGGGCCTGGAGTCAGGAAAACCTTGTTTTGAATCCCACCTCTGACACTTACTGGTAGCTATGTAATGCTAGGCAAAGCACGAAATCTATTCCTAAGACTCAGAAATCAAACACAGTTACAATCTGCCTTGGTGGAGGGAGATCTATACTCAAGGGTTTCTCAAAAACCAAGAAAATCACAGACTAATCTGATATTTGTAGAAACCCTCAACACTATAAACAATAATTTACCATTTTTTTTCCAACATTAGAGTCCTATAAGCATATCTGATGTCATCAGAAGTTCAGTTGGAAACAAGATGTAGATAGGGGAGTGATGAGCCAGAAGCCCACACACATTAATTTTTCCCAAGGGAGAAGAGACTCTTGTTTCCAATATCATCTTTTCTTTACTCCTACAATCATCCATCATTTCCAAAACATCGCAGAAAGTTCCAAGTTCAATTACACTAAAAAGTACACATTTCTTTTACCTGTATTCTGTTTAACTCTACTACAGGACCATGTTGACGATCTCTCACCATAGTTGCCTGCACAACTTTTCGGAAAGCTGCTTCCTAAAAAAAAAGTCAAAATGGACAAATTTAGGATAAAATATATAAAGTACTTTTTTCTTTTTTTTTTAAGCAATCGCAGTTAAGTAACTTGCTCAAGGTTACCCGGCCAGGTGTTTCTGGGTGGGTGCTCAGTGTCTGAGCCCGGATTTGATCCCCAGGTCATCCCGACTCTGGGGCCGTGCTCTTACTCACTGAGCCACCTGGCCGCCCCTAAAGTGCTTTTAATGATATAACAGAAGAAACTGTAAAAAATTCACTTATAATCATTTAAAATTTTTATGAGGGAGTAGAAACAGGACTTCCACGCAGCTCTGGCTCCCACCTCCCCCAATTTATGTGAAAAATGACTCTAGACAAACTTTGGAGCTACAGAACCAACAAAATGACACAGAGAAGCTAACCTCCTGCTGAAGACGGCCCGGCAGGCCGGCAGGAAGGGGCCAGCGCAGTGCTCTGGGAGCCGAGCCCAGCCCTGCATGAGACCGAGGTTCTAGCCTCAGGGTGGCCTGACCAGCCACCAGCTTGGAGGGACTTCAGATCACCAGCAGCTGTGGCAGTCTCTAGAATTATCAACCCATAGATGCATAGACAGAGTAAGAGGTCAGTGCAGTGTGGACTTTGGGACCTGGGAATTAGGAATGCAATCCAGCCTTTGCCCCTGGGGTGAGAAGCAGCTGAGGTGTGGCAGCCAGGAAGAAACAATTTGAATATTGTGGAAACACAATCAGGATAACCCAGGATCTGGCAGCTTCTACAGTGAGGGATCGAAGGGCTGGTAATATGATATTCTGGAGGTCAAAGGAGCTGGGATTAAAACCAAGAATCACCTACCCAGCAAAACTGAGTATCATGTTCCAGGGGAAAATATGGTCATCCAGTGGAATAGAGGACTTTCAAGCATTCTTGATGAAAAAACCAGAGTTGAATAGAAAATATGACATTCAGATAGAATCAAGAGAAGCTTGAGAAGGTAAACAGGGAAAAAAAAATCACAAGGAACTTATCAAAGTTGAACTATTTATATTCCTACATGGAAAAACAATAATTGTAACTTATGAAACTTTTCTCAGTATGAGAATAGTTGAAGGGAATAGAAGTGTGTGTGTGTGTGTGTGTGTGTGTGTGTGTGTGTGTGTGTGTGTAGACAGAGGGCACAGGGCCAATTTAACAGGAAGAGATGATACTTCAAAGGTGAAATTAAGAGGTGAGAGAGGAATATAATGAGAGGAGATGGGGAGAGACAGAATGGGGTAAATTATCTTATATAGAAGAGGCAAGGGAAAATGGAGGGGAAGAATAGGAAGGCAAAAGAGAATGAGTCAATCTTATTCACTGAATTTGGCTTAGGGAGGGAATGACATGCACACTAAATAGGGTATCTCGCCCTACAGGAGAGTAAAGGGGAAGGGGATGAGAGGAGGGATAATGGAAGGGAGGGCAGGCTGGGGGGGAGGGAAGTTGGAAGCACCCATTTTGAAAAGGGATGGGATCAAAGTAGAAAATAGAACAAGTAAGAGGTGGGATAGGATGGAGGGAAATATAATCAGTCTTTCACAATATATCCACTATGGAAATGTTTTGCATAGCTACACATGTACAACAACCTATATTGAATTGCTTATCTTCCCAGTGATGGTGGGTGATGAGAGAGGAAGGGAAAGAATCTGGAATCCAAAGTTTTAAAATCAAATGTTTAAAAATATATATACATATTATTATTATTTTACATGCAACTGGGAAATAAGATATACAGGCACTGGGGTATAGAGATCCATCTTGCCCTACTGGAAAGTCGAAGGGGGAATGGGGGAAGATATGGGAGAGAGCAGATTGGGGGAGGGGATATTCATTGGGAAAGCTGTTTTGGGATGGTGGGCAGGGAAAATTAGGGAGAAAATTTGTAACTCAAAGTCTTGTGGAAATGAATTAAAAAAAGAGAGAAAAAATAAAAAATAAAATTTTACTAAAGTTTAAATACTATAAAAATTATGTTCTGTAAGCTCAGATAATAACTAGATAACTCAGATAATAACTTTTTAATGTACTTTAAGTCAGAAATAAGATGAACTTTCAGAGCCTCTCTCCTAAGTATTAATACTATATATGGATACAAGGCAAGGCGGGTATCAAAAGGAAGAATCAATTTCTATCAAGTGAGTAAAGATATTATGAAATTCCCTTCTTCTTAAAAGAGAAAATATAAAAGGTTTCATTCTGGCAAACCAGGAGTGGGTGTAAGTATGAGTATGTGTAAAATCTTTTTCTGCTTTGACGTGTGGAACAAAATAGATACAGAAGCCATTGGTATTCAGAGGGTTGATGGGAAGAATCGATAAGCCAATCAAAAGTTTTTCTGGGACTAGCAGAAATCCTTCATAGATAATCTATCAGCAAGAATTTATTAAATACTTACTATGTTCCAGGTACTGTGTTAAGCTCTGGGCATACAAAGAATTAAACAGTTTCTACTCTCAAGAAGCTTACATTCTAAAGGAGGGTCATGAGTATGTGTGTGTGTTTAAGTATATACAAATTAAACATAAAGAGCACAAATACAAATAAATACTAGGTAATTAAATATAAGATAGTGAGGTGGAAAAGAGGGTAAGTAACCAGCAATTGGGGGAGGAAGATCAGGAAAGGTTTCATGTAGGCAGTATGGCTTTAGCTGGAATCTTGGAGAGAGAATAGATGAACAAATGCATTTCTAAGTATGAAGGATGTTCAGGATACCAGTGCAAAGGCACAAAGATGGGAGATGAAGTTCCATGTGCAAGAAAGAGAGGGAAGGCCGGTTTGGCTAGACTATAGTATGGGATGGTGAATAATGGTCCAACAGAGCTGGAAAACTTAAGCTGAACCCTGGCTACGAAGAACATTATAGCTAAAGAGAAGCTAGGATACATTGATATTTATCCTAGAGGTACGTCATTTCTTGAAGCCATGTAACCTCACCAGAAGGAAAGTGAAGTTAAAAATAAGGGTCTTTTTGTTCTGGGAGAAATTTAGGAGTTCAGAGAAGAAAGTGTGTCCATTCCCAAAGGCATGCTGGTCTACTTTACTCCTGCTGCCCTATCCTGTGTCCAAGTGATTGTGCATCAACAGCGTCTGTCCATAATAGAAGGCACCAATGGAATAGTTCTGTAAGTTTTAAGTGCATACATCATCTAGACAATAAGCATACATTATCTATCCACTTTATAAATTTCCTTTGTGGAGATTTAGACCAAGCCATTAAATGTGATCATACATGTGAAGATGCACTATAATGTTCCAGGGTTCGATGCAATCAAAATAATGTCATCTACATGTAGAAGGAACTGGGACCAGTCATTCACTCAACTAGTATTATTAAATGCCTCTTGTATGCCAGACACTGTGCTAAGGGCTGTACCACACCAGCCATTAGGAATTCCTTCTCCATTTGTACTCCACGACTGTAGCTAACACATTTGGCTAGCATCTTTCTCCACTGTTTTATTGGATACCTTATATTAATAATGAGAGTATCAAAAGATTTCATTATTGTCACATCCTCAAGAACTCCTGTAGGATTTTAGCTTATATATAAAAACAACAATTTGATAGAGAGCCTTTAAAGCAGTATTTTGCTCTAAGAAAAAAAAAATCAAACTTTTTTGTAGTCAACAAACTATAAGCAGAGTCTTATATTCTCTATATAATCTTTTTGCTAAGATGTAGAAAATCATTTGCAAAAGCATACTTACTCCCTTCTCATGAAACTTCATTACAGATGCCTTTGGGCCAGGGGCAGTACACACATGCTTGTAATCTTTGCAACCAAGGAAACAGGGATTGGTGGATTGATTAAACTCTGCAACTGGTGAAATGACCGAGCTCAGAAATTCTAAATTTCAGTGGGTTAATCTGATCAAGCACTTATACTGCCTGGCACCAACATGGTGAGCACCTGAGGGCCACCAGGCTATCCTAACACAGTGAACTGGCCCAGGTCAGAAATAGTACAGGTCAAAGCCTCCATGCTGCTCACTGTGGGATTGGGTCAATGACAGACCACTGCACTTTCATCCTAGACAAGATGGGGAGACCTAGTCTATGATTTTTTTTAAAGATGTCTTTGATGCATGGGTAGTTTACTTTCAAAAAGATTTCTTTTTACAGAGATCAGAAAGTACACATATGAGTTAGCGATATTGACAGTCTCTCAATCACCTCTTCTGGTAGGGCTTGTGATTTTTTCCAAGCAACTAGAATCCATCCTCCTGTTTTTCAGTTATCTTGGGAATCTATCTCTCAGTGTCTTCAAAATTATATTACCTTAACACTTGACTAGCTGTGTGACCTTGGGCAACTCACTTAACCCCCACTGCCCTGGCTTTCCCCCTCCAAAAAAGACCAAAAAAAAAAAAAAAGAATCAAAATTATATTACCTACAGTATGATCCTCCTCTGTGTATATATGGAAAAGTCCCTTTGTTCTTCCCAGTACCTGGATCATAGTAGATACTTATTGTTGTTTGATTACCTTTGCTATCTTAAGCAGTATTTCTACTTCCCTTATGTGGCACATCTGGGAACTATGATGGTAAATGTGGTGATCTCACTGTTGTTGATGGTAAAAGTTTTGTTATAAAAAGCTTAGTGATTCTTCTCCATTTTTTAATCTGCTGTCCTCATTTCTCTTTGAACTTTAAATGCTTTGGGTTGTTATGACCTAACTGGGTAGGCAAAGTACTATTGTTCCCAGGAAACCAAAGCTCAGAGAGCATAAGTGAATTGTCCACTATCACCCAGCTAATGTGTACTGGAGGTAGGATTTGTAACCTGAATCTCCTTATAGTTTTAGTACTCTTTCTGCTATACACACTGCCTAGGTAAGGTCAACAGACGTGGCTGATAGAAACTTGAATGTCAATAGATACTGAAATAGCTCATACCCTATAGAGTTTCTGAAAATAACAATAGTCATAACATTCTCTACAAATATTTAAGTATGTCAACTAGTTTCTTACTTTCTGTGACTACTTTGAATGTGTGCCCTCTCAGAATGATACCATGTTTAATATGTGTTAATTTCTTGCTCCTAACAATACAATTTAGTAGGAATTTTTCATTATCTACAAATCTTCAAATGCGGGGAAAATTATCCTATTTTCTTTTTAATAACCCATACTGTCCACAATCCTAAATCAGATCTTTCTGCACATTTCAATGAATATTGTCTTTCTAAATATTTATTTATTATTTCTTCAAGAACTATTGTCCAAAAGATAAGTGGTCAAAGGATATAACAGTTTTCAAAAGCAGAAATGCAGACTAGCAATGATTATATATGAAAGAATACTCCCCCCGTCAGAGCTTCAATTTAGAAACTAAATCCGGAGAAATAAATACATTGAAGATGAAAACATCAACCAGGATCAAGTCTAGAGATCTTCCATAAGAAGAAAGCAATTCTGTAACAACTCTAAACATAGATTCAAAGGAAAAAAATGCATTTTCCACAAGGACTACAAGAATTCCTAGAAGAAATGAAGGAAGAGATAAAAAGTGAAATAAAAGACCTGGAGGAAAGAATTGGAAGTAGAATAAATAACTTAGAAGAGAAAAGAGTAGACCTTATGCAAGAAGTGGAGTCCTTGAAAACAAGAAAAGACCAAGCAGAAATCAATGACTCCATAAGACAGAAAGAAATATTAGAACAAAATGAAAAGGCAGAAAAACTTGAAGAAGAAAATGTAAGATATCTGGTCACAAAAACAACTGACTTGGAAAACTGCTCAGGAAGAGATAATATAAAAATTATTGGGCTCCCTAAAAACATTCATATAGTAAAAAGATTGGATACTATATTTCAAGAAATCATAAAAGAGAATTCCCCAGATTTATTAGAACCAGGAGGCAGAATAGGTATAGAAAGAATCCACAGGTCACCTCCTGTAATAAATCCCCAAATAAAAACTCCCAGAAATGTCATAGTCGAAATTCAAAAGTCTCATGTCCAAAGAGAAAATATTACAAGAATCCAGAATGAAGCAGTTCAAGTACCAAGGAATTAGAGCCTGGATCACACAAGACTTGGCAGCTTCAAATATAAATGAGAGGAAATCCTGGAATCCAATATTTAGAAAGGCAAAAGAGATGGGTTTACAACCAAGAATAAGCTACCCTGCCAAACTGGGTATGATCCTATATGGGAAAAAACTGACATTGAATAGAGTATAAGATATTTGAAGAATTTTTGATGGAAAGACCTGAGCTGAGTAGGAAGTTTGGAATACAAACACAAGAGTTCAGAGAAATCTACAAAGGAAATGAAAGGTGATTTCATGGAATCCTGGGTGATATGACCTGATGCAAAGTGAAATAAGCAGTACAATGATGCAAAGAGAAAAAACTTTTGAACAACCGAGTTTCCAGAAAGACCTAAAATCCTCCTTCAGATTAGGGAGGTACGGAAGGCGGAAAACAGAGTTTTAGACATGGCCACTTTGTGGTTTTAGTTATTGAAACTCTCTACCTTATTCCACCCCACCCCACCCCTACTTTTTTATGTTCTTAATTGGGAGGAAGAAAGGGAGGTTAATGAAAGGTGGTGGGAGTTAGTAATAATGTGATAATAAAAATGATGTCTTAAAGATCCATTGTAATATTTTGTGTAAATTCACAGACGCTAAAGTCAACCACTAACATGACAAGCAAAACTGTTTTGAAATGAAAGTATAGAATTATGTATTTGAAGCAAATAGCATGTGGTAGAATTCATAGTTTCATATACAGTTCTATCATTTTTGCATGTTTTTGTATATGGTAATATCTCTTTATGATATTGAAACTTAGTAATCAAAACAGTTATAATTAAAAAAAAAAAGCGCTCCAAATCACTGAGAGAAATTTAAATTAAACCTTTTCTGAGGTTTTACCTAAAAGACATCAGACTGGCAAAAATGACAAAAGACAAAAAAAGTAAATATAAAAGGGGCTATAGAGGGAAAAGGCAGATTAACGTAACGACTAGTACAGCTGAAAAATGGTCCAAATATTCTGGTGTGCTACGCCGCATGAGAATGTGAAATTATCCCCCTAAAGTCATCAAATCATACATACTATCCGATCCAATGACACTAGTACTAGGCATATACCCCAAGGAGGTGAGAGGGAATATTTCACACATACAAAGATTTTTATAGTAGTACTTTTTTGTTAAAGCAAAAAACTGCAAAGAAAATGGCTACTGACAGGAATGGCTAAACAATCAAGGCTTAAAAAATTGAAATGTATTATTGTTACTCTATAAAAAATTATAAATATCAGAAGGCTTCTTTTTGTGAACTTATATACACAGAAAGGAAATAAACAGCAAAAAAATTTATAATAGCCACAATAATGTAAAAGAAAATAGCACTAAAAGACCTTAGAACTCCAACCAAGGACATGCACAATCATCACGTGACCTCAGAAGATGAAAGGTGAATGAAGCACAGCCCCTGCCTCTCTGCAGAAATGGGAAGCTCAAGGGGTAGAATAAAGTGAATAACATGTCAGGCACAGTTAATGTGCTGGTTTGTCTTTTTCCTTCACTATATAGAACTTTATGGTTTGCAAAACACTTCCCGTACATCACCTCATTTTAAACTCACAACAACCCTTCAAGGTAGATGCTATTATTATCCCCATTTTACAAATGAGGAAACTGAGTCTGAGAGAGGTTAACTGACTTATCCAGAATCACAGTTACTAAGTGTCTGAAGTAGGATTTGAATTCAGGTCTTCCTGACCCCAAGTCCAACACTATCTACTACCCTACCCAGCTGATAGACAAGAGAAGGTTCTATAGAGCAGCAGGAAAAAGGAGCCAGTGAGAAGTGATAGCATTATTTTTTTAAGTTTCAATAAAACTGAGGCAAATAAAAATTAAGGAAAAAAAAACAAGCTTCCCCAAATCTCTTCTCTCAGGTCAATTGTCTATTATACACAACCTGATGGATGCAGTTTTTCTGCTTATTTCACTGCTTATGAGTATTCTATTTCAGAGGGGGTGAAGGGAAAGTAGAGGAACTTCAAATTAACTAGTAAGAGAAAAGCAATGTCAACTATTAGTTAAAATCAAAATTTTACATCACTACAGATTATCCATGTTTCTCTCTGCCTCAATAATCACAAATTTTTAAGATTACATGTAAAATTATGTAAAAATAGTTTTTTAACCCTCAACATTATACACTAGCTCCCCTGAAACCTGTGAGCATCACACAAATATAAGAATTCTAAGTAAATAAGATCTTTTCCAGAAAACTTCATGTTATTCCAATATCATTCTCAATGTATGCCTTCTTAATACCAATACTTAATATTGTGGAGGGAATCTCATTCTGGTACAAGCACACAAAATTCATAAAATCCTTCTTAAGTCTTTAACACAGTACTTCTACCCAATTGCCCAAATGTCCTTTCTAGTTTATACTGACTTTAGTGTTTGTTTTCTAGCTATTGTATTCATAGGACCAGATATCTAGAGCTAGAAGTCATCTCAGAGACAATGGAGTCCAACTCCCTGCTTTTTCAGATGAGGAATAAGAAGCATGGGAAAGTTAAATATTTTGTCCAAGGTCATCTACGTACTAAGTCTTAGGTGCAGAATTTGAACCCAGGTCATGACTTTAGAGTCTCATTTCGTTTTTCTTACCTCTCTTGACAGATAAGTCTCTGAAAAACAAGAACCGAATCGAATTCACCATTCTACAGAACACATTCAGCATCCAATCCATAGGACAATGCCTTGTAAATGACAAATATATAATAAATGTTTCTCAAACTTATCAAAGATGACTGACTCATAAAATGTGGGCAAAGGCATGAGAAACCATCCACTACAATACTAAATTTTATAGCATTATAATAATATATATTATATAATATTATATATATAACTAATATATATAATATAATAATATTAAATAACTAAACTGAGCTTTCAAAAGTGGCTAGCAAGAGAACCACAACAGATAATATATTACAGATAAGAACACATCATTGTGGAAGGCAGCGGCATGCAGGGGCAGGCCGGGAGGCAGCCTGATCAACTGGGGGGTAAGTCGTTCCATCAACCACAAGGGCCACTACCAGGCCTATCACCAAAGGGCTGGGATTGGTAAGAGCAAGGTAAGAACCAAATACAGAGGCCCCTGTGCCAGACATTAAAAAAAAAAGCCCCTATCAGGACCTCCAAGGACCAGGATGGCAAAGTGAACCTCGCCTGCTCCAACCCCACCCTCTGACCCTGAAAACACAGTAACTATTGCCCCAGGGCAAGGGCCCCGCCTCAAAATGGGTAGAAAGCAGACTACAAAGACAAAGACCCTGGAGTCCTACTATCCTCAGAGGGAGGAACCAACCTCAGAGGGAGACAATGTGGACTCCACAGCCACAGCTGAAACATCTACAGGGGACTGGTCCCAAGCACAGAAGGCTCTCCTAGATGAGATCAAAAGGAACTTTGAAAACCGAATGAGAGAGACAGAAGACAAAATGAATAATTCTCTCAAAACCAAAATAGCAGAATAAGAAAAACATTATAATGAAGAAAATATCTCTCTAAAAAGAAAAGTGTATGATATGGAAAAGGAGCTCCAAAAATTAACCAAGGAAAGTGATTTCCTAAAAACTAGAATCAAACAAATTGAAACAAATAACTCTATGAGGAACCAAGAATTAGCCAAGCAAAACAACAAGAATGAAAAATTAGAAAAAGAGGTAAAATACCTCAAACAAAAAATAACTGACCTGGAGAACAGATCCAGGAGAGATAATCTGAGAATCATAAGCCTACTGGAAAATCATGATGAAAAAATGAGCCTGGACAACATTCTCCAAGAACTCGTTAAGGAAAACTGTCCTGAGATACTAGAACCTGAGGGTAAAACAGAAATCAAGAAAATCCACTGGACACCTGCTGAAAGAGATCCCAAACTGAAAAGTCCTCGAAATGTTGTGACCAAACTCCAGAACTACCAGGTAAAGGAGAAAATACTTCAAGTGGCCAGAAAGAAACAATTCAAATATCGAGGGTCCACAGTGAGGATCACACAGGATTTGGCAGCCTCTACACTGAAAGATCGGAGGCAGTGGAATACAATTTTCAGGAAGGCAAAAGAGCTCGGGTTACAACCAAGGATCACATACCCAGAGAGACTGACCATATTGTTCCAGGCAAAGAGAGGTCATTCAGTGATATAACAGAGTTCCAGACCTTCCTGATAAAAAAGCCAGACAGAACTCAATGGAAAATTCAGCCTCCAATTATGGATGCAACAGGGACGTAGAAAAGTAAACAAGCAAAACACAAACACACACACACACACACACACACACACACACCTGCTATTTAATAAGAGCAAACTGGTTATAGACAAGTAGAGGGTATGAGTATAAAATACACAAAATGACGATTAAAAAAAATCTTATTAAGGGCTACAAAGGGAATGCAATGGAAGAAAGGGAATGAATGAAGTGGAAAAGGGTAAATGATGCCACACAAAGAGGCACAAAAACAGTATAGCAGAGGAAAAGAAGGGAGGGAGATGAGAACCACATGAGCTTTTCCCTCATTGGTTCTGGTGCAAGGAGGGAATAACAACCAGTTAAGCATAGGACTCTATGGAGAAGAAACACAAAAAGTATCATTTTAGAGGGAAAGAGGGGAGGGAGAGCAGCTTCGCATGAGGTTTGTTCCTGTCACTCTTGGTGCAAAGAAGAAATAACATACTGCATTAAGTATAAAAATATCCTACAGGCCGTAGGAGGGGGAAAGGGCTTCAAAAAGGGGGGGGGAGTGGTTAGTAGGGAGGGAAGAAGTAAAGGGAAAGGGGAGGAAAAGGGAGGAGGGCTGATAAGGGAATACTGAGGGAGGTGGGGGTCAAAAGGAAAACTATTAAGGGGGGGAAGGGAGAAGGCGGAAAATATGAGCATTAACAGGGGCGGGAATAGGATGGAGGGAAAGAAACAGATAACAATCCTAACTGTAAATGTGAATGGAATGAACTCTCCCATAAAACGGAGGCAGAATGGATTAGAAATCATAATCCTACAATATGCTGTTTACAAGAAACACATCTGAAACAGAGGGATACACACAGGGTAAAGGTAAAAGGCTAGAGTAAAATATATGACGCCTCAGCTAAAGTAAAAAAAGCAGGGGTAGCAATCCTTATTTCAGATAAAGCAAATGCAAAAGTTGACCTAATTAAAAGAGATAAGGAAGGAAACTATATCCTGTTAAAAGGCACCATCAAGAATGAAGCAATATCACTACTTAACATATATGCACCAAGTGGTGTAGCATCCAAATTCCTAGAGGGGAAGGTAAAGGAATTAGAGGAAGAAATAGATAGCAAAACTATACTAGTGGGAGACCTTAATCTCCCCCTCTCTGAACTTGATAAATCCAACCTCAAAATAAACAAGAAAGAAGTTAAGGAGGTGAAAAGGATTTTAGAGAGGATAGGTATGATAGATCTCTGGAGAAAACTGAATGGGGATAAAAAGGAATATACTTTCTTCTCAGCGGTTCATGGCACATACTCAAAAACTGACCATGTTCTAGGGCATCAAAACCTCACAATACTATGCAGCAAGGCAGAAATATTAAATGCATCCTTCTCAGATCATGATGCAGTAAAAATTATATGCAATAAAGGGCCATGGAAAGACAGAGTAAAAACTAATTGGAAATTAAAGAATTTAATCCTAAAGAATGAGTGGGTCAAACAAGAAATTATAGAAACAATTAGTAATTTCATTCAAGAGAATGATAATAAGGAAACAAAATACCAAAATTTGTGGGATGCATTAAAGGCAGTTCTAAGGGGGAGTATTATATCCCTAAGTGCATACATGATTAAATTAGAGAAAAGGGAGGTCAACGAATTGGGCATGCAATTTAAAAACCTAGAAAAAGAACAAATTCAAAATCCCCAATTAAATACTAAATTAGAAATATTGGAAATCAAAGGAGAGATTAATAAAATTAAAATTAAGAAAACTATTGAATTGATAAATAAAACTAAGAGCTGGTTTTACGAAAAAACCAATAAAATTGACAGACCCTTAGTCAATATGATTTAAAAAAAAAAAAAGGAAAGAAGAAAACCAAATTATGAGTATCAAAAATGAAAAGGGTGAATCTACCTCCAATGAAGAGGAAATCAAAACAATAATTAGGAATTATTTTTCCCAATTGTATGCATATAAATTTGACAATCTTACTGAAATGGATGAATATTTACAAAAGTACAAATTGACCAGATTAACTGAAAAGGAAGTAAATTACTTAAATAACCCCATCTCACAAAAAGAAATTGAACAAGCCATTAGTCAACACCCTAGGAAAAAAATCTCCAGATGGATTTACTAGTGCATTCTATCAAACATTTAAAGAACAACTGATTCCAATACTCTACAAACTATTTGGGAAAATTAGTGAAGAAGGAGTCCTACCAAATTCTTTTTATGACACAAATATGGTACTGATACCTAAACCAGGAAGAGATAAAACAGAGAAAGAAAATTATAGACCAATCTCCCTCATGAATATAGATGCTAAAAATTTTAAATAAAATATTACCAAAAAGATTACAACTTATCACAAGAATAATACACTTTGACCAGGTAGGACTTATTCCAGGAATGCAAGGATGGTTTAATAGGAAAACCATCAGTATAATTGATCATATCAACAATAAAACTAGCAGAAACCACATGATCATCTCAATAGATGCAGAAAAGGCTTTTCACAAAATACAACATCCATTCCTATTAAAAACCCTGGAAAGTATAGGAATAAATGGAGCCTTTCTTAAAATAATAGGTAGCATCTATTTAAAACCATCAGCAAATATTATATGTAATGGGGATAAGCTAGAAGCATTTCCAACAAGATCAGGGGTGAAACAAGGATGTCCACTATCACCTCTCTTATTCAATCTGGGACTAGAAATGTTAGCGGCAGCAATTAGAGAAGAAAAAGAAATCAAAGGAATCAAATTAGGCAAAGAAGAGACCAAGCTATCACTCTTTGCAGATGATATAATGATATATTTAGAGAATCCTAGAGAATCAATTAAAAAACTACTTGAGACAATAAATAAATTTGGCAAAGTTGCAGGATATAAAATAAACCCACATAAATCACCAATGAAATTCAACAGCAAGAGATAAAAAGAGAAATCCCATTTAAAGTTACTGTAGACATTATAAAATATTTGGGAATCTATCTGCCAAAACAGACCCAGGACCTATATGATCACAACTACAAAACACTTTCACACAAATAAAGTCAGATCTAATTAATTGGAAAAATATCAATTGCTCATGGCTGGGTCGAGCTAATATAATAAAAATGGCAATTTTACCTAAATTAAATTATATATTTAGTGCCATACCAATCGATTTACCAAAAAACTACTTTATAGAGTTAGAAAAAATAGGAACAAAATTATTTGGAAGAATAAAAGGTCCAGAATATCAAGGGAATTAATGAAAAGAAATGCTAGGGAAGGTGGACTAGCTATTCCAGATTTCAATCCATATTATAAAGCAGCAGTCCTCAAAACTACTTGGTACAGGCTGAGGAATAGATGAGTGGATCAATGGAATAGATTAGGCACACGAGATTCAGAAGTCAACAACTATAGTAATCTATTGTTTGATAAACCCCAAGACCATAGTTTTTGGGATAAGAACTCACTACTTGACAAAAACTGCTGGGAAAACTGGAATAACAGTATGGCAGAAACTGGGCATAGACCATTATCTAACACCATATACCAAAATCAAGTCTAAATGGGTGCATGATCTAGGTATAAAGGTTGATACTGTAAGCAATCTCAGAAAACAAGGAATAGTTTACCTGTCAGATTTGTGGACAGGGAAAGACTTTATGACCAAACAAGAATTAGAGAGAATTATAAAATGCAAAATGGATAACTGATTACATTAAATTGAAAAGATTCTGTACAAACAAGGCCAAGTAACAAAGATTAAGAGGGAGGTGGGAAATTGGGAAAAAATTTTTACAACCTATATCTCTGATAAAGGACTCATTTCTAAAATATAGAGAGAACTGAGTCAAAACTGTAAGAATACAAGTCATTCCCCAATTGATAAATGGTCAAAGGATATGAACAGGCAGTTTTCAGAGAAAGAAATTAAAGATATCTATGAGCACATAAAGAAATGCTCTAATTCACTATTGATTAGAGAAATGCAAATCAAAACAACTCTGAGGTACCACATCTCACCAGTCCGATTGGCTAAGATGACAAAACACGAAAATGACAAATGCTGGAGAGGATGTGGACAAATTGGAACACTAATACATTGCTGGTGGAGTTGTGAACTGATCCAGCTTTTCTGGAGGGCAATCTGGAATTATGCCCAAAGGGCTATAAATAATTTCATACCCTTTGACCCAGCAATACCACTTCTAGGGTTATATCCCAAAGAGAACATAGAAATAGCAGGAAGACCCATATGTACAAAAATATTTTTATCAGCTCTTTTTGTGGTAGCAAAGAATTGGAAATTAAGGGGGTGCCCATCAATTGGGGAATGGCTGAACAAGCTGTGGTATATGCATGTTATGGAATACCATTGTGCTATAAGAAACGAGGAGATGGACTTCATATTTACCTGGACAGGCTTATACGAACTGATGCTGAGTGAGAAGAGCAGAGCCAGGAGGAATTTGTACACAATTACAGACACAATGTATGTGTCTGTGACCACCTTTGATAGACTGGACTCTTCTCAGCAATGCAGTGATAGAAGTCAATCCTAAAACACTCATGATGGAGAGAGATGTGTGCATCCAGAGAAAGAACTAGAAAGAACTGAGTTTGTATCCATATTGAAGCAAACTACTTGATCTTTTTCCTTTTATTGTTGGGTTTTATTTCCTCTTTCCCATTGTTCATTCCATCTGATACAATCTGTCTTTATAACCTGACTAATGTCTAATGTAAAAGTATTTACAGATCCTATACTTGACTGTATGCCGCCATTGGGGGCGGGGGGGGAGTGGGAAGGAGGGGGACAGAATGTGAAACTCAAGGAATTGTGGAATTGGATCTTGTAAACTAAAAGTAAATAGACTAATAAAATATAACAAATACACAAAAAAAAAAAAGAACACATCATTGCCCCTTTATGACAACTCCTAATCTAGATAGCTAATTTTAACACAAAACCTCCAAGCGACCTCTGCTGAATAAGATCTCTCAACAGGACAGTTTGATTTCACTATTTGTTTAACACTTCAAAAGGCATCATTTTTGAAATCTAAGTCTATCAGTAGCCTATGTATTTCCTAAATAATTTCTGGTAAAACAATATTCTGATGTCATTTACTGCCTGCCATGTTATAATTCCAAGAGAAATCCATATCATACTTCTATATAACGTGCAACTAGATTCTCTGACATCACTGAACCTACTGCTAGACATTCACTATAACAACAATGAACTAGTTTTTTAACTTACCTTGCCACAATATCTGATAAAATAGTACTTAGTATACTTAAAAGAGTCTTTTAAAAAGGCTCTTCAAAAGGTTTCCATGATAATGATGATTAATTATTATCATCATCATCATTTGGGGAAGGCAACTGGGGTTCAAATGACTTGTCCAGGATCATACAGTTATTAAGTGTCTGAGGCCAGACTTGAAGTCAGGTCCTCATGACTCCAAGGTGCTCTGTGCCACCTAGCTGCCCCACAATCCATTACTTTTAAATGATACTGAAAGGAGAAATTATTTTACATATCCAGCAGAGCAGAGCAACAATACATAGTAAATTAAAATGTTTCACTTCTTTTGTGTCTTCATATTCTTCAGTTTAAAATTTTTTTTAAAATCATATTCAAGTTTAATTAAGCAAAGGTACCATTTAAAATGCTATAGCAAAGATTCTCACAAGTACCTTTCCCTGAGATATCAGAATTCCTCGTAATGTGTCAAATCCAACTGAAGGTCCTTGTCCAGTTTCATCAAGACGCCCCTCAAGGTCAAACATGGGAATGCATGGACAAAAGAGTTCTGAGATATGATGTAATAACAATAGTCTGTTTCGTAAAGATATTATAGGAATTTCCTGTAAATGGTTATATTCCATAGGAACCTGGGAAGCGGAAAAAATTGAAGAATCAGATATGCTTAAACATCAATATGTTTAAATATAAAATATTCAAAAGGTTGTACAGAATTCCATCCTCCATTAAGCTATCAAATTGATCATCTTAAAGTGAAAGACTGACCATGTCACTCTACCAAAAACCTGTCCCTGCATTCTAATAAATTCCACTGGCTCCCCAGTACCTGCAGAATCAAATGTAAAATTCTTTTTTGGCTTTAAACCCTTTATAATCTGTCCCCTTTCAAACCTTCCTGGTCCTAATTAAAGTTAACGTTCTCCTTATGAGATATTCTCTTTCAATATCCTTTGACATATAGCTTTTATATCATATTGTATTATAATATACTGTGTAACAATATATTTTATTATAATGTATAACAATATATTGTATTATAATATATTGTGTAACAATATATTATATTGTTCATCCCCCCCATTCTCCTCCAAATTAGATTGAGCACCTCAAAGACAGGGACTATTTGTATCCCCAGCATTTAGCAGCGTCTGGAACGTTGTAAGCACTTAATAAATGCTTAATGATTTAACTGAATTTCTTTATTTCCTCTATTTCCATTTCAAATTGTCTACTCAATTCTGACTTTTTTCACAAAGAATACTTGGAAATAATCTATTTCACTAAATGTCTATTCCCTGCCCCACCACGCCCCTCCCTGCCCCCCCATATATGGGTTTGCCAAATAGGTGACCTTTATTTTAAGTCTTTATCTTTGCTTTCTGGAGTATTTGATTAATAAGTTCTTCTCTTCTTCAGGGTGGAAGCTGCCAAATCTTATGTGATATACAAGCTCCTTGGTATCTGAACTCTTTATTACTGGCTGTGTGCAGTAATTTTTCCAGAAGCTCTGGATTTTGGCTGGGATATTCCTGGAATTTTCATTTGGGGATTTCTTTCAGGAGGTGATTTGTGGATGCTTATTTTCATTTTACCCCAAATGAAAGTTTTCATCAATAATTTTTCTGAAACAGGGTATTCTGGCCTTTTTTAAGGTCACAATTTTCAGACAACTTGAAAATTTTTAGACTACCTCCCTTTGATTTGTTTCCTTAGTCAGTTGTCTTTGATACTATGAATATTTTGTTTTTGCTTTTTTTTTCTCCCAATTTTTTAGTTTTACTATTTCTTCTTGTCTCAATGAGTCAGTTTTTCATTTGATTCATTCTAATTTTAAAAGCATTCAGTTCTTGGGTGAGATTTTCCATCTAGAAAATCAATTCTTGGTTTTAAATAGATGTTACTTATTATAGAAAGTTTCCATTTTGTTTTGTCAAAAAATTTTTCATTAATTGATATGCCTTAATTGTTTTGTTATTGATTCCTCTTATTGAACTAATTCCTTACATAAATCCAACCAGGTCATTATATATACATGGCCATTTTAATGTATCCCTATATACGCTTTATTAATGTTTACTAAATACTTATGTTGATACTTATAGAGGTATTAGGTTACAGTATTCTTTCTGGTTGTTATCTCATTAAAAAAATCAAGAGAAAGACTGGAATGAAACGATGCTGAGTGAAGTGAGCAGAGCCAGAACACTATACGCAGTAACAGACACAATGTGCAATGACTAACTTTTATAGATTTATCTCTTTTTAGCAATGGAAGGGTCCAACACAACTCCAAAGGACTCATGATGGAAAATGCTGTCCACATTCAGAAAAAGAACTATGGGGTCTGAATGCAGATGGAAGCATAGTATTTGCTCTCTCCTTTTTTTTTGTTTGTTTCTTCTTTCTTGTGCTTTCTCCGATCGGTTCTAACTCTACAACATGACGAATGTGAAAACAGGTTCAATATGAATATATATGTAGAGCTTATATCAAATCACATGCCATCTGGGGGGGGGATGGGGAGAAAAATCTGGAACTCAAAATCTTATGGAAGTGAATGTTGAAAACTGAAAAGAAATAATTTATTTTTTTAAGATAATCAAGAAAATAACTGCTTAATAGAAGGAATTTGGTAGGATTCCTTCTTTTCCTATTTTTGCATACAATTTAGGTAATACTGAAGTTAACTCCTCTTTGAATGTTTAATAGAATTAACTTTTAAATCCATCTGATTCTCATATTTTTTGTGTTTGGGTTTTCATTTATGGCGAACTCTTTCTTTTTTTTGAGAATGAGATAGTTAACTTCTCTATTTCTTGTTTTATTGGGCTAATTAAAAATTTCATACTTTTAGATATACTTATTGATCTCATTTATCAGTTTTGTTGGTCTGTGACTGGGAAAAATAGTTCTTAATAATCTCCTCTAACCCTTTATTTGTTACATTCCCTAATACAATACTATCAATTTGGTTTTCCTGTCTTCTAAAAAAAAAAAAAATTTGTTTTTTCACTTTTCATTTAGTTTTCCCTCCCCAAAGAAACATACTCTAGCTTTATTCATCAATTCAATGGGATTGTGTTCTTAATTTTATTTCTTCTTTGATTTTCAGAATTTCTATTTTGGTGTTTAGTTAGGACTTTTTTAAATTTAATGCTTTACTTTTTTTTCTTTTTTTTAACTGCAAGCTAATTTATTGATCCACCTTCTCCCTTTTGTAGACAAAAGTGCTTAGATAAATTTTCTCCCATTTGTTTTGGCTACAAATCAGAAGTTTTGTCATTTCTTTTTTTCTGGTCATTTTCGGTGTTGAAATTATTTGTTGATACTATGAATTGTTTTTTGAAACATCAATTTTTTTTTTCAAATTAAATCAGTCTTCACTTAAATTTGTTTCTTCAAATGTCCTCTTATTAATTATAATTTTCATTATGTGGTCAGTAAAGAATGTTCTAACATTTTTGCTCTTCTGCATTTATGAGGTTTTGAAACCCTGTCATATGGTCAATTCTCATAAAAGTGCTATGCACATTATCATAACAATATCAAATCTAACTTCTCTGCAATTCTGTTCAGATCCTTAAATTCCTTCTTGATGCATTAAGGTCCCAGACTATTGTGGTTTTACTATTTTTTCCCTGTAACTTTTTTCTTTTTGCTTTTTGGAGGGGGGAAGGCAGGACATTTAGGGTTAAGTGACTTGCCCAAGGTCACACAGCTAGTAAGTGTTAAGTGTCTGAGAACAAATGTGAACTCAGGTCCTCCTGACTCCAGGGCTGGTACTCTATTCACTGCACCACCTAGCCGTCCCTTCCCTGTAACTTTTTCTGTGTTTACTTACATCCAATCGCAATGAATGCATATATGTGTTAAGCGTTGGTGATATTTTAATGTCTGTGGTGCCTTTAAGCACAGTTTGTTTTCCTATCACTTTTAACAATATATATATTACTACTGCCTATCTGACATCACAATTGCTACTCTTGTTTGTTTTTTCCAGTTTGCCTAAAGCATAATTAATTCTGCTTTTGCCCTTTATTTTTATTTTGTGTAAATCTTTATTTTTCAAATAATGTTTCTTCTAAAAAAAATTTAGATTCTGCTTTGTAATCCATTCTGCTCTTCTCTTTCATTTTGGAGGCTAGTTCATCCCATTCCCATCACACACAAATTTTAAGTGTCAGTTTTATTTCCTTTCATCATATCGTCTTGGACTTTCTTTTTGTCTTCATAAAAATGTGTGACTAACACACTAGCAAGAATAATGGAAGCGATTTACTTCCACTCAATTGACCCTTCCCTTTTCACCTCAGTGTCCAATTGTCGGTTCTTACACTTTTTGTCTTAATGCCTCTATTATGGTCCACACTCTGAAGTTACTGTTTGCTTTTGCTTAAGAATATTTACTCCCTGAATCTACCTACCCTCTCAAACTCCCTTTCTCCCTGTGCCTGACCGTCCTAGTACCAAATTTATTATATTTCTATACCAAACATTCTGAGAGGGTGTTTGTGTATGAGAGAGAAAGAAAGAGTGTGTGTGTGTGTGTGTGTGTGTGTGTGTGTGGTTAGAGCAGGTTCAAATGCTGCCCAGTCCTCGAACACTCCATTCTCCTATTTTTGTTCATTCTTCTTTTACACCCCAATATTAGAGGGAAAAAAAAGTCCCCCCATCTTCCTCTTCACTTTCTTAGTGCATTCTTCCCCTCCTTTCATCTTCCTCTTTCCTGAAGACCATCACAACCAAATCACCCCAGCCCCTGTGCTTGTCTTTTCTAACTCCATCTGTAATCTTCACAAACATCAGGATTCAGAAGGATTTTTCTTTTCTCCAATAACGACAATAATGGCTAGCATTTATATAGTCCTTCAAAGTTTGCAAACAGTTTAACAAATGTTTTCTCATTTTATCCTCACAACTCTGGGAGGTAGGTGGCATTATTATTTTCATCTTGCATATGGGGAAATCAAGGCAGACAGAGAGATTTGCCCAGGTCACAAAGCTATTGCCTGAGGCTGGATTTGAAATCATGTTTTCCTGACTCTACTTCCAGTGTTCCATTCATGCACCACTTAACTGTATACATGAATGTAAGCACTAAAATAGTCAGTTCACTCTTTCCAATTTTTCAAAATATTTCTAAAATTCTCTTAATTCATGTATTTGCATTGGAAAGCTTTTACTCAACTCCATTCTTTTGATCAGGAATGCTTAGAAGGATCTTTCTTCCATTAATGGAATAAAGGAATATATTTAGTCTTACAAGTTAAGTTATTCTTGGGTGAAAACCTTTATCTTTTACTTTTTAAACTATTGTTTTCTCTCCTTCATAGCAGTTGCTGCCTAATCTTCTGCAATTCTAATTATGGGGTTTTTTTTAGTGTTTTAGCTCATTTCTTTCTTGTAACTGCAGTATTAATATTTTTATTTTATCTGTAAGCTCTGGATTTTTACAATGCCATTCCTAGGAGTTTTTCATTTTATGGTTTCTTTCATAATATGACTGGTAGATTCTATCTATTTTATTTTGCCCTCTGGTTCCAATGGATTTGTACAGTTTTCTGATTATATATATATATATATATATATATATATATATATATATATATATATATAGTTATAATTTTTAAAAATATGTTATCCACGCTTTTTTTTTTTATCATGGTTTTCAAGGAGTTTCATGATTCTTAAAATATCTCTCCTTGACCTGACCTGTTATAATGTCGTTTATCTTTCATAGTGGATATCTTGTAGTCGTTTTTATTTTTTCCATCCTTAGACTTTGATTGTGTTATTATATTAAGTTAGTACGTAGCCAGATGGCAGACCGGATTGACTGATGGTCCCGGAGTCAGAAGACCTGAGTTTACATCTGGCCTCAAACATTTAGTAGCTGTGTGATCCTCGGCACTTAACCTCTGTTTGCCTCAGTTTCCTCATCTGTAAAATTGGTATAATAACAGCACCTACACCCCAGGGTTGTTATTGTAAAGCACTTAGCACAGTGCCTAGCATATAGCAGGCACTATGTAAATGTTAATTATAATCATTATCACTGATATATTTATTGTCTCCTAAACTCAGTGAATTCATTCTATTTGCTCCCTTGCAATCTTCAGGAAGTCAGCTACTTAGGTAAGGTGTTCTGTGTATTTTCCTCCAGAACTCTCATTTACCTTTTATCTCGTGCTTCCCTGTTATAATTCAGGGGGTCACAATTTTCTTTTTCTGCTCTTCTCTACATAGTGAAATATCTGTGTTGATAATTAAAATGTGGATTTAAGTAGTGATGAAAACTTGTCTGACGGTATCACCAGTCTGACTGCTTCAACAGCATCCTAATCCTGCGGAGTTCAATTACTACTGAAAAGAAATGTATGCAAAGTGCCTTAAAAAAGAGCTTCAGCTACTAATATACAGATTATACTGTGCTGTTTGAAAAACTCACATATGTGTATGTAGAAAAATTAAAGCACCCCCTAGAGAGACAAAGCCAAAGTGTTCTTCGGTGTAAAAACTGGGGGTTTTAAGTATAATTCTTACTATCTTCTAATAGACACAGGAAAACATTTCTAAAACTGTGATGAAAACCAAAGAAAAATGTGATCTGATTTAAATATATTAGCTTTAAAGCAATTTTTCAGTTACACAAAGCAAATTAAAATTAAAATTTAAAACAAAGTTAAGCTACTGTGGTCTTTTTTTCTTATTTCCTGAATTAGAAATTTCACAAGTGCGTTGTCTATATAAATGGACACGTTACCTGTGTTGGAAGCTTTCCGGCGTTGGCAGGTTTACTAGTGGACCATGCTAGGGTGTGCGCTGAACCACAAGCCACTCTATTTATCTTTTTACCCTGAAGTGCTGCAACCAAACGAGGTCTCTGGATTGCGTTCGTTGTTCCGTCCCCAAGTTGCCCCTCATCATTGTCACCCCAAGTATAAACTTCACCTAAACAAATATGAAAAATTCCTTTTAACAGAAACATTAGCATAAAGGAAAGGCTTACTTTAAGGGAAGTTCCCTTTAAGAGACAGAAATGAAGTGTTAAAAGCTGTAGGATTTACTTAGAATTAGACCAAAGCTTATAAAAATATGCTCTAGCTACTCAATGATTTCAGGTCCTCTATTATTTGTTGCATAAAAGAGAAAAACTAAAAAAAAGGGAAATCTATACTACCGGATCCTCCAGCTCTTCTCTGAAAACCTTAATGCAGCGTTTACTTTCTGAAAATAGACCTTGAAAATATTACTTGTTATATGGCATAGCTATCTGGGAGGGGTCAGGAGAGTCACTGAGAGAAATTCTGGAGATACATAAAAAAAGATAACAATAAAATTTATTTAACATCCTAAAAAACAAGGCTTGATTTATCGGGACCCAATCATATTTCACAGCATAAGAAAATATGCCATGCTAAAGATAATGATGAATATCATGAACATAGACTAAGGGTACAATTAGTAACTGTGTTCATGTTACAGTCTTATTAATAGCGATGGAAAATCTAGACAATAAAATCTCAGCCTATAATAATCATGTTGACCCTTATATACATAGGTGATACTATATTATCTGATATCCATATACATTCCATCGTATATTGATGCTTATTTTATCAAATATTAATTTATGATCTCCCAATTAATATTTCCAAAATGGGTTTACCTAAGAATAGTACCTGATTTATTTATAAGAGAATTATCTGAAAGAAAAACACCTATTCCTTTAACTATAGTTAAAACATTATGTTTTAAAAACATACATAAAACAAATATTAAAAGTGTCCAAAAGCCTAAAGTATAAAAAGTATGGTTTATTTAAAACTAGTATTATAGGATTTAGAGAAGTAACTTTAGAGATCACTGAGGCCCAGAGAAGAGTAAAAGTAACTTGCCTAAAAGAAAAAGATTTGTTGGTAGTAAAAAAAAACAGAACTAGGAATTGAATCCAGGACTTAAAATTCCAAATCCAACACTCTTAGCAATATCACGCTGCATTTAATCATCCTGAATATATTATGAATCTTAGGATTATAAATGAAAACTATTCTTGCCACCTGAAAAGTTCTTTACTTAGAAATAGTTTATTTGTGGGGCAGGTAGATGGCGCCGTGAATAGAGCACCGGCCCTAGAGTCAGGAGGACCTGAGTTCAAGTCCAGCCTCAGACACTTTACACTTACTAGCTGTGTGACCTTGGGCAAGTCACTTAACCCCAATTGCCCTGTCATCCCCCCTCCAAAAAGACAAAAAAAAAAAATTTAGTTTATTTGTGATTTAGAAAGAGTTTGAAATGAAGATTATTTTTTCCACATACATACCATCTTCAGTGCAGCACACACAGTGTAAAGAACCAGTAGCAATTGCAATTACTTTCTTTCCCTGTAGGCCTTGCACTTGCCGAGGCCGTCTAACGTGGTCGTCTGATCCGTGACCCAGTCTGTGATAATCACCTTTACCCCTGTGCACAAGTGAAACTGGTTATTTACATTACATTATGTCCTGTCATTCTCACTCTCAATCTCAGTCACAAATGATTATGTTCAGGCTAAAGTTTGTAAGTATCTACAAGTTTACTGCCTGGTACAGGGCTGTGACATGATCATTAACCTTAGTGGGGGGTCCTAAAATTATGTCATTCTATAAACCCAAACCTACCAAGTATAAACTGCTCCAGACTTGGTAAGTGCAACAGAAAACTGTGATCCACACTCTACTTTAACCACTCCAAGACCTGTGAGAGAATCAATCTGGAGAACAATAAAGACAATTAAACACAATTAAATGAGTTTCTATTGTATGTGGCTACCGCCACAACATTATAAAAGTAAGGGAAGTATTAAAATATTCTTATCTGAAACATTCAATATTCTAAATCAACAACTACAGACTTTACATTTTATACAGTTCAGGGATAACATAATGTCTTCAGAGTTTACTCCAATATTACATATAACAACCCTTCCTTTCAAAGGGTTTCTCTATAATCCATTAAGCATGATTATTTTTTATCTACATGAGTATAAGCCTGAAGAGGTTGCTATCTGTGGCCTCTACTTTCTTACCTCAGTTTAGGAGCAGAAAGAAAAGTGGTAGAGAATGAAATATTTTCCAAAAAAAAAAAAGATCCTTCTTTAATGTGTATTAAACTAAAATTATATTCTGGCTCACTTAATAAATTACATTAAGTGAACAATTATATTAAACATTATGACGTATCTAGGTTCCTTTTTGAGCTTCCAAAATAGGCAATGAGGAAAAAAATGTCTTTAAAATGAGCTTCCAGAACAAAAATATTTATAGTTAGCTCTTTTTTGTGGTGATTAAGAACTGGAAATCGAGGAGAGGTCCATCACCTGGGGAATGGCCAAACAAGTTGTGATTATAATTGAATATTATTGTGCTACAAGAATGACAAACAGGATGATTTCAGAAAAACCTGTTAAGACTTACATGAACTGATACAAAGTGAAGTGAGCAAAACCAGGAGAATGCTACAGCAATACTGTACACTAAAGAACTGGGAATGACTTAGCTATTCTCAACGACACAATGACCCAAGACACTCCCAAAGGACTCATAATGAGAGACACTATCTGCCTCCAGAGAAAGAACTGATGCTGTCTGAATATAAACTGAACCAATCTTCCTTCCTTCCTTCCTTCTTTCCCTCCCTCCCTCTCTCTCTCCCTCCCTCCCTCCCTGCCTCCCTCCTTCCTTCCTTCCTTCCTTCCTTCCTTCCTTCCTTCCTTCCTTCCTTCCTTCCTTCCTTCCTTCCTTCCTTCCTTCCAGTCTTCTGGCACAAAATGACTAATAAGGAAATGTTTTACGTGTATAATCTATATCAGACTGCTTACCATCTCAGAAAGGGGGTAATAGAGGAAGAGAATTAACTCAAACCTTTAAAAATAAAGAATGCTAATTAATCATTGTTTTTACATGTAATTGGGGAAATATTTTTTAAATGAGCTTACAGCGAGATATATTCTTTAACAATGTCTAATCTTAAACAAGGAGTCATTATTTGGAAAAGTACATAATTATGTGGGTTACCAACTCAGGCTCCATAAAAACTTGATTCTGGTCCATAACACACAACAAGAAAGGCGCAACACAAGTTTCTGAACATTAAGAGTTCCTTCCTGACATTAAACTGATTCTCCTCATGACAATCCATCTGAAATCAGCACCTGAGCACTACAAGATAATGTAGTGCTTTTTCTGGTAATTACTAGGTCAGTACATTACATGTTATAGAAATAAACCTGAAATACCTTCATCGGCACTTTACAGCCGTCACTGCCTCCTCTGCCAAGTTTTCCATAGTCCCCGTCACCCCAGGACCACACAGTATCATCATCAGTGAGGCAAAGTGTCTGTGCATCCCCACTGCCACAGGCAATATCAATAACTCGATAACCTTGGAGGGCTTCCACCTTATGGGAAAAGAAATCATCCTACATTTGAACTTGATATAAATACAGTTAACTATCCCATTTAACCTCACAGATAAAACAAAGTCAGAATGCAAAGGGCAGAACAAATGTGTATTTGACAATTTTAAGGTGAAACAATGGGAAAAGGTAATGCTCATATTCCTACTAGACCATACAGGAAATAATTTGTAACAATATCTAAGAAATCTTAACTTTATCAGAAACAATTCTCAGTATTAGAGTAAAAATAGTAGGCTAGAAAATTCCATACTGAGTTACACTGATGAATGGTACCTCTCCCAAGCCTCAGGAAGTAGCCATCACCACTATAAATGAATTATTAATCTACTATTTTACACAATACAAAATGCAATGAGTCTTTTGAAGTTACAGTGATTGAGTTGTCAGGTAACATGCACAGAACTATTATTGCTTCATTATTAAGTGAATATTATAATTAAAATATTGGCCAATTTCAATTAATCACCAAGTGTTTGTTAGAGCACCTGCTATCTCTCAGGTACCAGGCAAGGTGCTAGGGATGTAAGTATAAAGAATGAAACCATCCCCATTCACAAGTGGCTCATACTTCTTGTGGTAAAAGACAATGGGGAAAACAACAATTACATATATAAAAATATACTGCATCAATACAAGCTGAATAAATATAAATATGTACAAAGATGTTAAATACAAGGGAGTCTGTGAGGAAGGGCATTAGCAAGTGGGGAATCAGGAAAAGATTCATGGAGAAGACTGTGTTTCAATTGAGTCTCAAAGGAAGAAAGGGACTCTGAGGCAGAGTTATATATTTTGGGAGATGGATTATCGTGTGTAGAATACAGAGAAAGCCTTCCTGAATGGATCAAACAGTACAGGAAGAAGAGTAATTTCAATAAGGATGGAAAGATAAGTGGGAGCCAGATTGTATAGCACTTTAAAAGTTAAAGTGACTTTATATTTTATCCTAGACACTAACATGAAGCCCTAGAATTGCTTCCGTAGGGAAATCACATGGTCTCAATAGGGAATACTGGAAGGATGGAGGTACCTTTGACAGAAATAGGAAAATTTATAAGAAGGGAAGGGGGAAAGATCATGAGTTCATTTTGAAAATGTTGAGTGAAATGTCTCCAGGATATCCTACTTAAAATACGCAACAGGGAACTGGTTATAAGGGAATGGAAGATAGACAGACAGACAGATCTGAGAAGACAACAGTCAAACCCTTAGGAACTGAGGAGGTTACTGAAGGAGTATTGAGGAGACAGAGAAGATAGTCTAAGGCAAAACCCTGAAGAACACCCACATATAGGGGTTTTGGTGAGAAAGTGAGAACTAGGAAAGCATAGTGTCATAAAAATACAGAGAGGCGAGACTATGCAGAAGAAGAGATCGGGAGTGTCAGAAGATGCAGCTAGGCCCATCAGGATGAGGGCTGAGAAAAGACCATGAGATTTAGCAATCCCTGTTACCTCTGGAGAGCCAGACTGTAAAGGGCAAAACAGTAAGAAAGAAGAGAAGTGGAAGCAGCTAATGGAACAAAATCTGGCTGAGAAAAGGAGGGATACGGGACAAGAGCTTCAGGAGATGGAAGGCTCTAGTGAAGGTCTGAGGACGGGGGAAACTGGGAATGCTCCACAGCAGTGGTGAAGGAACCAGCAAAAAGGGAGAAGCTGAAGATCTGAAAGGCAGCAAAGGGCAGAGTGGACAGTGAAGCTGACTGAGAACGCAACTACTGCGGCTGAGAGGGCAGGATTCAGCGCATTTGTGGACAAGTTAGCCTTGGCAAGGGGAAGGGGCACCCAACTGCCAGATTAAGGAAAAAGAGGAGAGAATGAAAGATGATCCAGAGTTTTTAAGATGAAGTGAATGGGAAAAGAGGGACTCAAGCCAAATAATCTCAACGTTCTCAGTAAAGTAAGAGGCCAGGTAATAGTTGAGAGAAGAAGTACGGGGGAGCTATGGGAAGCTTGAGGAAGACAGGGAAGGCAGACCTTCTGAGAAGCTAACTAGGAGAACTAAGACGAATTCCCAGTGGCAACGAGGACCCAGCTGAGGTACGACAACAATGATCCAGAGCGTACCCAGGCAACAGAGTTGTGAAGCCTCCTCCAGCTGCATTCAGCAGTTTATGAGTAAGAGTGGCAGAGGTAGATCAAGGGAATAATCCAGATCGGAGGTCTGGCGAGGGGTGAGCAGCTAGAACCAAGACCAAGAGACACGAGAGCAGACAGGGTCAAGATGAAATGGTCAACTTTATGTTGAGACTGGAGACGGAGAAAAATGAAGTCAGTCAAGGCTCTGAGAAAGTAACTAGGGTTGGAAAACCTGAAGAGCTCAGTGAAGATGAAGAATAAATTTAGGATGGGTAAGGGCTAGAAAGAATTAGAATTATAGGAGGTTATGGTCAGATAGTTTAAATAGCATTTAGAGTGACATTATCCTATCAATTTAAATGCTATTGTCAACATAGACCCAGATGACATATTTAACCAATAATGGAGTCTCTGTAATAAACTTATATTCCTTCCCTTCTCCCTACCCCCTTGTCCCCATCCTACAGAATCAGCCTATCTCCTTAAATGAGAGACAAAGCAAAATACGGATTTCTTAGTTTCATATGATTTATAGGATTCCTTCCTTACCAGTTTAGGTTTTAACTGATCTTCACTATCACCGTGACCAAGCCGGCCATATCTTCCTTTACCCCATGTATAGAGGTCGCCAGCTGCTGTAATACACGCACTGTGGGCTCCACCTGCAGCAATGTCAACGACTTCTATGCCCCGCAAAGATTCAATTACACGTGGGCGATCACAGGGACTGCAAAAAGCAAATAAAATATGTGCCAAAACAGAGTTACAGAGTGTGTGTGTGTGTGCACATCTCCTGATTAGATAAATGCTAAACATAATGAGTGTTATTTTGTCTACTAGTACAGCTAGCAAGATACATACACACACGCGTGCACACACGCACACATGTACACACACAGATACACACACACACAGAACAAACTATATCTCCAAATCACCTTACTGTCACACATTAATTAACCACAAGGAATTAACAATATTTTTCAATATCAGCTAAACACATAGTTTTATTCCTTCAAGTCCTATCACTTTAAACACAGAACACTTGAAACTTAAAAGTGCAACTGTTATAAGGACCATAAAGTTTTGATTTACAAAAACTGCATGTCACTTACAATGAATAGCTAGAAACCATAACAGCTAACCAACAGCTAACCACTCTGCTAAACCACTTAACCTGCACATACTAGTAATGTCTATAATCAGATTAACCATGATTTGGTGTTAGGACTGATTAAGACACAAGAGTTAGGATCAGAGATATTTAAAGAGGACATCACCTCTATGCCCCCCAAGCCTCTGTTTGGAAAAAAATTCTTCCCAACTGGTAGAGTGGAACTGAGCAAAGTTTTTCTCAATAAGGCAGTCATTAAAAACTCAGTAAGTAGTCATTAAAAATAAATCAATGTCTGTGACACATCACGACTCCCCTGCTTAACCTATCCAGTCCCAAACTTCTCAAAGACGTTTTAACTTAGACATGCTTTTAAAACATAATTTCATCCATAAATTGGTATGTATTTGAACATTTTAACATTTCAGGCAAGTAATTTTTTCATAATTTTTATATAAAAATAATCCTCTACTAACATTATAATGTTGAAATTATTTAGGCGTAATTTGTATTCAAAGCCATAAAACAATGTTTATTTGTATTACCTTCTGTTGCCGTGCCCCAATTTTCCATCTTCTGCCTCACCCCAGGAGTAAACTTCTCCTTCTGATGAGAGTGCTAAGCAGTGCTTTCCTCCAGAGTTTACAGCTACTTTCTTTATGAACACATGCTGAATAGATTCAAGTAACGTTGGAGTAGAAACTGACTCAGTTCCTCCAATTCCCAGTCTGCCACCTGCTCCATACCCAGTAGCATACAGCTAAACCCCCCCCCCAAAAAAAAAGATGTTATAAATCTGATGAACTACAACATGCTTTCAATTAAAGTTGTCTTGCAATTGGTTAACAAAAATCTAAACAATGATCCTGGGCATTTTCAATATGGGGGGAAAAAAACTTTAAATTTTAAAACCAAGTAAATCATCTTTATAAAGAATATTTTATAAAAATGACCAAATCAAACACTTTGTATAGGCTTACCCACAGCCATGGGGGGAGGGGGGAACAACTGCATTTAATTCAACATTTACTAAACACCTACTATGAGGAAAGAACAGATGTGGGGTGCTAGAAGTTCAAAGATGCCCAAGAGTTCTTCCTAAGGAGTTCACAATTTAATGGGGTGAGAGAAAAATTGTGATAAGCACAGAGGGATGTCAAAATTGCTTTTAGCTATAGGGGCTGGGGGGTATGGGAGGAAATCATGGAAAACTTCATGGAGAAAATGGAGCTGGACTTTGGAGAATTTCAAAATTTGGAGGATTTTAAAAAGCAGGGATAAGCAAAACATATGTTCTAACCATGGGGAAATAACATATGTCCAAGATGCAATGGAAGAATAAGGGCTCAGATTAAGGAATGAAGCTGGATATCTTCCTCATCCGAGGCCCATCTCTTCCCTGTATCCTTACCAGATCCACCCCTCCCCAACTGCGTTCTGGCCAAGCTGTTATCTTCTTCCTCAAATATTCCTAGAGCTCTTGGTCACGGACAATCTCTTCTTTGCCCCCTAACATGCCCTCGATGCTCATCATATTTGTATTTCAGCAACCCGTCCCCAAGCCAAATGTGTAATCACTTATGAACCAGCTCTAATTCACATCTGTCTTTGTATGCCCAGCTACTGAGAGCGTACAGTGCCCTCTAAATGACAGACATTTAATACTTCGGAGTTATCCACAAAAAGAAACGATCAGTAGCCCCCTGGAATAGTTGATAACACCAAAGGCTGTAGATAAAGAAAAGCAGGGAAAACAGAGCCTCAAGGGCATCCACACTAAAGGGAGAAGATGAACCGACTAGATAAATCAAGAAGGAAAAACTCAGACAGGAGGAGAATTAGGAGATCAAAGTGTCATGAAAGACAAGGGAACAGAGTATCTGGTATAGGAGTTTATCACATTTTTTTGTGCCATGGATGACCCCTTTGGCAGTCTGGTGAAACCTATAATCCTCTCCTCAAAATGATGTTTTTAAACATATAAAGTGAAATTCAAAGGATTACAAAGGAAACCAATTACACTGAAAGAGTTATCAAAATATTAAAAAAAAAATTAATGGACTCTAGATTAAGAACCCCTGATCTGGTAGGAAGGGATAGGTAAATGCTGTAGAAAAGGCAGATAAGTAGACAGGATCTGGCAAATTGGACTGAGCGCTGGGTTCATTCGCCTTCTGCCTTTGCTAATAGACTGCCCTCACTACCATTCCCCGCCCCCCCCCATGTCATCTTTAATGTATCCTCATCAACTTTTTAAACACATGAAGAAAGTATGAGAAACTGTCCTCAAACTTTTGTATATAGGCAACAAAGCACAGAAAGAATGAATCACCAGATCAATGTCAGAAAAAATTCCATGTTTGAAAACTGTATAAGTAGTAGTTAAATTTCAGTTTCATCAACGATTTTGCAAGGAGTCAGATGAATGTCTGAAATGCCCAATTTAAATAATCCAAGGTAATTCTTCAGTCATGAGAAAAAAACAAGAAAACGATAAATTCCAAAAAGAAAAGGAGCTCAAAGCTGCAATCCAAATACATAAATCCTGCAAAGGTGAGCCCAGTAAGCGCTCCGCTGGCATCTCAAACATCCTTCCTCTACAGCCACCACCACCAGCTCCCTATGGCCATGGAAGGCATCATCCACCCTCCCAGCTGCCCAGGCTCCCAACCTCGTCATCCCAGACTCTCCACTCTCTCTTACCTACGCCCACGTCCAAACGGCCGCCAAGGCCTGCTCATTCCACCTCTGCAACATCTTTGAAATGCTCCTTTTTACTGATACCGTCTAGGTGAGACCCTGGCCCAGTGCACAGCCTACTGGTTGGTCTTCTCTCTTCCTACAGCAATCCCAGCCTCCACTCAGCTGTGAAATTAATCTTCCTAAGACGCAGATGTGATCATGTCACTTCTCTCACTCAATCACTCACCACCAGGATCCAGTATTAAATCCTTTACTTTCCAGGCTTCTTTCAGCTGACAGCCCACACCCTATGCACTACTCTGAGATCCAGCTGCACTGGTTTCCCTTCTGTTTCTCTCTTAAGTAATCCCATCTCCTGACTGGGCACCTTCACTGGCTGTCCCTCGTGCCTACAAAGTTTCTTCCTCTCCACATCCTGGCTTCCTTCAAGACCCAGTTAAAAGCCCATCTTATACAAGAAGTCATCCTCAATCCCCCCTCAATTCTTGAGCTTTCTTTTCATTAATTATTTCCTATGTATTTTAAGGACAGCTTGTTTGTACATAGTTGCTTGTATACTGACTCCTTCATTAAACTGTGAGCTCAAGGGAAAGACCTGCCTTTTGCCTTGCTTTGTAAGCCCAGTGCTTGGTACACGGTGTGTGCTTAATAAATGTTTACTGAATGACTAATAATTAACAAAAGCAACAAAAAAGATTCTCAGCCAAAGAGAGGAAGTTGAGGTATTTCTATCTTCAAAAACAAAAACTAAAGAAAATTAGAAAAAGGGTTAATTTTCTGATCAGAACAAAAACCACAACTAATGATAACAATAATAGCAGCTAACATTTGATAGCACTTTGCTTTAAAATTATCTCATTTGATCTCCACAGCCTGGGAGAGCGATGCTATTATTATGCCCATTTTAAAGTTGAGGAAACCGAAGCAAACAGAGGTTAAGGGACTTGCCTAAGGTCACATACCTTATAAGTATCTGAGGCCAAATTTAAACCTAACTCCGGGCCAGGTGTTCTTTTTCTGTGCAATCTAGCTGCCCCAATTATAGAATCACAGAAATTCAGGGTTATGATATCAGAGACCCCCTAATCCAAACCATAACTAAAAGGAAACCCTATAATAAACCCAAAAAAGAGTCATCAAGTCTCTTCATTACAGCTCCTAATAAGGGAAAAAAACCCACAACTCCATGCAATTTTGGACCCCTCTGATTATTCGGACAGTTTTCTGACATCAAGCCCAAACTTGTCTGTTTGCCACCTCTCCCACCGTTCCTGTTCCTACTTCCTCAGGACAACCTTTCAGAACAAAGCTACTGTGTTACTCAAGTTTTTCTTCTTCTTCAGACTAAACATTCCCACATCCTTCAATTAATACAAGAGTTCAAAGCTCTTCACGGCAAAAAGGTAGTTAAGATGAAGTTTAACAGGGACAAAGGCAGAGTCAAACCAGTGCTAGAGCCCGTCCGGATGTTTCTGGACGGTTATTATTATCCGGTTTGTTAACTTTCCTTCCAAGCTTTTTGTCCTTCTGCAAATCTGGTATGAATGCCATCTATGATTTATCAAAGTCACTGATTTAATTGGTGTAGTACAGAGGTTCTTAACCTTTTTCATGTCATGGACCTCTTATGCAGTCTGCTGAAGTCTGTGGACCCCTTCTCAGAATAAAGTTTTAAAGTTGTATAAAGTAAAATACACAGGATTACAAATGAAACCAATTATACTGAAATATAGTTAACAAAAAATGTTTTTAAAGTTAACGGACCCCAGGTCAAGAACTCTTGGTATACAGGGGGCTCCCAGGTAGCAAGGGTACAAAATGAGGTCCCTCTAACCATGTAGAATTGCACCTTCTCTAAAATTCATAGTGTTAGAAAGTAGCCAAATGGTGCTGAAATGATTTGCCCAGTATTTACGTGTCTGAGATAGTAGTGAAAATCAGGTATTTCTGCCTACAAAGTTAAGCTTTTTTTCCACTATGACACACTGCCTCTCATTGATAAAAATTTTAAATAACATGAGGTAAAGCCTGGATCTCTGAGACACACAGCAAACTTCTTGATAAGGTAAAACTGAACATTAAAAACTATTCTTTGATATCAGTCATTTATTCCAACTGTATTATCAAGTAGCCCACATGTCTCCATCTTTTCCACAAGGAGTAACAAAACCAATTACAGCAACAAATACTTATTAAGTACTATTCACTACAGAATATTTAAGTCTTAGAAGTTATCTTGATTATTTAAACAACTCACTGACCTCTGCATTTATATCCCACAAACAAAATTCAGTTTTTACAGTTCAGAGTTATTTCCTGGGGGGCATGGTGCAAACTGAGTGATAATCTTATGAAACCTTCACTTACTAAAGATGTGAAACTCAAATTTTAAAATCATGCTCAGGGCGTGAAAGTTTTAGAAAGTTCTCTGCTTTCAAACATAGAATTTCAAAGTTAATTCTGAGGTAACTTGAGATGCAAGTTGTATAACTGTGCTACAAGGTTGTAAAACACAAACAAGTCATTAATTCTGCCTAATATTTAACTACAAAGAACTAAATATTTCACTTACAGGAATAAACAAGTCTCACCTTCCCATCAGCAGTTACCGCAAAGAGCGTCTGCTCCCCTCCAATTAACTGCACAGGGCGCAATGCTGCAAGAGCTTCACAAGGTGTTGGGACTTTGACTTTGGCTCCTTCAATACCCCCGAGTTGGCCTCGGTGATTGTGACCCCAGCCATAAATGGTGCCGCTGCCTCCAGCAGAAAGAGTCCAGTCATCAGGTCGCCTACAACGGACATAATACTTTGTGTAAAAAAAGTACATACACACAAAATAAACCTCTCACCCCCATTAAAGTCATCTAGAGAAGGATACTGACACACCATTAGTTAGTTTATATTATAATAACCTGTTCATCCACTGGACAAGCTGCTCATCTTGTTCTCTCTTAAAAATGTCATGGCTCTCATGGAGAATATCCAGATTTTCACTGTCGGCCATTAACTCCCTGATTTTCTTTGCCACCTGGTCAACATTATTAAGATATTAGAAATCAAACATTCTCTTCCAGTTTAACAAGGGCAACAATAAGAAAATGGGAAAGACAATAAAATGTGTACCTCAAAATAAAAAATAATGAAAATTGTGATTTTTTTATCTCACAAGTAAATCAATACAATTCTATCAAGTCTAAAACATTAAAAATTAAATGTTTAAAGGAAAAACTATCTAAAATCCTTAGTCTGTTTTTTAACAATTTGTTTTTATTTATTTACAATGTTATTTCTTGGCAGAAGTACATCTATGTTTTGACATAGCAACCTTTTTACACTATGGCAAGAGGTATGAAATTTCTTGGATTCAAAATGCAATTTTACAAATAACTTCAGAATAATCTGCAATACCTCATCAAGGAAAAGGCGAGGTAACGGCGTTCGTTTGTCCAAGGCCACTGCCACTCTGGAGGCCGTACAGTACCTTCTAAACCAGGCCCACTTGTGTGTCTCAGCACAGCAAGGAAGAGTGTCCAGTTCTAGGTCACAAGCAAGAGCTACAAGCACCTGCAACCATCAAAAAAACAAAGCCAAAGGCTTAGAAAATAACTATGAAAACAACTTTCTTATCAGTGATGCTTCATGAAGTCACTGAGAAGACAAAGACATTAAATATGAGCACCTTTAACTGCCTCCTTTACACCTCAGCAAGACCATTGTACTTTCCCTTCTTTCCATCTGATTTGAGAAGAAATATCCCTGCTCAGCATTAAGCCAATCTCTACCTATGACTTGATTCCTCACCACCAAGTCTCTCTCTAGCCTGTTACTCTGGCTTCCACAACCAGAGGGCCAAGTCACAAACCCACTGTTTGTACGTCTTGGCCTTGTATCTGTCCGCCTCCACCATGCTTTCCTGCTTTTCTTCCTACTTTCCTAACTGTCCTTCTTCCTGATTCCTCATCTAATTCCCAAGCCCTTAACAGGGATAATCCCCAAATATTCATCCTGCTCCCTGATGTTTTTCTATTCTCTTTCCAAACTCTTGGCCTTGACCACCTCATTCACTCTCTTAGCTTCAACTCCTACGTTCACTGGCCTGAAATAATCAAATCTCAATCTCAGTCCTGAACCTCCTTTGGAAGTTCACTATTTCAGGACAGAAGCCCTATTCCATCAGCATCTTAAACTCAACATATGCCAGAGATTCTCGTATTTCCCCCTAAACTTTCTCCTTCTAACTTCATTCTTTTGCCTACAAGAAAAATAATTCAACAAGCACAAAACTTTCCTCTCCCTCTCTTCTCGTATCTCATAATCCATCTAGAATTGTCCAATTCACTCAATCAATAGACATTTATTAAGTAACTCCTAGGTACCAGGCACAAGTCTATCAGTCAACAAGCACTAAATAAGTGCTCAAACTGTGACAAGCGCCGTGCGGATGACGAGAATACAAAGAGGGGACAAACAGTCCCTGCCTTCAAGCAGTTCACAGTCTAACGGGGAAGTTACATATATTCATTCCTGTACAAGACAGAGTGGATCGAAGACAACGTGAGAGAGGAGGCTCGGACAGTTTGAGAGGGTGGGAGGAGGAAGCTCCCTGCAGAAGCTGGGATTTCAAGTGAGTCAGGAAAGGAAGCTAAAAATTCTAAGATATGGAGGCGAAGTGGGTGAACATTCTATGAACGGGTGACAACTAGTACAAGATCATGGAGACAGGTTTTGAAATGTACTTGAGGAACTGTAACTAGTTCAGTTTAGTTGCAGTGAAAAGTGTACTGAAGAGAATAAAATGCAAGAAGAATGGAAATATAGAAAAGATCAGGCCTGACTAGGTGTGAGTATGGGGGACGAGGGGCTGGGGAGAAGGTTCAGACATGTTCGGACCTATACTTGGGAAAGATGCACTGGACTGGGAAGACTACGGGTGAGGAGGGGCTAAACGAGAGATGTGACTGTTGGAGTGCGGAAAAGGACACGTGCAACAAATGTTGTGAAGGTAGGAATTACAAGATTACACAAGTGGAATGGGTGTGCAAGGGTAATGAGAGTGAGAAGCATAAAATGACACCGAGATTTCAGGTCTGGGTATCTTCAGCAGTTAGAGGGAAACTGAGAAAAGGGAAGGGTTTGGGGGAAAAAGAGAATGAGTTATGTTTTAGTCACACTGACTTTAAGATGTTTACAGCATATCTAATTCAAAACGTTCCCTAGGTAGTTGGTGACACATGACTGTAATTCCAGAGAAAGTAAGGCTGGTGTATAAATTTGGGAACTGTCTTCACAGATGATGCCCATGGCTTCGATGAAATCACCAAGTAAGGCAGTACAGAGCAGGAAGAGAAGGGAGCCCAGGACAAAGTTATGGAGGACTCTCGTGGTGAGTGGGCTAAACATGCACAGAGACACAGAGACCTAGTAACGGAGACTGAGTCAGAGAGAGAAGAGAACAGGGACAGCAGCATCACAAAAACCAAAAGAATTAGAAGAAGGAGGAACCGGGAGAAGAAGATAAAAGCATCAAATGCTGCAGAGAGGTCAAGAAGGATGAGGGCTGAGAAAAGGACATGAGATCTGGCGATCAAGAAGTCACTGTTAACTATGGAGTGCGCGGTTTCGGTGGAATGATAAGGCCACAAGGCAGATTACAGAGGGTTTAGAAGGGAATGAAAGGAAAAGCCAAGGAGAGCTGACTTTTCCAAGGATTTTAGCTGAGAACAGGAGGAAAGACATAATATAATAACTGGTGGAGATGACAGGGTCAAGTGAACATTGTTTTTAAGTATGAGAGGCAGCAGGGAAGGAGTCAGCAGACAGGGACAGACTAAAGATAAGAGAAGAAGATCAACGTGCTAGAGAAGACAGGAATTGGACGGGGTGGAGAGACAAGGGCACATGCAGAGGATTGGCCTTGGCAGGTAGAAGGGTCACCTTTTCATCTGAGACCAGAATGGAAAAGATGAAGGCAGATGTATACAGAGTGTGAGATAAGAAGAGGCGGTCTTCAGCCAACAGCCTCAGTATTTTCGAAGCAGGAGTGCAGATCTTTAGCTGAGAAGGTAGGAGGAGGGAATATGATGGGAGATTTGAGGAGAGAAGATAAATGGAACTGCTGTGGAGAGCAGCATAAAGACTCCATCGGGGGCTGATAGGACAACTCTGCTGAAGCAAGGGCTTAGCTGAAAGTGGATGATAAAAACTGTAACTGCATACCATCAGCATGGCTCCATGACTTCCCTTAGCTCAGCAGTATGTGAGTAGGATTAATGGAGGGAGACTGCCGGGGCAATGCAGGTCTGGAGTTTGGCCAGAGGGAATAGAGATAGGAAAGGTATGTGAGAGTAGAGGAAAATGTGGAATTTAAATGGTTCACCAAGGGCTTGAGACTGAAAATGGAGGAAAATGTAGCAAGTGCAGGAGTGATAGCTTGGGAAAAAAACTGAAGACAAGAGGGAATGGGAATCAGGGTAAGGGTAAGGAACAAAATTAGGTGCCATAGGGAAGATGAAATGACACAAAATCAGGTCAAACAAAGATATTTCAGAATTCATGAACATGAAGTAAAATATTGATGGGGTAATGGCAAGATTAAGGGTAGCTGAAGTAGAATGGTGTAGGTTCAACTGTGTAGATTAAGGAACTGGAAAGTCAAGGTATTTCTCCCCTCTCCTCTCCAGTCCAGCTGTCACTGCTCCGTTATGGGTCCTCATTACCACCCACCTAATAATGATTTTCCTGCTTCCAAACTTCTCTCATCTGTTTTTCCTACTATCCCTAAAAGACAAAGCTTCTTGTACAAAGATCTAATTACACCATTTCTCTTCTCAAAAAATGTCAACAACTCTACCTTTTTTATAAAGGAAAAGAGATAATATTTGTCCAAGGTTACAGAAAATCTAAGACACTACATACTATTTTCAAAACAATTTATGTGTCTTGGAATAAAAGGAAAAAATCATAGTGCCAGTTAAGTGATGCAATGTACAGAGTACTGGGTTTAAAGTTAAGAAATCCTTAAGTAAGAAAGACCTAAATTCAAATTCAGCCATAGACACCTACTAGCTGTGTGACCCTGGACAAGTAACTTACCCTCAATTTGCCTCAGTTTGCTCAACTGCAAAATGTGGATAATAATTATATCACCTTTCAGGATTGTTGTGAGGATCAAATAAGATAACATTTACAAAACACTTAACACAGGGCCTTGCACATAATAGGCACTATTTATTTTTTTGTTTTTTGCTTTTTGGAGGGCAATTGGGGTTAAGTGACTTGCCCAAGGTCACACAGCTAATTTTTGTGTTTAAGTGTCTGAGGCTGGATTTGAACTCAGGTCCTAGCCGCCCCTAATAGGCACTATTTAAATGCTTATTCCCTTTTGTCCCCCCAAATTACTTTTCCTCCCATCTGTTTGACGAATGCTTCTCTGTCTTCTGTGCTGCATCGTCATCCATGTCATTTGACATAGACTCTCTTCTCTTCCCTAGCCTATTTTACTGGGTGATTTTATCAACTCCCAAGGATTCATCCCTGCCTCTTGGCTTCCCTGGCTTCCATCAAGTCTCAGTTAAAATCTCACCTTCTGTAAGAATCCTCTGTCAGATGTCATCAAGCTCAGAGCCTTACTTCTGTGACTACTCTCTTTTATCCAAACGATCTTGTTTATACACAGCTGTTTGTATGCTGTCTCTTCCTTTAGATTGTGAGCTCCTTGAGGGCAAGGAGTGTTTTTTGCTTTTATTTTTATCTCCAGTGTTTAACATAGTGCTTGGTACAAAGCAGGCACTTAGCAAATATTAGCGGACTGACTCTGCCTAGCATTCAAGGCCCTCTAAAACCCTGGTGTCACATCACCTTTGCTTTTCTTTTCTTTTCCAGACTGGTGATTTTACTGTAAAAGGAAATCTTGGTAGGGAAGCTTCTTCCACCATTGTAAGTGCAGTGACCTGTGGCTTACAGTCTTAGAAAGAGGCCTTACGTGACTCACCCAGGTAACACTGGCCAGTACGTGTCAGAGGTGAGATGTGAACAGAGGTCTTCAAGATTCTGAGCCCATCTGTCCAAACTTATTTTATATTATTTCTTCCTCGTATTCTATGCCCCAGCCAACAAGGATTGTTCTCTGCTTCACTCTGCCCCCCCAAAATTGCCTATATATTCTGTCTTCCTCTTGTCTTTGCTCTTTTTTATCTAGGTCTTCCATCTATTTACTGGTTGAATTAATTTTTTAATATTTTTATTTTTTCCCCAATTACATGTTAAAACAATTTTTAAAAGAAGTTTTTGCTTCCAAATTCTATCCCGCCTTCTCTCTCCTCCCTGAGATGGTAAGCAATTAGATACTGGTTATACATGTGCATTCAATTCTATATTCATCACTTTGCAAAAGAAGACTCAAACAAAGGAAAGAAAGTGAGAGAGAAAATAGTACGATTCAGTCTGTATTCAGACAATATCAGTTCTTTCTCTAGAGGCTGATAACATGTTTCTTCCTAAGTTCTTTGAAGAATAGCTAAATCCCCCACTGTTCTTCATTGCACAATACTGCGAGATTGACAGCTTTGTGTGAGCAGTGTTCTCCCGGTTCTGCTTATTTCACTTTGCATCACCATCGAGCTTTCCAAGTTTTTCTGAAACCATTCTGCTTCTCATTTCTTACGGCATAATAGTATTCCATCACAATCACAAACCACAGCTTGCTCAGCCATTCCCCAGTTGATGGACATCCCCTCGATTTCCGATTCTTAGACACCACAAAAAGAGCCACTATAAATATTTTTGTACAAACAGGGGGTTTTTTTTTCCATTTTTAAAAAAACCTCTTTGGGATACAGACCTAGCAGTGGCATTGATGGATCAAAGGGAATGCACAGTTTTATAGTGCTTTGGGGCATAGCTCTACTGGTTGAATGCTACCACATACTTTAAAGCCTAATATATTTGCAAAAATGTCAACAAAAAAAAACAGTTATCCATAATTAAGGCTAGAGTAACTTAAAAGAGTTCCCTATTACGTCCACTATCACCTTTTTTTTTTTTTGGAGGGGCAAAAGGAACGGCAGGCAGAAGAGGCAGAATAATTTCCACCTCTAATATAAATATCTAATTTCATCATCATAGAAGGAATGACGTCAAACACTGCACAGTAAACTTCACTTGGCTCATCCTTTTTCTGTCTATCCCATCCAACTTGTTCTATGTTGGTTATTTAAAAAATACTACCTTAAAGAAAGGACTGTGGAGCAGTTGCTTGCCTCCTCTAACAATTGGATCTTCGTATTCAAATTGCCTTTGCAAAGCTTCTGGAAGACCTTTGACCAACGCCGCTAGTGCACTACCTGTAAAACTCTGACAGGGAAAAAGGAAAAGATAAATTAATAATGAGGCATACTGGAACTCAAACTGTTGGAACACTGGATGTCTAAGTATCAATATATTAAGATGTAATATTAATAACATAGTGCCTGGCACCCAGTAAGCATTTAAATGCTTATTCACTCACCCACTCATCAACAATTAAATGCTGGTTAAACAGTTAAATACAACAGTACAATGCTAACTGGTCAGCATTATCAAATGGTATGGAAAGGGGAGATAAAAATGACAAAAGGACAATGAAACAAAGTCAGATAAGGAAACAGAAATTGCACAGAGAACCTTAGATAAAAGGATTTACAACTTTCCAATTGGTGTCTTTTTTATAGGAAAAAAAGAATTAGATCTGGAGCAGTTGGGAGTTTCTTCTCAGGCTTATAAATCTCTACTGATTCTTTTTAAGTGATAAAAATGAGGTTTATTGTTATCAGCAATTAATTTTACCTAAAACAGACCAAATCAGTAAAAACTAGATTGCTAAAATATTTAGTGAAAAGAACTACAACGGAATACTAAATGAATGCATGTAAAATAAGCCTGTCCTTGGACAACTGCAATCTAGTCTGTATCAAGTCACTGTGAAACTGGAAAATCACATGGACGATGAGATAAATGATCAATAACTTCTAACTGAAGACTTACAATTATATTTCATTATAAGTGAAAATTTAGTTGCTATTAATTGTGGGAAGATTAGGACAGAAAACAGTGATCTTTTAGTATAAGAAGTAGTGTGATATAGTAGATAAGGAGTGAGCCTCAGAGTCAGCAAGACCAAGATTCAAGTCCTGTCTCTGACATGTGTCCAGTTGTGTGGCCCCAAGTCACTTAATTTCTGAGTCCCAAACAACTGCCAAAGCCCCAAATTCCACATCCGATACACTGTTTCACCCTCAAGAAAGCCTGTCTCTCAATCACCCCCAATATCTCCTCATCTACAGCTTCCTCCATAAAATCTCCCCCACACACATCTACTTCTCTCTATTCATACTCTAAGCAGACCTTCCCCAACTCTCACCTGGACTAGTGCAATAGTGCCCTGGCCGGACTCCCCACCTCGACCTCTACACTACGATCCATCGCCTTCTGGTCATATGAGCACCCTACTCAGTAAATGCCAGCGACTACTTATTACCATAAGTTCCTCAGTCATTAAAAGCTCATTTTCCCCTTCTGGTCTTTTAACATATAATTCTCCCTTCCAGATTCAGTGATCTGGTTACATAAGCCTATCTGTAGGTCAGGGACAATGAATGAGCCGGGCCATGCATCCAACGCCTTGTTGAATGCCTAGCTTCCTTTAAAATTCAGTTCAAGCTCCCCTTTCATCCAGTTCTTTTTTGTCGCCTCCATCGGCTAGTGCTTTGCTTCTAAGGCTCCTTTGTCCATCTTCTCTTTATCTTCTCTCTTCTGATTTCCGTACATGTAGTCTGCCCGCTGCAGTGCCCGCTCCTTGAGGGCAGGGCCGGCTTCTGCTTCTCAGTTTCCCTAGCGCACAGCACAGTGCTTGGCTCATACTGAGAACTCAATCAGTAAATACTGAGTGGTAGAGGGAGCCCCTCACTGGAAATACTATGCAAGTGAAATCGTGGGTCTGGTTGGAAAAAAAATCTTGTCATAGAGAAGGAAAATAGATACATAAACCTTTGATACAACTCGGTTTGAAGGTGATTTACAGAGTGGTATGAAGATATCTGCAAGCTTCAAATCCTTCTAGAATTTCCCATGTCTTTTCCTAACTTAAATCATTTAATGCGTAGCCCAGACAGGTAAAGTTTCCATGTGTTTAAATCTTCCTACCATGGCTCTTGTCTCTCCATCATTATCTCCGAGTATCCTATTTATATTGATCGATTGTCCAAACTCAGTCGTAAGCAATTTCCTCAGTCTTTGAAGGGCCCACATTCTGTGACCTGCAGCTGAAATCAACCAACAAGAATCAGTATCTGGGGCTTAAAAGGCCGTTCTCCCCCACCAAGGAAAGGCTTGTTAACATACATCTTACACGTACCCAGAGCACTCAACTGAGCACATGCGGCAAGGGATGCTGCCAGTCGAGGAACGATGCTTCTATTGGAAGCCAAATTTAGCCGAAAGTCCAGTAAGCACGTGACCAAATCCATGGAAGGGCAGGAAAGAATGCAGCGGTCTGAGAGAAGATCTTTAGGGCCTGCAAGGTTAGTAATGACAGACTGATTGGTGCCTGAACAAGTTACAGTAACGCAACTTAAAGCTCCATTTAACAATCCGCTTCACACGTTTTTTACTAGGCATTCAAAGATGAAAATCAAGAATTAAATTAGTACTGCTACCGAATGAGAATCATTAAGAAGCTGCATTGCCATATATTAAACATTTAATCTTCAATGGACCATAATCTGCATCATACCATAACTCAAAAAAAGATTTACATATAGGTTGCTCTGGAAGTTTCACTGCAGTTTTAAACTCTAAAAGATTACATTCAAATCCATTCTGTTTTAATCTTAAAACTACACTAAAGCTTTAGAAAACCTCAGAATACTCTGGAAATACCTTACAAGGCACATGATTGGCTAATATTTCCTTGGTTAGATTTCCTTTGGTTTCCTTCATAATGAGTTATAAAGGTAGCACTATGTTAAGAAAACTAATTTGCTAAAAATGAGAAAAATACAGATTCACTTTAAACAAACGTTTAAAACATTGGCATCCCATGAAATATATTCACATGACTCTGCCATTTCTAGTAAACACATCTTGCTTTACCTGCAGCCGGCATAATAGGATAGACAGTGAGTCGCCACCCCCATCCATTCACTGATCCGTCACTGATGAACTTCCACTTTAATTCATCTCCAGGAATCCGAAGCTCACTGGACCAGTCAGACCATTCTCGACCTTAGACAAAGAAATCACAAATAAATGGGTTTTACATTAATACAATCATCTCAAGTCCATAACTTTGAAGAGGAGAAGGAGGGAAAGGAAGGGGGAAAGAAATAGAGAGAGAGAAAGAGAGAGGAAGGGAGGAAGGGAGGAAGGGAGGAAGGGAGAAAGGGAGGAAGGAAGGAAGGAAGGAAGGAAGGAAGGAAGGAAGGAAGGAAGGAAGGGAGAGAGGAAGGAAGGAAGGGAGAGAGGGAGGGAGGGGGAGAGAGGGAGAGAGAGAGGAAGGAAGGATGGAAGGAAGGAAGGAAGGAAGGAAGGAAGGAAGGAAGGAAGGAAGGAAGGAAGGAAGGAAGGAAGGAAGGAAGGAAGGAAGAAAGAAAGAAAGAAAGAAAGAAAGAAAGAAAGAAAGAAAGAAATGTCTACAGAGCAAGGACCTTGCTTCCAAAAAGCTAAAAACTAGAGTAATAATTAGTAACTTCAAAAGTCTGCATTCACTGCAGCAGAATTCAAAAAGACTAGACAAAGAACCCAAAACTTCACAGATAAAAAATAAAAATCAAACATGAATATTATACCTTGGAGAATCATTTTTTACAATTATCATATACACTATTTAAAAATTCTTCACTGATTAAAATCTGAATGATATATATCTTTGAAAGATTTTAAAACTCTTGATACAATGATAAAACACTAGTGTAGTCGAATGAAGATAAAACATACTAGCTACTCCTTCCCAAAAAAGTAAGGAATTTAAAATGCTGAATGAGACACATATTTTTGGACATAGCCAATGTAGGAATTTGTTTTGCTGGACTATGCACATTCTTTTTTTTTTCTTGCTTTCTGGAGGGCAATAGGGGTTAAGTGACTAGCCCAAAGTCACACAGCTAGTAATTGTGTCAAGTTTCTGAGGCCGGATTTGAACTCAGATCCTCCTGACTCCAAGCCCGGTGCTGAAGGGATACTAAGTTCACCAAAAATATAATTTATAATGACACTTGTAGTGTTGTCATTAATTTATCAACAATTATCGAGTTATTTTAAAACCTGCTTTAATTTCAATGGGCATTTGATGTGAGATAGATACCTTATTTAAAATTTTTTTTACAAACCTAGAAAATGGCTCAATTATTCAACCTAGGTATTTTATAATATTTTTGAATAATACTACCTTATAAAATAAAAGCTATTATAATTTAGTTTAATATTGTCTTGATCACCTGATCGAACTGAAACGATCCTATTGACACCATCCATTATCGTGAGAGGATCATGACGCCGTTCTGTAGAACACTGCCGGTCAAACTCCACTCTAAGTCCTTCAGCACCTAAAGAACAAAAGGCACATCACTGTAAATCCAGATATTGCCACTCCTCATGTACAACAAGGAAGAAAACCCAAGCCCACAAGCTTACTGCACCCATGATGGATCATTACTGTATTTGTCCAATTTAGCTCAACCAACATCTTTAAGAGCCTCCCTTCTGCTTTAGTGCAGGGAGTTTCTACAATAGGAATTCCATCTACAAAAATACATATGATATTATATGGTATTACTAAGAGGAAAAATTATTATTCCTGCCCTGAATGAGCTTCAAGTGTACTGGGACAGGCAGTAAAATCAAACAGAAAAGGAGACTAATAAATCAGGGAACTGGATTCAGTATCTCAAAAAGCTATAGGTAAGAGCTATGGACAAAGACATTTCTTTCTAGCTTCATTTTCATGTAATTTTACCTCCCACCAAAAAAATGCTATTTATGTTCAGTAAATATTTTATGCACATTTTTAAAGCATAAACCTTTTTACTCCCTTAGAATGAACTGGCTTATGTAATAACTAATGGAAAATAAAATAAAATATAGCAGAAGGCTTATTCAATACCACAAACCCAAATAAAGTCTTTTGTAACATTTTTATAACCTATCTTTTAAAGATTCTAAATCCAATGCATTAAGTTTCCATGCATTCTTAATAAACAAAATCGATGTGAAACAGCCACCAAAAAATTACTGACACAATTAAAAAATAAATATCACAAAAAATTAAATATCATTCTACCACCAGATGGCATTATTTCTTTGCTACATAGGGTATCACTGACAGAAACTGCTTCAAAGTTCAAATTAAACATATGATATCTAGAAAATAAAAACTTATTGTATTAATTATGCTGAGTTTCTTCTAAGAGAGATACTAAATATCTCTAACCAAATGTTACCAATTTATTTTGTGGTATTAAGTTTTCTGGAGCAGGAAATAAACAGGCAAGCTTGCACCTTTCCATAAAGTGAGTACCTTAATAGTAATTCTGTTAGCCATATATGTTAATAAAAAGCACATTTAACAAATCACAGAACATAAATAAATACACAAGAGGAGGGGAAAGCATAATTATTTCTTAGATAATGCAATTATCTAAGCATATAAAGTCTCGTAGCATCCTCACCTTGTACAATAGGCTCTAAAAATATTTATTATTGAACTAGAAGTGATTTTAAAAAATTCAATAACTGACATTTCAAATAAAAAAAACCAAACTGGTTCAACAGCTAACCAGTATAAGAAACTATCAACAACTCTGCAGATTACAATAATCTTGAGAATGGTTTCTAGATAATATATGTAAATCCAAATTAGTGATGAAAAGTTAAACTGATCATTTAACTACATCTAAAAAACATATAGAGTTATTCTTCAGCCTTCTAGGAAAAAAAAATCAGCCTTGTTTCCTTATACATCAGGTAGTCCTGCCCTCTGTTTCTTTCTTCAAAATTTTCCTAATTTTTTCCTTCCTTTTCATTACAATTGTATATATGGTAATTAGCTATGTAAACTATGCTTTAAAACTAACCATTAAAAAGCATAACTTAGGGGGCAGCTAGGTGGCACAGTGAACAGAGCACTGGCCCTGGAGGCAGGAGGACCTGAGCTCAAATCCCATCTCAGACACTTGACACACTTACTAGCTATGTGACCTTGGGCAAGTCACTTCACCCCAATTGCCCTGCCCTCGCCTCTCCAAAAAAAAGATTTTTTAAAAAAGCATAACTTATGCTGATTTAAAAGTGGTCCTCTTCTCAGAGTAACAAAAAAAAAGTCAGAGTCCAATAAACCATCCTACATAAGCCATAGTAAGCAAGTCACTTCAAACTCTCAAGATCTCCTCATCAGTAAAATGACAAGCTTAGATTGAGTGATCTTGGCAGTTCTTCTGAGCTCTAACATTCTAAATCTTCTTTAGTCCTTTTAATTTCCAGGTAATAGGATTTCGTTGCTAGTTAATTCAAATAAGAATTCTGCAGAAATTACCCTTTTTTTACAGCTGTGATTGACACAATTCAAGAAGGTGATAGTTATTCCCACTTCTTATACCTGTGGTTTTACTTTGTACCTGGTATTTTGACAGTGCCACTGGTGGATGTGTCATCGGTGTACGGATGGCTACTTTCTACCACTACAGGCTGGGAAGAGAGTCGCCCACTCTGGGAGTCCGTAGCAACATCTTCCAACTCTGTAACACAGAGCTCCAAAAGCATATCAGCTACCTGAAAAGAGTAAGGAAAAAATGTGAACTATGATGCTATCTGGGTTAAAAAAAAAAAAAAAGTTCAGCAGAGGACTTCTTAGCAACACCCCCACAACTCCTCCTTACCCCCCCCCCGCACCTCCCCACACAAAAACTTCCAAATCAGCACCTCTTTTTTAAGTCAAGGATAGGACAGGACAGCCTAAATAAAACCAGTATGTTTATGTCTCCCAATAAGGATAAATTCTCTTGGGAAAAAAACGTAAGAGATAAGGAGTTACCATATTCTTGATAATTTAGTTCTGGGGATTCTCTGACCCAGCAATACCACTTCTAGGACTATATCCCAGAGATCACAAAAAGGAGAAAAGGACCCATATGTACAAAAATATTTATGGCAGCTCTTTCTGCGGTGGCCAAGAACTGGATATAGAGGGGATGCCCATCAACTGGGGAATGGCCAACCAAGTGTGGTATATGAATGTAATGGAATACTATTGTGCTAAAAGCAATGATGAACAGGCAGACTTCAGAGAAACCCGGAAAGACCCATATGAACTGATGCTGAGTGAGGGGAGCAGAACCAGGAGAACACTGCACACGGTAACAGCCACAGTGTACGAGGACTGGGCCCTTCCCAGCAATGCAAGGACCTCAAACAACTCCAAAGGAAACATGATAGAAAATGCCAGCCCCATCCAATGAAAGATGCATGGAGTCGGAATGCAGAACGAAGCAGACTGTTTTCTTTTTTGTTTTGTTTTCTTTTGGTTTTTTTCTTTCTCATGGTTTTTCCCATTCATTATAATTCTTCTATGCAACATGACTAATGTGAAAATGTATATAATAGTCTTTTTTGTGTTTTTTTTGCTCCATTCCTTCTTTCTCATTGTTCACTCCATTGGTTATAATTCTTTACAACTTGACTAATGTTTAACGAGAAGGTATCTCTAGAACCTATGTCGTATTTCGTGCCACCATGGAGGGGGAGAGGAGAGGGAGGGGGAGAAAATTCTGAACTCAAGGGATTGTGGAAATGAATGTTGTAAACTAAAAGTAAATAAATCAATTTTTTAAAATAAAGAAATGTATGTGTAGAGCCCCTATCAGATTGCAAACTGTCTTGGAGAGACAGGGAAGAGAGAGGGGGAGAAAATTTAAAACTTATGGAAGTAAATGCCAAAAACTAAAAATAAATAATGTAATTAAAAAATAAATAAATTTAGTTCTGGTGAGGTTATCTTCTAAGGGAAAAAGAAAAAACATGCTAACCATTCGAATGGAAGTGGCCTAAGGCAATTTTTAAAAATGGCATTTGTGTCCTATCTGAGGATAGTCCCATAAAGACTAGAGCACTAGTGTCCTGAGGAGACTTAACACATATACATGAAGAGAAGTGCTTAACAAGGAAAAATGAAGTGCCTGGGTTCAGGGCACAGAAAGGATAAGTTGTACTTTTTAACTGGCTGCAGGAAACATTTCTACATGGAAAACTGAGGTAAATGTAAATGCTTACCGTTACAGGCTGGCAGAGCATCAGAACTTGAACTATCATTGATGGAGGTTGTATAACAACTTTTTATGACTAAAGTAAAATGAACAAAACTGTCCCAGGATGAACTAGGAGTCTAGCAGTGAATTCAGGCTGTCAGTCCTCAACCATCCTAGAGTTTCCATATTTATAACTAAAGACTCTGTTAAATCATGTAACTCACGATTCAAGCGATGAATAACAGAGTTCTGGTACTTCTTTTCCAGATGTTTGATTTCATCAGTATAGGGAGATGGGAAAAAACTCCCTTTAATAACACAGATCCAACAACGGTTCAGCAACTTGTACTTCAGTGCTGTTTTTTTCTTTTCTTTTTTTTTTTTTTTAAAGCAATCGGGGTTAAGTAACTTGCTCAAGGTTACACGGCCATTTATTTCTGGGTGTGGTGCTAAGTATCAGAGCCCAGATTCGATCCCAGGTCATCCCGACTCTGGAGCCGGTACTCTTACTCACTGCGCCAGCTGGCCGCCCCGGTGCTGTTTTTTTCTAGTTTAAATAGCATATTTTATTTTTTAAAGTAGTTAGAAACATTTTAAAACCATGTATTTTTTTAATGAAAAAACTGTTTTTCCTATTTCTTATAGAGTTGTTGGTACAACAATAAGAATCTGTGGGGAAATCAAGTAGTACAGTACAAGAAAAATAAAACAGAAAAACACATGAGATATCTCAAGTACATGCTTTAACTCACCTGTGGATAAGCAGTGCCCATACCAGAAAGCACAGCTGAAAGAACATCTTTTCCCTTCTCACCAGCCCGGTTAGAAACAGAGAGCTTGAGCAAGTCAACCATGACACGGGTATCATCTGGCACTAAGAGACTAGTAAACTCATCCAAATATTGTGGTTCAGGACCTGATACTTTATTTTGGCTTTCAACATCCTGAGAAATTAAAGATTAAAGATGATGAACATAATCCAAACTACACAATTTTTCCATTTTAATAAGGAATGCATTCATTTTTAATAAAAAGCACTGATGGAATATTGTGAATTTTACTCTACAGTATAATAAGTCAAAAAATAAGCCAAAAGTTGAATATTCAGTAGGTATGATTCATTATAGATAGCAGGTTCCTAAATAGCCATTATAAACTTATACTTTCTAAATAGCCTTGATTGATCCTTTCCAAAATCTTACCAAATATAGAGACTTTACCAGGTAAATCTTCAAAACATAACAAAAAGTGAATTGTTTTACTAATGTGACCCAGTTAGTACTGAAATTGTTCATTACAGCAATATGCTGAAAATCAACAAGCCCTTTCTCCCTACTTCTTAGAAACCCTTGCAGCAACTGGATAAGGCTCCTCTACAGAAGGGACCATGTCAGTGGGGGCTGTTTTTGTTGTTCAGTTGCTAATATTTGTGTCCGACTCTTCATGACCTCCGTTTGGGGTTTTCTTGGCAAAAATATTTTACCATTTTCTTCCCCAACTCATTTTACAGATGAGGAAACTGAGGCAAACAGAGTTAAGTGATTTGCCCGGGGTCATACAGCTACTAAGTATCTGAGGCTGGATTGGACTCAGGAAGATGAATCTTCTTGACTTGAGGTCAGGCACTCTATCCATTGCACCACCTAGCTACTCATGTTGGGTACACAAACAAATGCTGAGAGTATTTTTATGAATGAAAATACTTTCCTGATTCTAACTTTGTTCCTAAAATGCAGCAAAAACAATGTAAATTCTTGGGCATATCAACAGAAAAAGGAAGTAGCAGCTAATGAAAACAGTGAAAAAGACAAAAATGCATGAGACAAACAAAATATCATACATTAAAGTATCAGTGATTTTTCCTTGCAGAATATTCCCCAAGCATTATATCAGGAAACAAATAACTACTAAACAACTAGAAGCATAAATATACTTTTAAAAAATTCTAATGTCCAATATGAAAAATGTACTGCGAGATTCTTTCACTGTAGTATTTTTAAGTCTCGCACTGTAAGCAAATGTAAAATTCATTATTTAAATATATATTTACAAAAAGTACATTGGTAGCTTTTCTTGTATTTAGTGTAAACATATTATTTGAGAGCAGATGTCTGCTATCATTTCACCATTCAGCTCTGGGAGTTAATTTATCTACAACAAAAGGGCTCCAGCCCAAAGAATTTGCATCATATCAAGCCAAAACTCATAATTTTCCGCTATATAATGTGCTTTAAATATGTCTATTGATTTGGCCTACTTAGCAACAATACTCCAGATACTCTCAGCATGATTTTCTATCTCCGGTCCAGACTCCTCCAAAAAGGATTCCTTCCAAAAAGGATTCCTTCCAAAAGTCTTCTAAGCAACTGCAGTACCTGCGCTTCAATCTGAGCCTGGTAGTTCAATATTAATGCTATTTTTAAGTCTACAAGTCAACAAACTGCTCTAAATCAACTTTCACTGGAAAGTAAAAGAAAAACAATTGATTTGTAATGATGTACCTGCCTTTTTTCCTTCAAGATGAAAAAAGAAATATCTAATTGTACTTTATTACATGTTAAGGCCTAGAAACACTATAATGTAATTTAGCAAAAATATTCGTTTAGAAGGTATAAAGTTAAAATGCTTAATTCAGTAAGTGCAAATTCAAAGTTTAAATTATTTTATGATGTTTTAAGAATATTTTAATGGCCACAGACCAATATATTACACTGTCTACCAAAATAAAGTCTAAATAGGTGCATGATGTAGGTATAAAGGCTGATACTGTAAGCAATCTGGGAGAGCAAGGAATAGTTTACCTGTCAGATTTATGGAAAAGGGAAGATTTTATGACCAAACAAGAGTTAGAGAGCATTATGAAATGCAAAATGAATAATTTTGATTACATTAAATTGCAAAATTTCTGTACAAAGAAAGCCAATGCAACCAAGATTAAGAGGGAAGTGGAAAACTGGGAAAGAATTTTTACAATCAGTGTCTCTGATAAAGGCCTCATTTCTAAAATATACAAAAACTGAGTCAAATCTATAAGAATACAAGTCATTCCCCAATTGATAAATGGTCAAAGGACATGAACAGGCAGTTTTCAGAGGAAGAAATTAAAGATATCAATAAGCATATGAAAAAATGCTCTAAATCACTATTCATTAGAGAAATGCAAATCAAAACAACTCTGAGGCACCACATCTCACCAGTCAGATTGGCTAACATGACAAAACAGGAAAATGATAAATGCTGGAGGGGATGCAGAAAAATTGGAACGCTGATGCATTGTTGATGGAGTTGTGAACTGATTCAACCACTGTGGAAAGCAATCTGAAACTATGCCCAAAAATAAGTGTATACAGTCCCTTTGACTCAGCAATACCACTTCTGGGGTTTTGTCCCAAAAAGATCATAAAAGTGGGAAAAGGACCTGTATGTACAAAAATATTTATAGCAGTTATTTTTGTGGTGTCAAAGAACTGGAAATCAAGGGGATGCCCATCAATTGGGGAATGGCTGAACAAGTTGTGGTATATAAGTGTAATGGAATACTATTGTGCTCTAAGAAATGAGGAGCAGATGGACTTCATAATAACTTGGAGAGACTTATAGAAACTGATGTTGAGTGAGAAGAGCAGAACCAGGAGAACTTTGTACACAATTACAGACACAACGTATGTGTGACGACTAACTGGGCTGCTCTCAGCAAGGCAAGGTTAGAAGGCAACTCCCAAAGACTCGTGATGGACAGAGATGTCCACATCCAGAGAGAGAACCACAGCGTCTGAATGCAGACTGAAGCAAACTGCCTGCTCTCTCTTTTTGTTCTGTTTTGTTTCTTCTTTCTCATGTTCACACCATTGTTATATTTACAATTTGATTAATGTTTACTGTTAAGGTATTTGGAGATCCTATATTTGACTGCATGCTGCCATGGGGGGGGGAGGGTGAGTGGGATTTGAAACTCAAGGGAGTGTGGAACTGAATGTTGTAAACTAAAAGTAAATAAATAAATTTAAAAAAAAATTTTTAAAGAATATTTTAAAAACTAGAAATTCTTAACAGTCAACTCTTTCTTTTGGCCTTACAACCAAAAGGATATTTAAAAAAAACATAATTATACAATTACAAGATTCTTATGGAATTGTTCAAAAAAATCAGCAGCATAACTTTCAACAAAAATAACTATAATCTAATATAAAATTAAAAGGGTTAATAAGAACATAGGAACTTGATAATCAACAATTTTACTCCCTGAAAGAAAAGGAAATGCTCTCCCCCTCTTTATGACAGGAGAGCAGTAAGTCTACTTTATTTTGTACTTTGAAAAATAACTCAAGCTAATCCTTTAGCCAAGGAGATTTCTTAGGCTGATGACAAACGAAGATCTTAATTTACAAAAGATAATTCTCCTTACACTGAAAAATGGATTTAGGTATGTTTTGTGTACGAATATAACTATCACCGCAATAAAGCACGGTTTTCAATCAAATAAATAATAATGGCTATTACTTCTTTGGTCTTAGTCATGGTCTCTGCAATGATACTGGCAGCTCCAGGATCATCAGTCACTGGAATGAATGGTCGAGAGGAGGCAGAGGAAGCCGAGGGAGTCACCGCGGATGGAGTTACAGCATCTTCTGAAGAAACAACCTAGTTTAAAGAAAATTAAGCAGAAAAAGAATAGGAAAGATAAACCAACAAACTCCAGGAGCGACTCTATGTTTTTGAAATATTAATATTATATAATATATAATATAAATATTATAGCCTAAAATAACACAGCTCCCCTCTTTCTTTTTTCCCTAATCTTAACACACCACCAGCAACAACCACTCTCAAAGGCATTGACAGAAGAAATCCATCAAAATATTTTTAACCTTTTTAAAATAATGTTAGACTCTATGCAGCTAAGTGGTGCAGCAGATAGAGGCCCAGGTCTGGAGTCAGGAAGACTCAAGTTCAAATACAGCCTCAGATAACTGATACAAGGCTCCCTTAATTTCCGTCTGCCTCATGCTCCTCATTTGTAAAATGGAGACAGCAAGAACAATTCCCCTGCAGAGTTGTTCTGAGGATCAAACGTGGTCCTATCTGTAAAGCACTTAGCGCAGTGCCTGCATGATATAAGAACTGCTATGATTATTCATTATTATCATTACTGTTATTATTACTAGTATTAATTTCAACATAGAAACAAAAGACTATTTAAAATAGCAAAAATATAGAAACTGAATTTGCACTCGGTGAATAGTAAGGCTGATAAACTGAAACTCTCTCTTTCCTCCAATGCCAGGGTAGGTGTTTTCCCCTGTGACAACACATCAAGTACTAACTGGCCAGCCTCCTGTCACCAATTATTTCCTACATTCGATTGATTACCTCCCCCTTCCTGTCCTGCCACGGATTTGGGCTCAGTCTTTCTTCCACATCCACAGCCATCACACCCTCTTCACCATTCATGGGACTTCCCACCAAAGACACATCTGAGGGGGGTGGGGGCGATGAAGATGATGGGCACTCCACTGGTGCGATCATAGAAGCAGGCATTAGGGCTCCGACCACCGCATCTCTAAAAGAAATTTCAGTTTAACATTTGGGGTACTTTGTCATTTTCCTGGCTATTAAAAGAAAAAAACCATAAAAGAACCAAAACTTGTGTTTCAATCAGATAACAAAGTTAAAGGTCTTCAGAAAAATTAAGCGTTTTGCTTTACAACAGCAACCTTTTATTTCTTGACTAAAAGGAAACATTTTATACCTTATCACAATGAAATGAAATTTATGAATTAGGATAAAAATTACAAGGTTGCAACCTTTTCCCAAAACCAGGTCAGAAGACATTCAGAAGAATTTCATGGGGGGGCAGTGATGCTTTGGATGCTGCTAGCAATGAAAAACCGGACTTCAGTTGAAAAAGAACCCAAAAATTTTCAATCTGTACACTGCTTGTAGGAGGGTGAGACATACTGAGGTTACGAGCTTTAATTCTGGTATAATTCATGCCAAAAAACTGAAACAAATATCAAGCAATAAACATTGTTTGTAGGAGAGATGATATCACACTGGGTGTTTTTCAAAATCACCATCAATAAAATCTCTCTCCTATATATCAATATAACAGAGCTACCAGAAAATGGTCTTGGTTTATGTTTCACATCTTTGGTAAAGAGCTTATTAGAGTACAAAGGGGCCAACCATTAGCCACCCAATACAATAATATTGTACTAATCCCTGTAAATCAAAAGGAACACTTATAAATAACAATTAATAGTCCTAACACACTTAGGATTTTTAAATCTACTTGAACAATGAAGAAAAAGAGCATATGCCAAAAGCGTTTGTACATTTTTTTGTTTTTTAAATAAGCTGATAAACCTACCTCGCATACATAATTTGCAGTGCGGTTAGTATATGAGATAATGCTTGCTGTTTGGCAAGGTTTCCATCCAAAGACAAGAGAATCTTAGCAAGGGAAGGGCGATTAGGCTTGGAACTATTCACACCACTGATTTTGTTACTGGCAGCAGAAGAATCGGCATCGGAAGGAACACCTTTGAAACAGAAAAGTAAATTTTGTACTTAATTTTAAAAGGATAATATTATTTGTTTCTAAACAGTTTTGCCTTTCTAATTCTAGCTTCTAGATATTCCACTTTGCTGCATACATTCAGAAATGTTAGAGTGGATGCCTGGACTCAATAAATATTTTCTCTGTTCACCAACATACATAAATAAAAGACTATCATTCCTAAAAAATACTTTCCCATTATCACATTAAAATTTTAATATTTTGACAAAATATTTGATTATAAATTATGGGTACTGAAATTGACATCTAAAATAATTAATATTATAAACTGAAAGGTTACATTAGAAATATATACAAATTTACTTTCCCAAGAAAATGTAAACAATATAAAATCCCGTATTACAGAAGCTAACAAATAAGCAAACATTGTATAGACAATGCCTTTCATTAAAGGCAGGATTTTGCAGAGTTAAGGATTTATCAATTATTTGGCAAACTGTTTAACTAAACTGAATTCACATACATCATGCATAATATGGCATTTGAGCATTGTCGTTCAATTAAGGAGACAGTCAGGAAAAAAGCAAGAAGAAAGGGTTTCCTTTTGAACTGTTACGATCTTTCTAATCATGAAGAGGAAAACGCTCCATTATTTTATCTTTCACAAACTCCCACTGTGACTCATATAAACCCTCTTCCAGAGCACAAGGAATGCTCTTCCTCCTCTGACCCATACCCCAGTTCACACAATAATGCTGCCTGAAATGTCAGTGGCCTCTAACACACACTTGCCGGATCTCACGTCTATATTCAAACCAGCTCTGTTACCTAAGTAAGAAGCGCCTAAAGGGTCCCTAGCAGTTTGGAAGAGGACAGGCTCATGGACAGATGGGGTTGCTACATCCACTGTTGTCCATGCCACACTGTGCGACGAACCACAAGCTACGCGGGTGATTTTTTGGCCTTCTAAGCCTTGTACAAGAGTGGGCTTTCTATTGACAGTGGTGGTTCCATTGCCTTGCTGTCCATGGTCATTATCACCCCAAGCATACACCTGCAAAAGAAAAATTAATTATTTCTAAAACTAAGAATTCTTTTACATCGATCTATTTATGTTAAAAATACTTATTCTACCACCTCAATGAATTAAATAAAAAAATCTATTACAATACTGTTTTATTCAGTAATAAAAAGCTAGGTTTTTTGCTTGTTTTTTGCAAAGGGATTAGAATTTTGAATAATTAAAAGAAATAGGTATGCTTATCAATAAATTCTAAATAATCTTTCAGTTTAAATATTCCTACTTCAGGAAGAATAGTCAATACTGTGCTATATTTTGACTAGATGGATTATTACAAAGGAATTTCATGATACTATAAACGAAATAAATTTTAAGACTGTGATAAAGGTCTTATAAGCCTAAATATTGATGAAATTCAACCTATTAAGAACCTGAGAATCTTAGTTTTACTTCTCATTGTCCTTTTCAAAAAAGCAAAAACTAATGAACTTGGTATAACAATAAGACTTCCTAAGAATCATGCTAACTGAGCAGTCTTTTTGTAAATAATAAGGATCTATGTATAAACTTTATTTTCTTCCACATATTCCTAACAAGACTTATCTTTAAACAATTTAGTGGGTAATCTCTACAGTATTTTTTATATTTCAGAAATCTATAGCTTGAACTGCCTTAGTAATCCTATTATAATAACTATTAATATACAAATTAGTATAGGTACTACTCTGCTTTTAACATATCTTTAATGATATGGGTGAGGATAATCATTTTATCATCAGTATTCTCAAACAGAAAAGTAGGCCATCAGCCCTACATCAGAATCCCCACCAGATGCATGCTCATACAGTGACACGCCAACCATGTTTGACACTTCTGATTTATAGCAATAATGTCAAACTCAAAGAAAAAGGGGTCCCTGTGGTTCCATATTGACTTAAAAAAACACAAAGTGACATTATGTTGCACTGTATTTTTATTAATTTTATTAAAATCCCCCAATTACATTTGAATCTGGTTGATCTGAAATTAGGACTTGTACAGGCCATGAACTGGCCGCCTTTGATGTACAATATAGTCGATGGAAACACCTAACACTGACATAATCTCTATTGACCTGGCACTCCATTTATGTCAGAAGCAAGCTGTCCACACTTACCTGACCTGTGTCGGTGACAGCTAAGCAGTGCAGGGCACCCACGGCCACGTGAACGATCTTCTTTCCTCGTAGGCCTTCTACTACTTGGGGTTTTCTCACATGGACATCGGTGCCATGACCAAGCCTGAAGTAATCCCCTTTACCCCTAAAAAGGAACAATGACATTTTTCAAAGCTCAAGTAATCCTTTATATCCCTCCACTGACACACCTACAAACATCTCAGGTTATGGTATTTGTGAACTGCTAAAACCAAACAATTTCACCATATCATGGTGATGGGCTTCTCTCTGTTTTGTATATATGAATATTCACCTAAAATGGCCTTTACACAAATCACCACCATTACCAGGCCCAACCTCAAAGCCCATTTCAACCTGGTAGGCTCTATCAGAACTTATTGTCCTCTCATATGGGCCTTGAGGATTCAAGGTCATCTTCAAACAATAAGAAGGCACTGGGGAAGGACTTTAGGAAAAGATAACAAAGTACGTCATTACATCCCTAATAATGCTAAGTAAAATCACAATATCTAAATACCCACAGGATAAGTAAAGCTGTAATGACTTCATAATACCATCACATTCCATTTATTCTGCTATGTAGATGTTTAATATCAGCACATTCTTAACATTGATATAAACTCATTTTACAGAAGATGAAATTGAAGGCGAGAGAGGTTAAATGACTTTCCTAGAGTTACATGGCCAGGAAGTCCCAGACTATCTTTATGTCACCTAATCGGTTTTAATCACTATTGCTAATCTAAGTGTACTTAAGGTATTTCTTAAAAGACTGCTATAAAGTTAGAGCACCAACAAATAAGGTCAATTTATCCCACGAGGTAGATATTTAATATGTTTATTCAAATAATCAAATATAAATTACTTATCTGTATTTTTTAATAAAGTGAATCAAATAGTAATAAAAATCTCTTCCTCCAATGCTTTTCCCATTTACTAGAGTCTAGCCCCTAATCCTCCATGTTTACTGTGATTTTTTTGGAAACTTTAAAAAAAATGTTTCTGATGACTGCTAGAGCCACTTTTGGTTCTTCCACTTATTTGCAGAAAAATAGGCCCATTTTTTTCTGGAAATTTAGAAGTAGATATGAAAACTTGCTCCCTTCTGAAATGGCTTCTTCTATAACAGCTGAAGATAACTTTCATTTTAATTATAAGTTAACAAAACAACAACAAAAGCTTGTGGCAGTTTTTCTACTGCCTCAAATTTACCATAATCTCTTCACTAGAGATTATTTCTATTCACAAGATCTTAACAAGCTTTAACTGAAGGATGATAATTAACAATGAGGAAGAAAGAGTTGACCAAAACACATATTAAGTTCATTTTCATATACAAAGCGAAAACAAAAATCTAATGTTTCCAGTGAATATATAACTGTCATACTGAGCAAAATCTTTTACATACCAAGTCCACACTACTCCTGACTTTGTAAGTGCCAAGGAAAACTGAGCCCCACACTCAATCTGGCAAACCCCTTGTCCATTAAGTCTCTCAATGTTCTGAGGAATGTTACATCCTTCACTTCCTCCCCGGCCCAGTTTCCCGAAGTCACCATCTCCCCAGGAAAAGACCAACCCTATATGGGGGGGAAAAAAGAAACAAACATATACTTCAAAGAGGCATCATGGTGTGGTGGGAGCCAGCCCCGAGGACAGGAAGTTCTGCCTCAGACATACATTGGCTGTTTTAGTAGCAAGTCACTTAAGGTTTCAGGGTTCTGGGCAACTCTCTAAGGCTGTAAGGTGTGGAGAGGTGCTGACCTGCCATTATTGGAAGGCATTTCCTCACCTGGAAGTTCCTGATATCAGTGAAATCAGAGATTCAATCCACCCCTAGACTTAAGATTAATATAATATTTTCAACCCATTTACGCTTTGGATAAAGTATATTCTCACCTTCATCTGTCAAAGCTAGGGTTTGGGCATCTCTACTTCCACAAGCAACCTGAATAACTCGATGACCAAGAAGAACTTTCACCTATTGGAGGATTGGGAGGAGGAGAGGGAAGAATAAGTCAGGTTACACACACACACACACACACACACACACACACACACACACCCCAAAGTTACTGTCCACAATAAATCATTTAAATCATTACAAATTTAATTTTTTTTAAACTCAGAATATGAACTAATTCCTGCAAAATGTTTCTTCCCTTCAAGTTCTCTCTTTTTTTTTTTCTGTAAAAGTAAGTAATAAATGTTATACAGTCACCATTTTGGGTTTCAGCTGTGTGGTATTATCTCCATGCCCCAGCCGGCCATACTCTCCAAGGCCCCATGTATATAATTCACCACTTGATGTGATGGCAGCACTGTGAGAACTGCCACAAGCTATATCACGAATACGTTTGGTCTTCAATGCCTCTATCAGTCTTGGTTTATCACAGTTCCTAAAACAAAATTTTTAAAATGAGAGTTTCCATAATCAATGTCTAATTCCTAAAGAAGGAATAAAAATATCAATGTTACTGATTCACCTACACAGAACCACAGGCTCAAGAGTGGGTCTATATGTGTAGATTTATTGCAAACTTATCCCAACAATCTGTTAAAACTGCCAAGAGTATTTTAAAGCAATTATAAAAACTTTTAAAATAAATGTTTCTAAAAACAGACCCCATCTTAAAATTTCTAATAAATGCAAATAACAGAAACTACCAAGATAGGTAGATATTTCTCCTCATTAGCAAGAAAGGCTAGATGTAACATGCTTACATTCTGCTGAAGTGTCCGAGTTTTCCATCATCACCTTCGCCCCATGAAAATACCTTTCCATCAACAGTTAAAGCCATGGCATGCCGGCCACCTACAAGATTCAAGGTGTGTTTTAAACATTACCTGGTCTTCTTTAAAGAGGCATAAAAGAATCAATTCTTATCCAAAAATCTAGTCTGCTGTTCTGAGGGGGTGGTAGGACCTGGATCCCAAAAAGCCCTAAGACCATGTCTAAGTAATCCATCCCCACTCCACTGTCCCCACGAGAAAATTATCTCCTTGTTACAGGCACAGAGTTGACCCTGTAATTTTGCAGATAAATGCTACTAGTTCAGGATGCTTACCCAAGGACTCTTTCCCAGGGTGCCTGCGCAAGGATCCTGTCTTTGGTGCCTGCCCAAGGCCCATGCCTCTGGCAGCTAAACAAAAACTGTCTTTTCTCCCTCAATGTTGAGTATCAACGAAGTTGTCCCTGCTGACTCCCTGAATTTTTCCATCCATAGATCAGTAACACCTGGACCCCTTACATTATCAAATTAGCATCACTAACATTCCTTTCTTTGCCCCTTTTCTATATAAGCTTTAGATTCACCCCCATTAAGCTGCAAGTTCCCAAAAAGAACTTCATCTGCTACTACTGGTGTCACAATAAACTTCTGCCACTTGACAGAGAGAAGGTTTGAGTGTGTGAATTCATTCCAGGCAACTCTGCCTTGGCATTCTTGGGGTCCCAGCACCCCAAACCTCTTCAATTCTAACTAACTATACTTACAAATAAATTTTGTTAACCTACCAACAAATAAATTTTGTTTACCTACCAATTTGACATTGGAATCAAGGCTAACTAATGATGTTAATTTAAATAAATGACTATTCTCATAAAGAAAACAAAAAGACATACACCACCTAAATGTCTCATTAAATATATAAGCTCTTTAGATTTTTATGAAGAAAATATTAATCAACATGCTAAAGGAAAGCACTGTAAAAACATATGCATAGGAAAATGTAATCAATTTACAGATAAATATTAGTTTAAGCAAAGGCAAGAATGAATGCAAGCAATGGAATATTTTACCAAATATTATTTTAAATATATAAAAATAATTTTAAAATAAGAATTTAAAAATAATTCCTAGAGTCTGAAAAAGTCCTACTGCTAAAGTTCAAACTCCCAATGATGTTAAAATTAGTCATCTAGCGAGATGCTACTTATGCCAATCTCAAAGATATAATCTTTTCATTAAAAATTACTTTCAGGAAGCATGGGCTTAAGCAGCTATACATAACTAACTACTTAACTCTACTAGTGCTAAGTGGGTGAGAACAGTATTCCAAATTTCTACATATTCTTCTAAAATAATAACAGTCAAAACATTTATGATCAGGTTAATTAAATGTTAGTCCAAGTTTGTTATTTAACGAAGTAAAAACTGGTGCCAAAATCTTTCTGACATGTGAGAAAGTATGAGATAACAGCTGAAAAGTATCATTCACAACAAGTTCATGGCTCTAGAGGAGACATTAAAACTGTACCTGAGTGAACGGCGACCTTCTTTACCACATAATTGCTGAGGGCTGTAATCTGGCGAGGAATGGGCACAGTTCCACTGGAAATGCCTAGACCCAGTCGGCCATTAGTAGCTTCTCCACAAGCATACACTTTACCCTCCACGGTCACTAAAAACAAATGAGTAACAGGAAATCACACCAACATGAAGTATAATAACCAAATTAACATGTCAGCAAATATTTTTCAGTCTTCTTTAGGTATATAAATTTAAAATAGAGAGGAAAGAAAAATAAATATACAATAAAAATTAGGATCACTATACCTGCAAACAAACTTTTAGATCCACCTGCCACTTGAACTACATTCAAGGCAGAAAGGGTTTCAGAGAATGAAGGAACTTTTATCTATATGTACAGGAGACAAAAGAAGGAAAGATATGCTACTACTTTTAATTATGTATTAAAATCATACTTAAATTTGAATGTAAATAGCTCTAGAAAAGTACATTTCCTCCCAATTATTCATCTGACAGCAATTTTCCCTTAGATTTTTTTATCCAAAAAAATGCTCAAAATTTCAACTATAGATTTTTTTAAACTACTGATTCATTCATGCAGAATATTTTCCCTATAATAATAATACATTTTGAAATTAAGGTTCAGTATCTATGTTTGTAGAAATAACATTATTCCATTCAATTAGAAAGCATTAATTATAGCTACACTTGACAGACTTTACACAGAATCCATGTTAAGTAAGTTTATACTACTGCTTAGACTATGACCAGGATAACAAACAGTGACCTTCTTAGAGTGTCAGTTCTCTCTCGGTCAAAAGGAACTCTCTCAAAATTAGCGTATGCCTAGCGAACCTACCTATAATCACAGCAATGTCCTAAATGATTCTTATTTTTCCCCAGAAATACAAAATATTTGACGATTTTTTTTAAATCTTCAAAATGCCTCTGAACTTTAAGTTGATGACAAAGCTATCCTCCACTTAAGGAGCAATGAAATAAAAGTATATAGCTACAATTTACTCAGTTACTTGAGGCAGAAAGGAAACTAGAAATACAGAATCAAGCTGTCTGCCTACGATGCCATACCTTTATCAGAGAATTAAAGTTGTCCATAACTGATACGGGACATTGTAATTTATAATCCAGATCTTACCAAGGCTATTTTCTATATGTTAATCAAAGAGCTTCACAACTTTATTTCATTGCCTTTAAATGGCAGGTGCATCAACTACATCCACTGATCTCCATGGCTAAAGTTTGGCACCACTAAGAACACAAGAATAATGTCCATGTTTGAGCCATGCTTCTAAAAATTATTCAACATATGCCAATAAACGCGAGCAAGTTTGAAAAAATTTTCTGTGTAGAAAAGTGATGATAAAAGAATAAAAAAGTCCCTTTTAACAAAAGATCAAATTCCCTCATGAACAAAGAAATTTTCCTTGAGCTAAGGAATAGTCACAAATTTGGGGGGTTTAAAATAAAATGCTTCACAAAAAACTGCCTTTATTAATTTTATGTTTTGAAGGCACACGAGCAAATACCTTAGAGCCCTTTAATCCTCCCAGCTGGTCCTTGTCATTCAGCCCCCAGACAAAGACTTTGGTTCTTATTGTAGCTGCTGATTCCAATCCAGAAGCCTTCTTCCTAATAAGACTGAAGGAGAGAGAGAAACAGAGAAACAGAGAGAAGAGGAAGGAGGGAGGGAAGAAGGAGACAGCAAAGAGAGGGGAGGGAAGCATGGTAAATAACATAGTTATCTTTCATAACAACATTGTTATCCTTCATTATGTAAATATGGTAACATTTTGGCCCTATCAGAAATCATCCAGTCCACCGTCCACCCCCTGCCCCCATTAATCCTATATGAATATTTCTTCCCACTAGTTAAGGGTGACATTCTAAGGGTTAGTGTTTTCATTTTGACTGTATTTGATGCAAACCAGAACACTTAAAACAAATATCCTGAACAAAAGTTAACCTTTTTTTCATTCAACCAAATTACTGATTGAGTACCAATTATATGCAAGCACTGTGGAGGATGAAAGGAAAAATAAGATAGCTTTCTTTGAATCGTGAAACTGAAAGTCTAGTATGAACAATGTGACATTACACAAAACAGTAAAGATGATTCAGGGTCATCATTCAACAAATTTCTGGTATAAGGTGAAATGGTTACTCTATGAGGCATGTTTGAAGGGGCATTGATCATTTATGCCACTAAAACTGGCTCTCTCGAAAAAATCTCTATCATCTTTCTGTTTGGTCATATCTCATAAAGAAGGAGGCACGACATGGCGCAGTGACCAGAGCCCTGGCCCCGGAGTCAGGAGGACCTGAGCTCAAATCTGGCCTCAGACACTTAACACTTGCTAGCCCTGTGACCTTGGGCGAGTCACTTCACCCCAACTGCCCTGCCTTCCCCCCTCCAAAAACAAAAACAAAAGGAGGCACACAGAGCTCAATGATCTATTATGCAAAAAGCATCAGAGACGTCTTGCGCATTGAGGTACAAATGAGGTAGATGGCTATTTACTCCTCTCTCATCCCTGACCACACCATAAACTGAAAATCAATTCAATATACATGCATCAGGCACCTACTACAGGCTAGAAAGCGAGGGCATGGAAATGAGAGAGCACTGCTCATCAAGGCGCTTGTGTTAATTCACAACATACAAATAAGTACCTACAAGGAAACTTGGAGAGAGAGAATAATGGCAATGGGGAGTGGAGGGAGATGTATCAAGAAAGGCTTCACAAAGCAGATAAGCTGAGCCTCAAAGGAAGCTAGAGATTCTAAAAGTTAAAGGTAAAAAAGGGAATACATTCAGGACAGAGCAAACAGCCTGTGCAAAGGCTGGGAGGTGGGAGAGGGAATTCTGAGCTCAGGAACATTAAGTTAGCCGGTCTGTCTACAGCACAGGGGGCACGTAGAGGAGTAATGCAAAATAACCTTGGAGAGACAGGCTAGAACCGAGGTCACAGAAGGCATTAAATGTCAGCCAAGCATCTGAATTTTATTCTAGAATCTATGATCATTTTTGATTAGGAAGTGACCTGAGTCTGACAAGTTGTGTGGACAATGGGCTGAAAAAGGGATGGACGAATTAGAAGCTACTACAATAGTGCAAATGAGAGGTGTGACGGACTGAACCAGAGTAATGGCCCTGGGCACAGAAAGAAAGAAAGGGTAAAAGCCAGAATTCTGGTGTGAGCAGATACAAGACTTAGCAAATGAATGGACTGAGGCATGATGGGAATCACTGACTTTTATCTGGATGAGACTACTTGGGTAGCCCATCAAGGAAATACCTTAAGTATTTTTTTTCCCCAGATGACTCGACATCTTTGTCAATTTTACCTTCAACAGCCTCCAGACATTACTGGTCTTACGGGAGGATGTCGACTAGCCCTTCTTCCCCACTGCCATTCTCAGAGTCGAGCTTCTCTGCAAATGCTCAGCAACCCTCCTCCTTTGAAATTTACAGTATCGATATTTTCCACCCTATTCAAACAATGGTGGGTACTATCTACTGGCCCCCACGTTATTCTCCACTACCCCCCATTTATCACACCACTGACTGCCTTTCTTCCTCAACTTCTGCCCTTATACTAATGGACAACAACATCATATAGATACGGCCAAACAGTTCCAGGGTTCTTAAAGGGAATGGTGATATTATAGAGTTGTTTCTAACATCCCTTTTGCCAGTAAAAGCTTTTATTCATTCATTCAACTCAATGCGTAAGAAAATGTGCTGTAGAAAACAGGGGACAAGCATGACAGTACCACACAGCTTACTAACACTGGCGTGTGAGTCTGAATGACACGTATGTCGTACATACTTATGAAGCATTCCCCTAGGTGTTAGACAGACGGATAAAACATCTGATAACTCTTCTGAAATCTGGGTTAGAATTCCAAGGAGAAATTTATTTAAATATAGTACCTCCCAGTGTTAGCTTTATCATCATCTTCTTCTTCATTATCTGACGCTAAGAAAGGAACAGCAGCCAAATCTTCATCTTCTGCCCGAATTCGTCCCAGGATAATAAGACCATGAATTTTACAATCTATTCCTGAGCTTCTGCATTGCTTTATGGCAACCTCAATATACCTGTGATACTAAATAATTTTTTAATTAGTCATAGTATTTTTATATAGATTTACATAATATATTCCAAATAAACGAGTGGGAAGAGAAAAAAATCTAACGTAAGGCATGTATGGGAAGCTGAAATAACTTTAAGTATAAGGCATTATGTTAAATAAAAATATCCTTCCTTTAGTAAAGATCTGTCTTCTAATGGAGGATTCCATTTAGTCATTATTCATTCAATCAATACTTACTGCCAAGGAGGACAGCCAGCCAGTGCAAATGCATGGAGATAGGAAATAATGCAGGTAAGGAACAGAAAGAAGGCTAGTTTCACTGAGTTGCAGAGTATGGGATTCATAGAGCTACTGAGACAGCTTGGGGCCAGGTTGTGTAGGGATTTATAAAACAAAGAGTTTTTATTTTATCCTTGCAGCAGCAATAAGAAAAAACTCAAGCTTGGCCAGACCTGTATATAAGGAAAATGACTTTAACAGCAGGGTGTAGGATCGACTAGAGCAATGAGTGAATTGAGTCAAGGAGTCTAATTAGAAGGTCACAGCAATAATATAAAAAAGAATTAGTGAAGTTCCAAATTAAGGCGGTAGCTATACAAGTAGAAAGAAGATGACATAAAGGTAAAATCAGAAAAATCTGGCTACTTTTTGGATTCAGTAGGATGAGGGAACGCAAAGGGCCCAGGATAATACTGAGGTTATACACCTGAGAGAATGGATGAATGCCTTTCACAGAAGCACAGAAGGTAAGAAGAGGAGAAGGGTGGAAGATAAAGACAATTATTTCAGCTTTGGACAAAATGAATGCGGTATCCAGGATATTCGCTTAGAAATGTCTATTAGTAACTTGAAAATTCAGCAAAGAGACTAGGGCTTGATATATAAATCTGTGAAGCATCTGCATAGAGAAGAAAGTCACACCTATGGGAGCTGATGAGTTTACTAAGACAGTATTAAGGAAGAAGAGAAAATGGTTTAAGGATGATCCACATATAGAGGCTGTGTTACAGATAACAAGACAGCAAAGGAGACTGAGAAGGGACAGTCACACTGGTTTAAGGAGAAACAAGAAAAAGTCCTGTCATAAAAAACCAAAGTGGAGAGAACATGCTGGACAAAGTGGTCAGCAGTACCAAATGCAACAGACAAATTCAAAGGGATTGAGGACTGAGAAAAGAATCATCAGATCTGGCAAATCACTGATAACACTGGAGAAGGCAGCTTCAGTAGAGCGATGAGATAAAAAAAAACAGACTATATAAGGGAGAACAGTGAGAAGAAGGGAAGCAGAGGCAGGGAATGGAGTGGAATTTGGCTAAGAAAAGGATGAATGATATAGGACAATAGTTTTGAGGGGACTGTAGGGTCTGAAGAATACAGAGACACAGGCATGTTTCAAAGCAAGAGAGAAGGAAGTAGTAAAAAGGGAGAGGTTGAAAATGGAGAAAGGGGATGGCTGAAGACGCAATATCCTGGAGAAGACAAAGAGGAGACAGGATTAGCGCACATGCAGAAGAGCGGACATCGGCAAAGTGAAGGAGCACCTCACTGTCAAAAACTGGGGGAAAAGGAAAAAGGATGTCAGGGAAGATGATGTGAAGCTTAAGGGAATGAGAGAAAAGGGAGCTCATGTCAAATGTAAAATAAGAAGTAAGGAGGAGTAATAAAGGACTTTTCTTAATGCAGTGAGGGCCCAGTGAAGGTGGGATAACACAGATTTGTAATGTTCCTAGTCAACAAGAGTCCTAAGGCTTCCTCCAGCTGCATTCAGCAGCTAGTAAGCAGGACTGGAAAAGGCAGATGGTGGAATAATTCAAGTCTGATGTTTTGCAACAGGCAATAAGACAAGGGTCAAGGGATCTGAGTGAAGACGATAGTGTTAAATTTAAACAGCAATTAGGTTGAGACTATAAAGGAAGTAAAGTAATAGTCATGATTTGACAGAAATAGGGAAGTTTGGAGGAAAGATGGACAGCAGGGAGAGGAGGAGGAAAAGATAATGAATTCAATTTTAAACTTGCAGAGTTTAAGATATCTCTGGGACTTAAGTTAGAAAAAGCCATTAGAAAATTAGTGGTATTAGTACTCGGGAAGTGAATAGGACAAGATAGATAGACAGACAGATGGATAGATGGATGGATGGAGGGATATAGACAGACAGATTTAATTATCATAAAGACAATAATTAAATTCACTGGAGGTGATAAAGTTACCAAGAGTGGAGAGAAGAGAAGAGGGCTTAAGACAGAACCCTGGGGACTACGTTTAGGATATGAAATGCAGATATTTAGTCACCAAAGGAAATTAAGAAGAGGTAATCATAAGATAAGAGTAAAACCAGGAGAGAAAAGTGACCCAAAAAAGTGCTGCGAAAATCCAAAAGAGGAGTGAGCGTCAAGGAAAGGGTCATCTCTAGTGTCAAATGCAGCAGACAGAAAAGCAGAACAGTTAATATAGAACTCTCCCAGTGTTGTCTTGTGTATGTTTTTTTAATCAGCTAAATTCATCAGACCATTTATTTCAGGAAAGTGAAAACATCTCCTCTTTCGTGTAACAACTGTAGTAGTAATTAAAGTGATTTTATAAACTTTTCACAGAATATACAAAGATTATAGATAATAAACTTTTCATTGAATGTCTAAACATAATATATACTATGTCATGGTTACTGGAAAAACTACATCCATAGGATTAAGAATAAAAGCAAGTAATTACTTGAAACCACACAATGTGACTGCAGAAGCAACATAATTGAATTGGATTATGTGAACACCAATTTGACTCTCATATGCATGTAGTCAGAGGATCAAATTAAACCACAAAATATTTATTAAGCGCTGCTATGCTATCCCTTACTGTTTTTTAAGAGATTTTTTTGGTATTTTTTAACAATGCAATTTTTGATGAGCAAACAAATTTGTTATGAAATTTTCTTCTCAAGATTATCTGAAAACTTACAACTGTAATTTCTTACAAGCATAAAATAATAAGATAATATACTAAGATGACATAATCTAACCCTGAATCGTCAAGAAAAAAATACAAATGGAACAAAAGAGACTAGACACCAGTATGGAACTGAAAGCATTAAATAGTTTGAACTGCAGAATTATGGAAGAGTGACTTCCTTGGTTAATATCTTGCACCTACCTCGGTGCAGTCACTTAGAAGAGGCACTGTGGTATCAGCTGGGTTAATATTGATTGTCTTTAGTTCAATTAAGTTATTTAGGGAATTCCCACCTAAAGGAAAAAAATAAAGGAATCAGAGAAATGGATTTTATCATTTGAAGGAGAAGACTTCTTTTTCCAGTGATCTGATTCAATTACCTGAAACTACAACTAGTGAAGGCATGTAGCTACTGTCAGCAGGATCGACTATCATTTTCAGTCTATGAACAAGAACGTCCGGGAAAATCTCCAGTCGAATCCAATGCTTTAAAAAAAAAAAAAAAAGGCATTCTTAGCTATAGTCTAGACATTTTAAAAAAACATCAATTCTAAAATCTTTAGTCAGGTTTAGTACATGACAGTCTAGGTTATTTCTATGCACTAATCTGAAAATAAGTTCAGTTCTAAATAGCTGTTCTCATGTAGTTTCATGATTTTTGTTTGAATTTTACAGATTGGACAAATTCATATTCAAATGCAAATAGAAAACCATCCCAAAGCTAAATAAATTCTTTTTCTATTGGAGAGAGAGAATTTATTAAGTTCTTACTATGTGCCAGGCAAACAGGGTAAATCAAGACAAGCAGGAAGCTTGGCGAGGAGAGATCACAAGGCAGAGGTGGGGGATAAGGCTGCTGACAAGGAGGTGTAGAAATTCAGAGTCAAGCTGGGAGTAACGTGAGCCTGACTTGGGTCCCTCATGAAATGCTAAAGCTGGCTAAAGACCAATGAAGACATTCTGAGAGTGGAAAAACTGCTGGCAATATACACACATGCTGTCTACATAGAATACAAGCTCCATTAGAGTAAGCATGGCCTCTTTGGTTGGTAATTGCATCCTAAGTGCCTACTATAGTACCTGGCACATGGTACTGGTGCTTGATAATTGCTTTTTTAGTTAGATACTTCCTTCACCTGTGAAAATAATATATATTTGAATTTATACACATAGTTCTACAGCCATTTCTTGGAAGAAGAAAAATGGTCAATGCCATGAATATTTTTTTCCAAATACATTAAATAAATAAGCATATTTACTCTAAAAAGAACTCTATTATGCTTTGTTCCAGTAAATTTTTCTCAGATACTCTCAAAGTGAGTATTACTAGATCTTCATCAATTCCCTTCATTTTGAAATTAACTGGAAGAGAAGAACTATAACGTACAGCTGTTTGCATTTACCTTGCCTTGTGACCCAGATGACTGCCAGCATGGTTCGCTGCCATCAATCAGGCGAGAAGCTTGATTTACTGATGAGGACACATTTAGATTCTTAACAATTCTTGACCAATTATCCAGAAGCATTCCAGGTTGACTGCTGTGACAGCGTTTCAGTTGCTTCCCAGAACGCCCACAAAATACAGGAGACTGACCTGCTCAACATAAAATGAATGGTCAGGGGCATAAACGGTATTATTCTGTGAATCACGGAATTTAGAAAAAAGTTTTAGAATTAAGAGTCTTATTCTGATCAATCTGATGCTTCCATATTCTGAAATTCAAAAAGCAGCACCATCCCTATTCCTGTACACAACCAATAACATTTACATATCCAAGCTACAGCATGGAGGCCTACTCATTTCTCACAGATTTTTACAATGACTACCGCCATATAAACCACAAGGTTCCAAGACAAAAAGTATCAAGTCTGAGATGGCAAGTACAAAAATGAGAGATAACTTGTATTTCTCAAAATAAAAATATGCAAAGTTGGTTTATTAAAATAACAGAACTGCATACACTTAAGTACCTATAAGTCAAAGGTAATAATTAACTACTGAAGAAAACATGAGAACTGCAAAGAATTCACAATCTAGTTACACTCAGTTACAGAAATTCAGTTTCTTGCCCAATGACATAAAATTACTGCAGGGGGGTTGGAGATCAGACTCAGGTTTTCCCTGATTCCCAGTCTATTGTTCTTTCCGGCCCCCTGTACAATTCAACCTATTTCGACTAGGATAGATTAGATAGATAGATAGATAGATAGATAGATAGATAGATAGATAGATAGATAGATAGATAGATAGATAGATAGATAGATAGATAGACAGATAGATAGATAGACAGACAGACAGACAGACAGATAGACAGATAGATATTTTAAAAGTACATATAAGTGAAGTATCTCCCAACTCCCTTTCACACTGTTTAATCCTAGAACAAAAGGGCAACTATAGAGATGAACCGTTAACTATTTATGTTGCTGATATTCAAGTGATTAAATCCATTTGAAGGCACATTGTGTATCTGATAGCTGTCTTCCGCATGATGTTTTTTTCCTTGACTTTTTTGTCCATACCACAGTTTAGTGTCTGTTTTTCTAACACTGAATATCTTTTTTTAGTCTAAATTTCTGGGAACAGACATAAGGTCATTTGGTAAAAGCTAAATCTTCCTATTTCCTCAAAAATTCTGCATTTTTCAAATGGTCACTGAAGTATACTAATTGAAGTATTTATTGACATACTAGCTGGAGGAAAATCATTCAGATTCTCTCACTTGACATACCTGGTTCATTTATTCTGCCAAAAGTATGTCTGGTATTATGCTTCCTGGTTTTAAAACAGGTTTCACAAAAGTCAAAATCATCACAATTTCTGCATTTGAAACGAGGCCCATTGATAGGAAACATCTGGCAGCCATCACACCTAATAATTTGAAAATATATGACAAATTTGATCACTTAAAAGATGACATATGAAAAAATATAAGCAGTTCCAATCTGCTATAAAAAAGGAGGTTCCTGATCTGTAAATCCACAGACCACCAAGGTAAAGAGATTTCAGAGGATTCAAGAACTTGGGACCGTTAGTTTCCTTTGTAGTCTTATATATTTTATTTTATGCATTTAAAAACGTTCTGAGAAGCTGTATTTGCCAGCTTCATCAAACTGACAAAGGGGTTCATGACACAGAAAGGTTAGGAACCCATTTATAAAAGCTCTACCAATGCTCCACCACGTTTAAAATTCTTACAAATGTAAGAAAATCAAAACGTACGTAACTCCAGGATGGATACTAGGCACCAGTTCCATTTCGGACAATAATCCTGTCCAATGAGACTGTTGAGGAAAGTCCACAATGACATCCTTTCCATTGGCACTAAAAGCTAAAACAGCAGAAATTTCTTAGTGAGGGAAATGAAAAATTTATCAGTTACCAAAAAGACTTTTTAAAATTACAATTTAACTTTAGTCATAAAATTAAAATTCCATTTTAGTCATAAAATATTTTTATTACATTTATGTATACTTGGAAAAATGATCACCTATCATTAATACCAAAGAAATAACCCCACCATAACTACAGCAAGACTATCTTACTATACAAAAATATTAAACTAAAAACAAAATCATTGCAATTGTCACCTTTCAGTGTTACAATGTTCGATATGATCTCATTTTCAAAACCACCAAAATTTATTATAATACTTTTGAGAACCTCTTGAGAAAAAAAAAGATATTTTTAAAGGAAAAAGGTAAGTAATTTAGTGTTTTATCCAGTTTTTAGAAATGTTAACTTAAAATCTCTTTCCTCTTCTCCATTTGTCACTACAGGTATGACACTAATTCTATAAAGCATTTAAAAAGAAAATTATAAGAAAATAATGTTCTCAAAATAGGACAATACACTTACGGAGTTCAAAACTAAGAGGGGAAAAATATTAATACATTAAAATTCCTTCTGCATTCTTTAGTAACTTCACATTGCTAAAATTCTTCAAAATCTCAGATCCAGAGACTATGGGCAATTTATTGCCATGTTGCTTTCATTAAAGAATGAAATGAAAAATCTGTACTGCCAGTTCACTAATCTAGTTATAACACAAATTTCTATTTATAGAAGAAGCATCCAAAGTTTATAACACACACAAAAAAAACCTTGGGAAAATATGACTATTTTAATACTTAGCACTTTGGGGCTCTACACATAAAACATGGTATGGATTGATGGCAAACTAATACTTTGTATGTTATTCAAATGGATAGATGCATTACCTTTCACAACTCCCACACTCCTATGAGTAACTGATCCCCATTTGTATTTTGGTGTGGTTACTGATGTTTTCACTCTAACTTTATCACCAATCTTGATATGGGAAGGAGAACTCTGTGGTGGGAAACCTAAGAATTTCAACCAAACAGTTTATATTTGCTTCTAAAAATATTTTACTTCATATTAAAATACATAAAGAGAATTTACTGCCAACTGTCCTTACCTATCAGTTCGACGTGGATATATCTAACCCAGTAGGTACTCCCCTTCTGTTGCCAATCACACTGCACGTTGAGGTCATGTAACCCGTCTCTGTCCAGTTTAATCACTTTACCTATGTCTCCTTCACAGACTTCTTCATATGTTCTGCAGCACCTAACCATCATTCCTACCTGAATCAAAATCAAGAGAGAATATCCGGTCACAACTGTATGACCTGAATCGTTCACACAAGTCAGTATCCAATAACCTGGAGCCTAAAAACACTACTCACCTGAATGTTTTCTCTCACATATACTGCATAGTCATCATTACTTAAGAAATCAGCACGCTTTTTATACGTTTGGCTCTCTGTTACAACGGCACAACTAGACTAAAACACAAAACCCCCCCCAAAAAAAAAAATTAAAGATATTTAACCCCAAATATAATTTTACATAGTGAACAGAATTAATTACACTTTAAGAACTATCAATATCATTTCCAGAAATGAATCTAGGAAATAGCAAATATCCAAAATTCCTGAATCAACCTCAAAGTAATCCTTAAGATTAAGCCATCCAGAACAGAAATTCAGGACAATATTCATTTCAACATATTTAACGTCTGAATGTCAGAGAATCATAGGAACAGGGTTATATCTCTGTGCCTAAGGCACTTTACTTATCATTAGACATTACTACAACCTCTCCCACTCAGACAAGAAAAATAACAATCTCATATTTATTGACCTACTACTACATACCCATCACCTTACTAAATGCTCTGACAAAACCAAAGTACAAGACTTTTTCACTCTTCTCAAGAGTGAATCTAATTGGGAAAAAAGTCTAATCAACAAAACAACATAGGTTTAGCATTAAACTCTGCCACTCTTGTTTTGCAAGTTTAAGTTACCCAATAATGTGTAGAATTAATTTCTGATTCAACTTTTAAGAAAGATTACAGAATCACAGATCCTAAACTGGAAAGTTCCTGAGAGCCTGGTCATCCATTCTAACCCCTTCATTTTACAACTAAGCAAAATGAGGCTGAGAGAAGTTAAGTGACCTGCCCAAGGTCATATCAATAGTAAGCAGGAGGGCTGGGATTCAAAGCCAAGTCCACTGACTCCAAATAAAGAAGTCTTTCCACTATACCACACTGCCTCCCCACACACTAACCACAGGGTAAGAGGCCTCAGCATCTTCCACGTCTTCCACTATTTCATCATCTGAATATTCATCAGACACTGTATCAGCATCTGAGAGATCAGTAATTTGTACATCAGGATGATCCAGCAACCAACCAACCAAGGCTTCGACACCTTAAAAAAATGTACATATATATTATTAGTTCATACAGACTTAACATTTTATTATATTAACAAAAATTAAGAAAGGCTGCTGTCATTTACACTGAAAGGCATGATATATTTAAGCATGTGAATAAAACAAGTCTTAAAAATGCAATACCTGGTAAGCCAGAAGCAGTCCCAGTAAGCGACTTTAACGCAAATTCAATGTTTTTCCTAGGAAATCCCATTTCCATGAGCTGTATTACAATAGGCAGCGCAGGAATAGGAGATTGCTTTCTCTTTTTCACTTTCACAGGTCGAATGTGCTGCACTGTGACAGGTGTTGTGGCCTCACTGGAACTACACTCTTCAAACACTGGGGTTGATGGATGGGTTGACTCCACAGCTAAGCACTGGCACACAGCCAAAGCAGCAGCCTATCCAAAGGGAGGAAAAACCCGCAACTTTGTAATGAGAATTCTGAGGCCTGAATATTGTAAAGTCACGTTATGAACTGATGACAATAATATGCCCATACATAATTACTGTGTCTTTGAAAGCCGTGATATACAATATATTGTTCGAAGGCCTGAAACATTTTTCTCTTAAGCTCTTAAGCTTTCTAACATTTCTAACATTTTTGTACATAATAACTTAACAAAGTGTTAGAAGAGAAAAGGCATGTTCACTATGTTTTTTGATACTTTAAAAGGTTCACAATTTCCTAAGCATGAAATACTCCTTTCAATGACAGACATTACAACTCCCTCCACCTTTTCAGTCTGTGCAACTCTGCCTTCCAATAAAGGGTTTACCCAACCTCTTCTAACAAATATAGTATTTACAAGTCTATGCTGTGTTTCATTCCCCACCCCCCACCAAACCCCTACCACTATTCCCCCCTCTCCTCCACTGGACACCCTGAATTTGTAGTTCTCATTACACCTGATACTTCTGTGCTATATCAGGGGAAAATACTATTCAGAAAAAAAATGGCAAAATTTTTCCTCATAGTGAATGAACAAGAACAGAGCAGAATTCCAAGGTTCTATGAACAGGTGGAAATCAATAAGAGAATCATTCTGGAAGCAGAAGGAATCAAAAATCATTTATCTAGGAGTAAGGAACAACATTCATTTATGAAGCATAAAGAGTTTAAGCTGGTATGGTTGGAATCAACGAAGCTGAGAATGACACGGATGGAAAGAATCCATCCAAAACATTGTGAAAGTTGTGGACAAGTATCTCAGCCAAGTGATGGAAAAAGATATAATGATTAACTTGGAAAAAGTATATATCACACAGTACCAGAAGATGGCATGATGAAAACTAGTAAGAGATCAGAGTTCTCAATCCTTCACTCATTCTTGACAAAAATAGCACAAATGTGGATAAAAGAAGCAATAGCCTGACAACATTAAATCACAGGAAATACCACTGGCCCTGAGTTATATCCCCAAAGAATCCGCAAGGCTACACATAGTAATGAACTGTGGTCTACCGCCAAAAGCATGTTGTGGGGAGGAAAGTTTTCCACTGTTTCTTAAATGGAAAACAAATGGCATTTTACAACATGATGTAAATAAGAAATTATCAGAATTAAGACTGGGGATTTTTACTAATTATAACTCTAAAGCACCTTTCCAATTCTTAAATTCTGATGATAAAGTATCTTGACAATCATTTGAATTTAGCCAATCAAATCAGGGAGTAACAAAATGAAGTGGGAGATAGTTGATAGAAAATGAAGTTTGAAAATTGGCTTTAAAAGCTACATGAATCATTCAAGAAACATATAGATTCATTCCTATTCCAAATTCTCCAAAGAATGCCTTTTAATAAATGTAATTATTTTAAATCTGAGTTGCTGTTGTTGTTGAGTCGATTCAGTCAGGTCTGACTCTTCTCGGCAGATACTGGAGTGGTTTGCCATTTCCTTCTCCAGCTCATTGTAGAGATGAGGAAACTGAGGCAAAAAGGGTTAAGTGACTTGCCCAGGGTCACGCAGCTAGTAAGTGTCTGAGGGAAGATCTGAACTCAGGGCTTCCTGACTCTAGTCCCAGCACTCTATCCACTGTGCCACCTAGCTGTCCACATTTGAGCATCATCTAAATAAAACTTCACAATTGAGGGTCAGAGACAAAATGGTGGAGAAAAAGCAGGGACTTGCCTAAGTTCTCCCAACTTCCCCTCCAAACAATTTCAAATAACACCTCAAAACAAATTCTGGAGCAACGGAATCTGTAAAAGGACAGGGTGAAACAATTTTCTAGGCCAAGACCACTTAGAAGGTCCACAGGAAAGGTCCGTCTCATCAGGGTGAGAGCACAATGCAGGCCACTCCCCGGCAAACCTGCAGTCGACCTTGGAGGCAGCTGAATCAGCAGAGGCGAAAGCTTAGGGCTCTCAGTCCATAGTCAGTAAGGAAAGGGACAACTGGCCAGAAGAGGGCAGAGGTCCCTTTACTAGCATCAGGTGCAGGACTCTGCTGCGTAGACCACACGCAAACGTGGGCTGCAGTCCTGACACATAGTCCCAAGGGGAGGAAGAAGACTAGCACGTGAGAGCGCAGTCACAAGGGAGCGGGAGCCCCGATCAGAGCCTCAAGTTAGAAAGGGTGCTTATGGGCAGTCACAGAAGAGAGAACAGATCAAGAGCAGTAAACACACTTCTCCTTAGAGACTCCCAGATGCCCAGAACAAGCTCTGAAAATAGCTGCACAAGGAACCCGAAGCTTGGGATAGGAAGCCCTCCGCCCTGGGAGCAGGGCTCAATTTTAACATAAAGTTAAAAGTCAAAAAAATAGGCTGGAAAAATGAGCAAACAACAAGAACAAAAAAAAATGAACTTGACCAGAGAAAGTTACTATGGTGACAGGGAAGATCAAAACGAACCCAGAAGGAGACAACAAAGTCACAAAGTGCTACTTCCAAAGTCTCAAAGAATGTGAATTAATCTTAAGCCCAAAAGGAATCCCTGGAAGAGCTCAAAAAAGATTTTTAAAATAAAATAAGAGAAGTAGAGAAAAAACTGGGGGTAAAAAATGAAAGTGATGTAAGAAAATCATAAAAAACAAGTCAACAGCTTGGTAAAGGAGGCACCAAAAAATACTGAAGGAAACAACGCCTTAAAAAAACAAAATAGGTCAAATGGTAAAACAGACACAAAAATCCACTGAAGAGAAGTCCTTAAAAAGCAGAACTGGCCAAATGGGAAGAAAAGAAAAAAATATACATATATACTATATATGTTTATATATAATATATCCACTGAAGAGAAGAACTCCTTAAAAAAGTAGAACTGGTCAAATGGAAAAGGGGGTGCAAAAGCTCACTGAAGAAAATAATACCTTAAAAATTAGAATTGGGCAAGTGGAAGCTAATGACTCCATGAGATATCAACAAACAAAATCAAAAGGAAAAATAGAAGAAAATGCGAAATACCTCATTATAAAAACAACAAAACTGGAAAATATTTCAAGGAGAAATTATTTATGAATTACTGGGCTATTTGAAAATGATGATTAAAAAAAACAGCCTAGACATCATCTTTCAAAAAATTATCAAGGAAAACTTCTCTAATATTCTAGAACCAGAGGGTAAAATAGAAACTGAAAGAATGCACCAATCACCTCCAGAAAGAAATCCCAAAACAAAACCTCCCAGGAATATTATGGCCAAAACCCAGAGTTCCCAGGTCAAGGTGAAAATAGTTCAAGAAGCGAGAAAGAAACTACTCAAATTCCATGAAGTCTCATTCAGGATAATACGAGATTTATCAGTTATTACATTAAAGGATCAGAGGCTTGAAGTATAGTATTACAAAGGGCAAAGGAGGTAGGATTACAACAAAGAATCACCTACCCAGCAAAATTTATCTATAATACTTCAAGGGGAAAAATAGAAATCCAATGAAATAGAGAACTTTCAAGTATTCCTGATGAAAAGACCAAAGTGGAATAGAAAATATAACTTTCAAATACAAGGCTCATGAAAATCATAAAAAAAGGTAAAAAGGAAAAAGAAATCATAAGGAATTCAAAAAGGTTAAACTGCTTACACTCCTACATGGGAAGATGATGGCTGTAATTCCTAAGAATTTCTCATTACAGAGGCAGTTAGGAGTATATATAGACAGAGGGCATAGCTATATTTGACTATGATGGGATGATAACTAAAAAATAAAATTAAGGAGTTAGAAAGAGGAATGCACTGGGAGAAGGGGAAAGAAGGGCAAAATGGGGTAAATTATCTCATCTAAAAGGGGGGGAGCACTTGACCTTTAGTCTCATCACAATTGGCTCAAAGAGGGAATAACATACACATACAGTTGGGTATAGAAATCTGTATTACCCCACAGGAAAGCAGGACAGGAATGGGATAAAAGAAGGGGGGCAGAGAGAAGGGAGACAGAAGGGAGGGCTGATTGGGGGAGGCAGTAGTGAGAAGCAAAATACATCTGAGGATAGACAGGATGAAAGGAGAGAGCAGAATAAATGGGGAGAAATACATAGTAAACCTAACTTTGAAAAAAAAATTTACAGCAAGTATCTCTGATAAAGGTCTCATTTCTCAACTATAAAAGAACTGAGTCAGATTTATAAAAATGAGAGCCATTCCCCAATTGACATATGGTCAAAGGATATGAAAAGGCAGTTTTCAGACAAAGAAATCAAATCTATGAAATGAAAAAATACTCTAACTCATTATTGATTAGAGAAATTAAAAGAACTCTGAGGTACCACCCCATACCTATCAGACTGGCTAATATGACAGAAAGGAAAAAGACAAATTTGGAAGGGACTGGGAAAACTCAGACACTAATGCACCGCTGATGAAACTGTGAACTAAGTGAACCATTCTGGAGAGCAATTTGAAACCACATCCAAAGGGTTATAAAACTATGTATACCCTTTGACCCAGCAATACCCCTAGCAGGTCTATATCCCAAGAGATCCCAAACAAAAAGGGAGATGCCCATATATACAAAAATATTTATAGCAGTTCATTTAATCCTGGCAAAGAAGTGGAAATTAAGGGGATTCCCATCAACGGGGGAAAGGCAGGAATGAGCTGTAGTGTTTTGGAAAGGCTGTCCTCATGCAATGGCTTATTACAGTTCCATCTCACAGGGTGGGCAGTTATACATGAGATTAAAGCACCAGACAGAAACAGACTGAAATTACAGTGAAATACCATGGTTTTATAAGAAGTGATGAGCAGGACAGTCTTACAAAAACCTGGAAAGACATGCACGAAACTGATGCAAAGTGAAATGAACAGCATCACGTCACTAGTAACAGCGATACAGCATGGTGATCAACTGTGAATGACATAGCCATTCTTAGCATTACAACAATGAATAACAGCATTTCAAAGGACTTGTAATGAAAAATGCCATTCATCTCCAGAGAAAGAATGCAGACTGAACCATACTTATTTTTTGCTTTCTTTTTCTTGGTTTGGGTTATTTTATTTGTGTTTTCTTTCACAATATGACAAATATCAAAATATGTTTTGCATAACTGTACATGTATAACCTATATCAGATTTCTTGCCTTGAAAGGAGGGAAGGGAGAGAGGAAAAGAATTAGGAACACAATATATTTAAAAACAAGTGTTAAAAATTGTTTTTACGTGTAATTGGGGGAAAAATAAAACATTAAATAATAAAGCTTTCCAAATTACAAAAGAAACTAAGAATCTTGAAGATACACACACACACTCTGAACGAATATATCTTGTACTTTCATTTATCTTATCATTTTTGTATTTCAAATAATTTTAGTTTTTCATATCATTTTAGTACAGTGATGGGTATAAAGTTGCAGGTCAATAAATGTTTTGTTGTTATTTACTCACATATGAATGTCAGTAGTTGCACTAGTGGGCAACTAGATTAGATGGTACAGGGGATAGAATGCCAGGCCTGGAATCAGAAAGACTCATCTACTTGAGTTCAAATCTGGCCTCAGATACTTACTAGCTGTGTGACCCTGGGCAAGTCACTCAACCCTGTTTGCCTCAGTTTTCTCACCTGTAAAATGAGATGGAGAAGGCAAAGGCAAACCACTCCAGTATCTTTGCCAAGAAAGCTCCAAATGGAGTCATAAAGAATAGGAAACAACCAAACGACAGCTGTAGTACCATCTAAGTAATTTCTTAGGTAGTCGTATATTTAGGTGAAAATTCCAAATAAAAATATATTTTTAAACAGAACAAAAAGAAGATAAAAAGGGATGGCTAGGTGGTGCAGTGAACAGAGCACCAGCCCTGGATTCAGGAGGACCTAAGTTCAAATCCAGCCTCAGACACAACACAAAAAACAAGCCATGTGACCTTGGGTAAGTCACTTAACCCCAATTGCCCTGCCTTCCCCCCTCTAAAAAACAAACAAACAAAAAGAAGATAAAGAACTTTCCCAGACTAAAAATTATGTACATAATGACTTTTTTTTTTTTTTTGCTTTTTTTGGAGGGGGAAGGCAGGGCAATTGGGGATTAAGTGACTTGCCCAAGGTCACACGGCTAGTTTTGTGTTAAGTGTCTGAGGCCGGATTTGAACTCAGGTCCTCCTGGCTCCAGGGCCAGTGCTCTATTCTCTGTACCACCTAGCTACCTCATAATGACTTTAAATACCATTTTAAGTATTCAAAAAAGATTCATAGTTATACTAGTTATCATATAATGTTAACAAAACCTAGAAGAATATCTTGAACATGGGAGGAACTAATCTGTTAAATGACTATACTTTTAAAATACAAATTGGAACCAAGGGAAGTAGGATAAAATCTAAAAACTATGAGTAATCTTCCAATTAAATTTGAAAAACTAGAATATGACTGAAATGGCTCTGCAACTAAACATGGATATGAGGAACCTAAAGAGAGATAAAGACCAGTAAGTAATTATAAAAAAGACTTATGTGTAATAATCATAGGAACGAGGATTATTCACCCATAAGAAGAGAAAGCTAGAGGTTTATTAACCACCTTAGTGTATAGAAAGGGCTCCTACATAGCAAAAAGTACCCAGATATAAGGCAACTTGCAAAATGAAGAAAAGGAACACAAGTAAAGGGTGGCACAAGGGTAGCCCCGTATAGTGGATACAGAGCCAGGCTGGGAGTTAGGGAGAGCTGGGTTCAAGTCCTATCTATGAATAACCCATAATGTCCATATGAAACATGTAACTCGGCCTCTCAGACCCTAGAAACTCGCTAAGTGGCAGAGGAAGCATCAACAGGAAGTATGATATAAGGATTTCTCTATACTAGTGACATTTTTTTTAAATGTTAACAATTTGTTTTAACATGGAATTGGGGTGGAGGGGAATAAAATGTATTTTTTAAAAAGCACTTCCTAACAGCAAATAATAGCATTATTAAAAAAAAAAGGACTAGATATGGTTATGGCAGACAAATGTTGTAAATATTAATAAGATAATGTACAAAAACTTTGAGTTTTCCTAAAAACGTCAGGAAAATTGCTTATAGTAATCACAACAAAATTACGTAATTATTACAACAAAATTCTGCATCTATTTCTTTCAAAAATGAAACTATTCAAGGGCCTTTCTTCCAAGTTATCAACAATCTCTTAATTGCTAATCCCAACAACCTTTCCTGAATTCTCATCCGTTCCGAGTTGTCTGCAGTCGTCTACACTGCCAATGGTCATCACCCTGATACCCTCTTCCCTCGTGTCTTTTGACTCTTCTCCTCTCACCTCTATAGCCACTCCTCCTCAGCTTCCTTCGATGAGTCTCAGATCCATCTCTACAAGACCTGGTCTCCACACTCACATCTCCAACTGAAGACTCTCCACTACTGATCTCATGACCTTTCCCCACATGCTCTCCTTTTCTTACCGTACTTACGACCACGGAGAATACTACCACCCTTCTCCTCTCAGGCTCACAACCTGCCGTCCTTCACTCCTCTCCCTCACCAATGCCAGTTCCCATTCCTGTACCTTCACAACATTTTGTATGAATGCCTCTCCTTTCCTTTGGCACTGCCACCACGCTGGTGCAGGCTGGACTGCTGCCATCGCTTCAGGGTGGTCTCCCTGCCTGGTTTCTCTCCACTCCAGTAACTGATCCTCCTATGAAGGGCAGGTCTATCATGCCACAGCCCAATGCAGTAACCTCCAGTGTCAGGTTCAAATATGAAATCCTGTTTAGCTTTTAAAGACTTTCATGACCCGGCCCCTTCCTACTTTCACAGGCTCTTAAATCTTACTGTGCAAACATATTCTCTGAGGTAAAGACACTGGTTTTGTTGCTGTCCCTCACACAAGACGCTTCATCTCCTGACTCCGTGTATTTTCAATGGCCGTCCAGTGTTTGGAGTTCTCTCTCTCTCCTCATTCTGACTCCTGCCTTCCTTCAGACCCAAGCTAACATTCCATCTTTTCCAAGAAGCCTTCTTAATACGAATGCCTTCCCTCTGTCGATGATCTTATTTGCACACTCCTTTGTAAGCTCCTTGAAAGAGCAGGGACTGGGTTTGGGTTTGGTTTTATATCTTTACCATTTAGTATAGTGCCTGGCACATAGTAGTAAGCATTTAATAAATGGTTGTTGACCTGACTTTGAGAAGTACTTGGATAATAGCTAATAAAGTAGCTAAAACCATCACATAAAAATTCCCTAGTCTTAAATTCATCAAAAACAGGAAAAACATATAAATACCCTCCCCCAAACAAAATCTAATTATAAGAGATTCCATTAAAACTTTTTAATAACATGAACTGTTTAGGACTGCTAAGAAGTCCCCAGAACACGGCTGTTTCAGTTGCCATATTTTCCAAGGACACTGGACCAGAGCATGCAGGAGACCCTGACTGTGTGGAGGATGAAACCACCCCCTATACCTCCCCCCCAGTTGACATAATTTGTTGTTGGCTTCCCTGTGCGTCCTTGGGAGTTAAGACAGGTACCAGACAGTCTGTGCCAGGCTGGGAAATTTGCTAGCACAGCCTGGACTCTGTCTGATGGATGCAGACCATCCTATCTTCAGAGTTGAGCAGTTCCCAAGAAAGTAGCTTTTGCCATCACCTCGCTCCTCCGCTTCAGGAGGGGTTTTGCCCTTTTCCCATCTTTTCTGCACCTCTGCCCCTCCCATGCCATGCCCCTCCTAGTATCTCCTCCCTCCTTTGTCCAGCAGTCATAATTATGCAAACTTCTATTTTAATTGTGAACTCTTCAGGTTTTCACATTCATGTTCATTTCTCTAGTAATAAACCTAGTTCCTTCCCTCCTCCTCTCCCTTCCCCCTCTTCCTCCCTCTGTCCACATAGGGAATCATATCCTTACCTGTGGGTGTTCTGCCCAAATCACTGGAACCTCACAAGATACCTTGGGATTTATGGACTAGATTCCTTTGTAAAGATCACACCTTAAACACAAATCACTCTGGCTTCCAGAGACTGTCCCACAACAGGGGTCAGTCCACACCTCACTTGGTCCTTCTTTGGGCTGCAACAGCTCAGAATGAGTGTAAACAGCGATTGTCTCCCTTTTGGCCAGAAACCCTGAAGGTCTTTCCCATCCAGACTGACTTTTTTTTTTTTTGACTAGGTAAAAGAGGCCATTCTTCATCCCTTTATTTCTTAGCCTTAATCACTAAATGGACGTTGCCTCAGACAAACTGAGACCCAGGAAAAAACTGAGGTTGAAAAGGCCAAGTTCTCCCACTGCATCCGAAGCCATGGCCAGTCCTGATTTACGTCCTACCCCTGGACTCAGAGGAGCAAGAGCGAGTCTGATGACCGCACACCCTGCCTCACTTCAACCCAATTCACTTGCAGGTCCTGACCTCACCTTCCTGAAGAGAACACAGGACAAACTAAAAAACACCTGGTTTTCATAGAAGTGCCCGGACACTGCGATTGCCTTTAGACCAAAGGTCAGCAACGGGACAGAAACAAGGTGACATGGTGCCTTTGTTTTTTTTTTACTGCTCTAGGATTGCACAGCATTACTGTATCTATTTCCAACGCTGAAATAAAGTTGTCATTTTCTCAAAATGGGCAGATGAAAATGCTATCAAATCTCTCGTTTTTCCAAGCTAGTTTTGCAGACGTTTCAGGGTATCATGATAAACACTGTGATCTTAGAACAGACCTGACAGCAGGGAAGGGTCAAAACTAAAATAGGCTGAACTTCCTCAGGCTGCAGATAAGTTAGACCAGAGACAGACTGACAATGGCTGGCCGCCAGGTCACGTGACAGCCTCCAAAATCCTTTAGGGGGCCGCCAACGACCCACGTGTTGTACAGGTCTGCCTTAGAATGTAGACTTGAAAAGACGCATGCTATCAGGATGCATAATTATACCTCAAGTTCCTGTTTGTCGAAAATTGCCTTTACAGGTGACGGCTGTGTGGCAGATGTCAACAACTGCTGTAAGAGGATCATTGGAGGCTGAGGTCCTTCAGGAGACATATCTCCAATATCAGGGGAGGCTGCAGTACCATCATCTGAATTTTAAAGCACATCATGGATATTAATAGAATAGGAAATGTTCTCCATATGTAATTGTACTGAATATGAAACATACACTCCATTCTCCCAATCAAAGGCTATAAACACTGCCATTGAGCTTTGACTTCCAACTAAATCTCTATTTTGAGAAGGGAGTGCAACTAAAAATACAAAGAATAAGGATACATGTAAAATAAAATATACCAATGGAAAGAAGTCTTTTCATTCACTGACATCTCTTAACAATTCCCATTCCTGAAATACAGATACTCCTAAGGCTCTTTCCTCGCTGTTCTTCTCTCTTCTATTTCTGGGAATCCAACCATCACCTCCACCGGGGGGTGAAGGTGGGGCAGTGGGGGAGGGAGGGAATATCTCCTAAATCTTAACCTCTAGTTTTCAATCTCTTGACTAAATTCTAGTCTTTTCTTTCCAAAGGCCTGCTGGACATCTTCCCCTAAAAGCATTTCGAATGTAACATCTCAAAGCCAGCATCATATCCCTTCAGCCCAATGCATGAAAGCACCACTAACCTGGAGTCAGAGAAACTGGATTCACATTCTGCCTTGGTGCTTACTACCCACCTACCTATGTGACCTCAGTCATGTCACACCCTGAGTTTAAGGTTCCCCATCTGTCTATAAAACGAGGCCCCTTCAGCTCTACACTGCAGGGAAGCTTACAGGCTTAGAAAGCCTCAGTCACCCTTTTCTCCCTCTATTTGCTCCAATTCAGTCAGTAGCCAAATTCTGCCATTTTTATCTCATTCTCTCTCACATTCACTTCTACCTCTTAGACTGCCTTTGTTTCCTTCAAAAGTCCATTCAACTGGTACCTTCTACATAAGGCTTTTCCTACTCCTCAAAAATGGTCTTCTATATATTTAGTTTGTAAATATTTATACATGTACATGTTGTCTCCCCCTAGAGAACACTAAGCCTGTCAAGTCAATAAGCATTTATCAAGTGTTTACTCTATGTGAGGCTCTGTGCACTAGGAATACAAAAATGGATCTCTATTTCTACTCCTACACTCAGAACTTCAAGCTCCCCCAGCCTCCTAGACTGGTTTAATATTCCATTAACTGGCTATTCCCAACATACAATCTCTCTTTCCAGGTCAATTTACCTCATACAAACCCCTGTCAGAATAATCTTCCCAAACACAGACCAATCATATAACCCCCAAACAAAACCTCTATCAAATAACTTCTTAGCTTGGCATTCAAAGTCCTTTTATGATCTTATTAAGGCCCAGTTATCACCTACTTCCCTATACATTTACTAGCTACAACCTCTCTTTTCCTAAACTTGTCATATACTTTTCTGTTTCTACACCTGTGTACTCCACCATGTCCTGTCCTCTACTTCCTGCAGAAATGATAGCTTGTCCTTACAGAGTCACCTCAAAAACCACTTGTACCATGAAAACTTGTATGATCTCCACTAGCCAGAAATCATTTCCCCCTCAGCTGAAATTTCACAGCACTCTGTATCTCAAATGAAAATATATGCAAAGCACTTTGCACAATTTAAAGTGCTATATACATATCAGCTATTATTATTCACACTCTATGGTGATAATTCCTATGTTATTTCTTGCATTATGGAGATAGGTAACATAGTAGAGGAATCACTAGATATTTGAAGAACTAGACTCAAATCCCAGCTCTGTCACTCAGTGCTACGTGATCCTGGAAGAGTCATTTAAACCTCTTCAAATCCCAAATCTTCTCATCTGCAAATTACAAGAGCTGGACTGGATAATCTGCAATGGTTCTTCCAACTTTAAGGAAGCCTATACTTATTCACCCTCCTAAGCTGAAAATTCCTCAGACTGTCTTACATCTTTGTTTCCCTTATATTACCTGGCACAGGGCCATACAAATAATAGCTGCCCAATAAATAATGCCTGAATGAAATTTTAAATTAACAGGAAGTACTTCTCAGTACTTTAACAGGAAGAGAACCTTAGGTAGCTGCCCAATAAATAATGCCTGAATGAAATTTTAAATTAACAGGAAGTACTTCTCAGTACTTTAACAGGAAGAGAACCTTAGGTGACTTACACTATTATCAGCATTTAGCCCAATGCCCAGCACATAGCACACACTAAGAATAAATGGACCACTGACTGCCTGCCTTCACTTTAATTCCAAATCTGTCATTTTCAATTAATTAAAAAGAAAACATTTCTCTGGACTAATTTTCATGAATAAAAAAAGCTGGAAGGAAAAAATTCATACTAATTTCCTAAGAAGACCTAAAAATAAGATACCTGCAGGGATGACTCCATTCTCTTGTATAGCTGGTTGAGACAAGATCTGCCTCAGTTTATCCTGATGGGAAAGCAGTGCTCGGCCTGCTTTCAATATGTATAATTTCAATTGCTGGCATCGCAGCAGGTCCAAGTCTACTTGTCCTATGGAAAATAAGAGTCATCATGAAAGTACAGCATACTATATATCAAAGGCTTCACAAATGATTGAACATTTTGGAGGCCTTCCAATAATCTTATAAACATCATATTTGGCCTCTCCATTTACAACAGTGACAAAAATCTGTTGGATGTGCATAAGACAAAGCCCTGATACTCCAATAAGCAGAGAAAACCAACCACCATGTGGGGAAGAAACTGCAGTGGCTCACAGCTGTGAGTCCCACAGCCAGAATCGGTCTTGGCCTCGGTCTTTCCCTACCTGTATTACCTTGGAGCACTTACTTCGCCTGCCTGGGAGAGTTACCTCATGTACAAAATAGCCTCTGAGGGCCCTTTCAGATCCAAATAGATGATCCTGGGAGCATCATAAAAATCTAAGGTAACACCTCTGGGCACCACACCGAGTGAACAAACCAGGACATGTTGCTACCTACCCCCCACCCCTAGGGAGAAAAGCTTGGCATTTTGCCATTAGACGCAGTATTCCTGGAGCTCCAAGTCTTCTCTGATCCAGAAATGAAGAGGAGAAAGAGTGAAGGTTACAGACCAATAACAAGTCCCTGGCTCCTCTCACACTGATATGTAAGCTTCTAGTTTCAAGTATGTTCCTATGTACAGAAAACCCAAACCAAAGCACATTCTTTCTCTTTGTGCTTGCTACAGCAGAAAGATAAGTCAGCTGTGTTCTTTGTTTTTTTGGTTTCTTTTTTTTTTTTGAAGGGGAAAGGCAGGACAATTGGGGTTAAGTGACTTGTCCAAGGTCGCATAGCTAGTACTTGTGGAGTGTCTGAGGCCGAATTAGAACTCAGGTCCTCCTGACTCCAGGGACGGTGCTCTATTCACTGTGCCAACTAGCCACCCCTAGCTGTGTTCTTGGTTAGACAAATAAGAATCATCCTACCACAGAATAAAGCAGTAATTTAATTATTTTTACAGAAAAATCCTATGCTCCTAGACCTACAATTAAGGAAAACATTTTTCCTATTTGATGTAAAAAATATTTTAAGTAAAGCAAGCTCTTTGGATCACTTTACCACTAAGGATAATGAAAAAAAAACATTCTTCTAAAAAAAAAAAGATAAAATATATGAACCCTATTAATTGCCTAACCACATTTGTAAGTATTTCATTCCTTTAATTCATCAAACCATGTCCATCTGATTATTCTAGACTTAAATAAAGTACATTTTTATCAGGAGATCCATTTATAACTAAGAGTCAATACTGGAGAAATCCCCATACAGAATCTATCTAATCATAAGATCACCAATTTAAAGCTAAAAGGACTATCAAGTCCAGCCCATTCATTTTTAACAGGAGAAAACTAAGGCAAACAGAAGTTCAGTAACATGCCCAGGGGTCTGAGGTGGAATTTCAATTCAGGTCCTCCTGACTACAAGTTCATTAAGTTCCCTATATTTTTATGCCATGATGTAAGTTTATCTCATTCTGGAATTCATTTAAATCTAGACATATGTATCTGTGAAAGCTAAAAATATGTTTGGCTCATTTTATCTCCTCCCATCTCAGGACCTGTTTCTAAATGAGGATTCAGAGTTATTTTCTGATTTGATTCAGAAACCTAAAGACAAAGCAACCATGAGTCCATAATTAAGATTCTAGCTGTATGAGGATTTCTGCCTAACATCTTTTTGAAGGGGTGGGGAAGGAAGGAGATAAGGAGAAGAATGTGTCTTTTGAAGCCTGAATAATATAAATAACAGTTAAAATTTTAACTACAGATGCTACAGCTGAAGAAAACTGGTCCCTTTGCTCCTCTGTGGAAAGACTGCAACTGTTAGCCTAAAGCATGTGCTATGGTCTACTGGCATAATCTAATTCATAAAAATCCATTATCACAAATCACAGAGTCATAAACCTAATAATTATGTAGTAATGGTTACTGGTCATAAAGAAAAGATATAGTTTTTTGTGGTTTTCTAAAAAAACACCCTTCATCTTTGCTTCTAAATTCCCCTCTTATGCACACCACCCTTTCCAAGAATTAGCTTACACTGCCAGAATATTTCCAACTAAAGCTGTTCAATCAGCATTTGATTTAATCTTCTGAATTAAAGAGAAAATAAACTAACCTGTGAGGCCTTGGTTAGATTTTTTAATTCTGTGTTTTTCTAATTTACTTCCTGCCAAGTTGACCAACTGAGCCCAGACAGAGAGCATAGATTCCGTGAATGGCAAATTGTTCACATTGAATGCCACAACTGGGAGCTGAAAATAAAGATAATAATCTTCAGAACTGAGAAAAGTAGAACAAAGATAAAATTGCATCTATGATTTCCAAAGCTTCATTCACACTGCATTCTATTTATGGCCCTTTAAATCTTCCTTAGGATCACAAATGCAGAGCAAAAAGGAACTTTGAAATCCACTTAGCTCAACCGTTCCTCCTTTAAAAGATGAAGTTAACAGGTCCTAGAGATGTTAAGTGGTTTGCTTAAGGTAATAAAGATGGCAACTTTCAGAGACTGGATTTGAACCTTGATCTACTAACTCCAAAAGTAGTATTTTTTCCACTGACCTGTGCCTTATGCTGTGTCCCAGAGCTGCACTAAGGATGACCATTACATGAGAATGAATCAACTTTAGTTACTTAATTAATTTAATCAAACTTGAAGTTAATTCACTGTATTATAATATATCATGCTACATTATGCTATTATAATACTATAAAAATATTTGAACTGTGATTTTAATTTCTGAATATACAAACACACTGTATTTTATTCTTCAAGAAAATTATTAGCTCCATCTCCTAGAAATGGATATCGAGACACAGAAAAGTCGCATTACTTATTTCCCTAGAGACAGAAAGTTAAAGTTAATAGCAGAACCCAAACTATGCCTCGGGAGCAAAGTCTGCTAACTATACACCAGTAAGTGAGGCTTTAATTCCTTTTTTTTGGCGGGGGCGGGGGAGAATTCTATATTAATAAAGTAAAGATGTGATTTAGTGAACTTTAAAGGAAATAGGCTCACAAAAACAAAGTAAAATAGTTTTATCAAGACTAAATCATTTAAGACTAACCTCATTTTCCTTTATTACGAGACCAGCAGAACAGGGAAATACTGAAGATAAAACTTACCTAGATTCTAGTCAAGTTTTGATGAAATCGTTAATATGATTCTTGTAGATAAACTAATAAGTGGAAGAATGAAACTCAAAGAGAAAGAGATCCCTGCAGGCTGTGCACTGACTCAGAAAACTACAAAGTAACATTATCTAAGCTTTACTTTGTTTGCATTTGTTCTGTCAAACATTTCTCACTTACATTTTCTCTGGTTTGGCCTACCCTCCAGAGCTTTGCAGGACTCAAGTTTGACAGCTCGGGGCTAGACTAACATAACCTTAGCTGAATTCGAATCTAGTTGAACAGTCATATCCAAAAAGATGTGACGGTCTTAGTAGACTACAATCTCGATACGAGTAAATGGCAAGATACAAAAACACCAGATTTTAAGTTGTTTTGGAGAAATACATGACACAGGAACCGAGAAGTGAGCGCTCTGTTACATTCTGCCCCAGTCCCACCACAAGGCAGGGCACGGCCTTCAGTTCTGGATGTCATGCTCAAAGCTGTGACAATGAGCATCCAGGATGGCAACCAAGACAGTAAGAGTAACCACACAAAATCTAGAGGAGATTTAGTGGAGACACATCGTGAACTATTTCAAGGTTCACCACAAACCTTGTGAAGTGGGATCAGACAGATGCAGCTTGGCCCCAGAGGATGGTGCTGGGAGCAATGAGTGGAAATGACAGAGGCAGACACAGAATCAATCAACTAGAGCGCTTCAAGCATGAAGCAGGTTGCCTCAGGCATTAAAACATCCCTTTACGCTAAGTCTTTAACCAAAAGTTAGAAGACCGTTGTCATGTACACGGCAGAGAAGAGACAGTTTTCATCAGATATGGGTGGGCCCAGTGGCATCTGAGGCCCCTTTCCAAGTCTGCATCAATGTTGTATTCTAAAAATCCACAAAAGCTCACCTACCGGTTTTAGCTGACTCAATGGACAAACTCTACACGTTCGCATGTCACAGAACTGGACGGTGATTTTGCCTTTGGGAGTGATACGTGTCACTGTGCCTTCTCCAAATTCCTCATGTACCACTTGGCCACCCAGCCTCAAGCGACTGTCTATTCCACCAATTACAGCAAGCACTGCCATCAGGCCACCAACTTCAGGGTTCTCAGAATCAGGAAAGTAATCTTCTAACACAGCCTAACATAAAACAAATATAAATAAACCGTTAAGTAGAAGATTGACAATCTTATCTGTGTTTTAGAAAAATAGTAAACAATAAAACTGTTTAAATAAAAAACAATTGCTTTCTAAAATACAAGTTAATCCGATTAAATTCAAATGCCTCTGAGTCAATTATACATTTTTAAAGTAAATTTTTTATATTAATAAAGTATTCTAGAAAGAAAAAAATGAGCTTATTTTAAAACGTGGAAACTACCCCTTCCGACTGTTTTCCTGCAAAGATGTGGGTGATGGAGTTTAGCTGAGAGTTGATGTACTTGTTTATGAGTCCATTCCACTGGCTCAGTGAATGCAGAGTCCTTAGCAGGGCCACTATCTCCTCTGCCAAAGTACTACTATGGGTGGCCGTCAAAGACGCCTGGGGTCTGGCCTTCCTCCTTCTCAGAGTTGATTCTAAAATAAAAAATAAAGTCCAAGCTTAAAAGTGAATTTATAATTCACCTCATTAATCCAATAACGTAAAAGGCCCCTTTACCTCTGAGTAGTGGAATGTCTGAAGAACATGTACTAAGCAGGCTGCCCAAGAAGCCAAAAAGTCTTTCCACAAGAAACTTCATGTCCTTTGATCTTTCTGTTTTGTCCCAAGATGGAAGTACTGCTTGTAGTAAGTGCACTGCTAAGATCTGATGAAAACATAATCGTGACCGATTGTTTTCCCATCAATATACCATACCACTTTTTTAAGACTCAAACGCCAGAACACAAATACAGAGTAGAGGAAAGAAAAAAAAAAAAACGCCGTGTACATAGCAGAACATTAAGAGAGGATTCAAAATATGGAACAATGAATTTTCATTTCAAGAATTTACTTCCTTGCGAGTTTTCTTTGGTTCTCTGCTGTGCACTTTCTTACTCTGTTCTTTTTTCCCCTCTCCCCACCTCCCAGAAGGCTACAATATAAAAGCTATAAATATATACATGCCATCCCCCACCCCGCTGAAGGCTATAGTAAAGTTTAGATATGTTTCTTTATAACACTAGATACATACACACACATACATGCATACATATACAGACATGTACTTTCCCAAACCTCTTCTACTCCCAATCTTTGTTTTCATGTATGTGCAGATCTCTCGTTTCCTGTCCCTCCTGCTGCCTTAACTTAACTTGTACCCCACTACCCTGCCCTCCTATGGCTTGCCTAACCCCCTCCCAGAATCCCTCCCCTCTCATTCCCATAGATCTACACACGCTTCTATACCCCTGTTTTACCTATTCTCTCACCTTACCCTCTACAGTTACCTCCCCTTGTTCTCTCCTCCCTCCCTATTTTTTTTATTTCTTTTGAATTTAGAAGACTTTTATATACTCTGCTAAATAAATATGTATTGTTCCCTCTTAAACCCATTCCCGATGAAAGTTACCAGAAAGAACTACCAGCCCTCCTCCCCCATCTAGTTCCTCTGTATCAATTTTTCCTTCTGCACCTCATTTGTATAAAATAATTACTCTTTTAAGCTGCTCCTAAATGTTTTTACTTTTTAATCACATCGTACTCAGTTTACCCCAATCCTTCTTATGAGCTACCCAATTATTGATAAGAATTTTAGACATCATTTTACATACATAAAAAGTAAACAGTCTGTCCTTATGGATCCCTGTTCCACTCCAGAAGTCACTATACCCTGGCTCCCCTCCCCAGTATTGGCTGTCCATGCCTCCTGACATATTGTCCAGGAAAGGAGGAAGACATATTTCTTATTCTTCACAGTCACGTCAAGGACACCAATCAGTTCTTATGCTTTAAGATTTACTCTATCCATCCAAATCCTTCAGTTATTATTCTTACTACAGTCATCTACCAGCCTACAGGCAAACCACCCTCCTTCTGAAAGTAGTTCGGTACCTGGCTCACAGTCTGCTTCTCTACCCCAAATCCAGCTCTTATAATCACGGATTTCAATACAGATTCTTTGATATTGCTTAAACAGTGTGGCCTTTTAGTTCATCACGGTCCTTAGCTTAACCTTCTACTTTGGCCACCCAAAGACAATGTCACATCCTAGATCTCCTAATCACTCATAACTACACCACTCACATTGTCTTGAACTCTGAAACTCCTCTCCGTAATCACAGCCTATTACACGTCCTTGCCCCTTGCTTTTCTGCTACTAAATCCACTCTTTATCCTCACCGGAACCTCTACTCCCTCAGATCTCCTTTGTCTCAGCCTTCACCCCTGCTTCATCTCAACTCTTTTCCCTTCAAAGTCTTGACTCTACAGTGACTCAGTTCAACTAAAATACATCATATATAAATGAACCTCTGGCACTGAATCGTGCTTACCCCTTGTCCTATGCCAGACGTGCTTTGCCAGACCTCAGTTCTGAGTGCCCACTGCACACAGGAATGTCGATGCACAGAGAATCCCCTTTTATTTTTGCTATTCCGATGTGCTGCTGAACATCACTGGGGGAAGCCACACCCCTGTGCTGACTCTGTCCTCTACACATTGATGTTATTTAATCTCAACTGCTTCATGGCAATCTTTGTTACTTTTGCCTGTTTCCAAACCTTCTATGTTCTCCTCAGAAGAACACCACTCTACCCTTCCCTTTCTATCTCTAAGAAGAAGACCCTGCCATCTACTTTACTAAGAAAAATTGAGGCCACCTATCTTCAGCTCTTCTCCCTTAAGTCCACAACTCAAAATCCTTCCGTGTTGTCCCTCATTCTTTCCAGTAATAAGTTTGTGAAGGCCAAATCCCTATCTGAGCCCGAAGGCCAAATCCCTATCTGAGCCCTTCAGCAAGTCTCCTCCCCGAACCTGATCCCCAATTATTTCCATTCATTCATTCTTTCATTCTTCCTCTCCCTCTCCTTTAATTTTTTATCTACTATTCTCTTCCTATCTACAAACATACCCAGAATCTCCCCCCAAATCTTAAAAAAAAAAACTTTCCACTTGATCTTATCAATATGTTGAGATACTATCCTATATCTCTTTTTTCTTTCATTTTCTAATTACTATTTATCTATCCTTGTTCACACTGTCTCATCTCCCACTCAACCTTTTACAATCTGACTTCACACTCAATCATTCTAATGGGGGAGATGATGAATAACTTTCTTCAAGATTTCCTACGGTATCTTCGTAGCTTCATCCAATAGTTTTTTCTTAAACTTCATTACACTTAACTTTCTACAGTGTCTTTATTGTTGGCTACCCCCTATTCTTGGATATTCTTCTCTCACTTGTCTTTCCATGACACTACTCTCTCCTAATTCTCCTCCTAACAATCTCTTTCTTCTTCCTCTTCTTCTGCTGTCTTTTCATCTCATTCAGATGCCAAGCATTCAAGTATTCTCCCTAGGCAGAGAATTCCAAAATCTATATATCCATCAATAATCTTTCACCCAAACTGAATCATACACTATCAACTGACTGCTGGACATCTCTACCTGGACATCCCATAAGAAATTCAAACTCAATATGCCCAAAACAGAATTATCTTTATCCTAAAATCTACCTACTCCAAAATGTGTTATTTTTCAGAATGCATGCCATTCCTCCAGTCATCTAAAATCATCTAAGTCATCTCTGACCATTCCTTCTCCCTCATCCCCCACATCCAATCAGTTGTCGAGTCTTAACAATTCTACCTCCCTATCTCGCAAATTGGTCCATTCACTTAATCGCTGCCCCTAGTTCAGGCCTTGATCACTTTGAACCAGAACTCATTATCTTTCTCCCCAAACCCTCCCATCTTCTGAAATTGCCATTAGTGAAGAGGCGACCATCATCCTTCCAGTCACCCAGATTTAAATCTTTTATGTAACTCGACTCCTCTTTCTCACCAGACTCACATATTCAACCAGTTGCCAAATTTCTTTTCCTACAGCATCTCTATCATAAATCACATTTTCTCCCATAGATGCAACCTATATCTCAGGCCTTCATCTCCTCATATTTGGACTGCTGAAGTAGCCTCTTAGCTATCTGACTTCGCTGCCACAAGTCTTTCCCCACTCTAAACCATTCCCCACTTCGCCACCGAGGTGATTTTCCTAACACATGGGTCTGATGATGCCGTCTCCCTGCTCAATGAACTTTAGAGTCTCCCTCCTCCCTACCTCCAGGATGAAATATAAAGTCCTTTATTTTGCATTTGAAGCTTTTCACTACCTGGTCCTTTTTTACCTTCTTCCCAAACATCCCACATTCTGTATCCTCCCACAGACTCTAATCTAGCCATTACTGGTACACTTGCTGTCTCTTGCACATGGCACTCTACCTGTCATCCCAATATCTTTGAACTCAGTGTCCCAACTATCAAAACCTGGTTTTCTTTAAGACATAATTCAAGCACCATCTCCTCTTACTCCCTTTGACTATAAATGTCATCACTGAGGTTACATTTCAACCACTCTATATGCTCTCTATATATTGCAACTTATTCAAGTTGTCTCCTCCTTACAATGTAAGCTTCTAGAAGGAGGTTTTGCTAATAAATGTTTGTTAATTAATTGTATTACAATATCTTTATAATTTGCATTCCTTCTTTCACTTCCACCCCTATAACAGCCTTCTAACAGCTGTGAAATTAAGCAGTTCAGACCATGTCACTTCCTGTTCAAAATTTTTTAATGACTCCTGGTTGTTTCTATAGAAATACAAAGAAATATAAAATATTCCTTCTATAAAAAGCTCACTCTTCCACTTGGTGGATTTCAAGACTTCTACAGTCTCATTTGCAAAGGTAGCTTTCAAGACTTCTTTCCTCTAACACGCCTTCATGCATTCTGTGGTCTAGTCACATCTTACCTGTGTGCCAGCTCTTATGTGAACGAAGCCTTTTCTGAATCCCCAGCTGTTAGTATTCTTTTGTTCTTTCCATTACCTTTTTTGTTAACTTATCTGTGTACATGCTGTATCCATTCAGTAGATGGTAAGTTTCTTGAGGGCAGGAACTACTTCATTTTTGTCTTTATATCTGTCATGCAGAGTGGCCTACATATGGTAGGCATTTAATATATGCTTACAAAATTACTAAATGCTCAATTAAAATATGTTTATTCAGCATTTGGTATATGCAAAAAAGTCTACTAGGCAATGAAAGAGATACAGAAACCAAGGCATGATCTGCTCTCATGGTGCTGACAAATTTATAGGTGAAATACGTCTGAAGAGACTAGACTGATGAGGACATATATGAGAAAACCATCATAACAATCATCAGAGGCAACACAACACAGAGAACAGATCGCATGATAATGAGAAATGACAATGTGTTTGTTAAAAGAGTGTTCTAAGCAGTCGTCATTAGGAGGCTGAAACAAAGAAAAGTCAGCCGACTCATCCAGCAGTCAATAATCAGAACCCACGTTTTCTAAAAACCTGCTTTATGCGGCTTCCTCTTCCGGATGATTTCTGCTACTCTTTACCAGAGAGAACCATTTAAGTACCATAAGAAGAGTTCAGTTTCTCAGAATGATTTACAAATTCACTGAAAAAAGGTTTTTAACATTTACTATGTTCATTTTCATTCAGCTTGAAAACTATTTCTTGCATCATCATACAGCAAGTCTCTATCTGTCAAGTCAGACACTCACCTGTCTCTGAAGTGAAGCCGCTGTAAATGACTCGTGTCCTTCCACAATTTTCATCAGTAACGTGATCCACTGAGACGTGCTCAGGGTGCTGCACATTTGAGGCATGAGTGCTATGCTTCGAATAAACCCAAGCGTGCACCAACTTCTGTGCTGCTCTTTATAAACCAACTTATTTGGTAAAGAAGCTGAAAGAGAGAAAAGTGTCAACACTCTCTCCCGCTGGGTTCCTCAAATAAAATGAGGGCTATTCGCTTTTCCTTTCTTTCTTTTAGATCCAAAGGCAATAAAGAACATGCAAAAACAATAAAGTCTCATTAATTTGAAATAATTTGCAATAATCCAAAATAATGGGAAAACTTTTTGAACTGAAGGTCTTAACTTTATGATACTTTTAACAAAAAGCAGTTTGACAATACAAGTTAATTTACTTGATAACTGAAACGAGATAATGTTTTAGCTATTGGAGTTGCTTATGCTTGTTTTCATAAGCAGTAAAAAGAGTCTATAATTATGTCTGTTTGTTAATATCTAAATGGAAATGTTGCTCTCCATCCCCAATTTTACCCTATTTATTACATTGTATGATTAAAGCAAAACCAACTAATACATTTTGAATAAATGGAATTACATAAATTTCACATGTATTTCTATAAATTTGAAATTAATTCTCACAGTATTCCTAAGAAATAGACATCAAGCCTAACATCTTTAAACACCATAAAAATCATAGAATTTAGAACTGGAAGGAGTTTGATTAAACATCTATCCCAATCCTCTCATTTTAGAGGGGAAGAAGGAGGAGCCTAAAAAAGTTAAAAGGCATAACCAAAATTACATCGGCATAAGAACTCCAGCTGAACTTAGCTTAACTTATGACGACCCATGTTCAAACTTCTTTCCACACCCAAGTAATGCCATTCCAAAGCAAATAAAGAACAAGGTATTAGATACTAAATTATTATTCTAAATCAAATCATATAGATCAGAAAAAGAACAACTCAATGGAGTAAAATTCTCTTTCTGTCCATTTTCTCCAACTCTGTCAAAATCACTACCATTTCATTCTTCTTCTCCCCAGTGATTAAGACAATGATCTTCAATAATCTCTCTCTGTTGTTTACTAAGTTGCTTAAACTTCCCATATCTTCCACCATACATCTGCCCTATCACTCAAGCTCAAACTTTAATCATCTGGACTATTACAACTTCTTTACCAAGTTCACTCATTTCTTCTACCAAATGCATATCAATCATTACACACTGATCATCAGTTGGTTTGTTTTTTTTTTTCAAAACCCTCTAATATCTCACTGGTAATTTCTGCACTGGAACCAAACACCACATCTTGGGTTTCAAGGTCCATCAGATTAACTAAATGTACCCAATTACTCTTTCTTACTTCTCATCTACCCTCCCCTCTTTAAAACTGACCTTTTAGGGACAGCTAGGTGGTGCAGTGAATAGAGCACCGGCCCTGGAGTCAGGAAAACCTGGGTTCAAGTCTGGCCTCAGACACTTAATACACACACAAAAACTAGCCATGTGACCTTGGGCAAGTTGCTTAATCCCAATTGCCCTCCAAAAAGGCAAACAAACAAACAAAAAAAAATCTGACCTTTTACAACTCTCTTTTCCTACAATATCTTCAAGAATAGTTTCCATTTCCGGAGCAACATTTTAAAGTGTAGCATTCAGTCATTTCTGTAGTAATAACATCCATTTTCTGAAACTGCCCTATCTTTACCAAAATATTTCATTCTCTTCTCTGAGACAGAACCTCCTGAATCTTTTTATTCACTGGGATATACAGGGTAAAATCCCAATTAACGTGCCTTCCCCCAACATTTTTCCTATCTTTTGTACTATCATTTCTATGTTTTCTTCTATCCCAAGATTATAAAGAACTCTCCTTCCAAGACCACATTCCTGGCAGCCTAGCCCCACACCAGAACACACATCTTGTCAATCCAAAACAGTACGGTGCCTAGTACTGTGGCCAGAACCCACTGCCAGTTACTGACTAGAGGGTGGCAAACTCCTCCCAGATCCTCCCTTTAAAGAGAGTGCCCACGTCCACCCTTATCTTCTTTTCCCAAGAGGATACATGCCTTAGGACTTCTCCATTATGTCCTCAGTCAGGTACAGTCCCTCTTTTCCCTCCTGGTCCCCCGTCCTACCTCCCTGCATCTCAGCTTCCTTTTGTACGTCTTCCCCCTTTAGACTGTAAACAACTTGAGAAGAGTGACTATCTTTTGCCTTTTTTTTGTATGTTTGGTGTTTAGCACATAGGCCACTGAATAAATGTTTACTGACTATAAATTATAGTCAATATAGTCAATGACAATGTAGAATGATATGAAAAGGACAATAATGATTTTAGGTCTTCTCACCACAGGTACTTTCTAAGTATATTAATTAATTAATATATTCTCTGCTAAAATTAGCATATATTTTTTATAGCTGCCTATACAGAATATCGGAGGTTTAAAGTACCAGTTTCTCCTAAAATAGTAAAAAGATGAAACACAATATTACAAATGAAAATACAGGACACAAAGGTATATTAAGGAAACCAGTATCCCCCAAGAATACGTTTATTTTACCATTCACAAGACCTATGACGTACATGTTTTATCTATTGTTCCACTTTCCACTAACATTCGAAGCAGGCCACACAAAGTTCTTGTGGCTTCACTTTGCATGATTTCTGCATGAATTCCAGCAGAGAGACACAGAGTTTGTAGCAGGTTAACAGTACTTGTAAGCATCATAGAAGTAGGGTGGAGGTTTCTTTCTATTTGCTCGCCTTCTGAAATGGAAACCAAAATAAAGACAAAGAAGAAACACTAGTGAAAATATGTAAGCAGCCGCAACTCACTGACTAATTATCCTAAAGGTAAGTGCCTTGGGATGTACATTTAAAAAAAGTAGTTCCCAACAAAATATACAAAAAATTTACTTCAACTGAAATGAATCTTTGAGGACAGGAAGGAAGAGCTCCATAGGGGACAGGGCGTAGGGAGAGCATGAAAGGGGCAAGGCACAGAAAAGACAAATACAGAAACGGGGCTGTCACACGAAATCCGGTAAGTGACTTTTAACTATCACCCGGTTGGGAAAGGGAATGTTTCAATGTATGTGACCAATGATCTCATTCTGATGTGTAGTATGTAGCTACAGCAGGCCTGCACATTCTTCACCAGCTGTCCAAAATCCTTTGGCAGGCCGACTGTTGTGCAGGCCTGACCTATGGTGTAATCATGAGAAGAAATTATTCTTCATTTTTCCAAATCTGGTTGGCAAATAGGGGATTCTTCCAGTAATAAAATGACTAAAGGGCAGGCAGCAAAAAGTAGGTCCCTGCCAACTGTGCTTCCCTCCCTAAGAATCTAAGAAAATGGTAGAAAGGGAAGGGCCTGGGCAGTGAGTGGTACCAATATTGCATACACGATTAAAAAAAAAATTCTCAGCTGTCAAACATAAATAATTCCAAAGCAGAGGTTCTTAACCTTTTCTGCGTCAGCTGGCACTCTGGTGAAGCCTGTAAGACTCCTTTTGTGAATAAGATTTTTAAATGCATATCATAAAATACAGAAGATTACAAAGGAAACAAATTATATTGAAATACAGTTATCAAAATATGAAAACTATTTACAGACCTCAGCTTAAGAACCCCTATCCTAAAGTTTAATAATAGGTATTAAATGTCTACTGAAGAAATGGATGCATGTTAGTCATTTTTCGTTTTTAAATATATAGTTTCTTATTCCCACCTAAACTCATTAAAGGTAAAGTGAAATTCAAGCTTACAAATTTCTGCCTGTCCTACATTATGTAATATTCAAAAGCAAAGTAAGGAAAAATATAAAGGCCATCCTAATAAAAACAATAAGTTACTTTGGTAGAGTTAATCTTGAGGAACTATACATTATTTAAAATCATTTGCTATGGGTGGCTAGATGGCGCAGTGAATAGAGCACTGGCCCTGGAGTCAGGAGGACCTGAGTTCAAATCTGGCCTCAGAGGCTTAACACAAAAACTAGCCGTGTGACCTTGGGCAAGTCACTTAACCCCAAGTGCCTCCCCCAAAAAGGCAAAAAAATAAAATCATATGCTTCTGATTTCAAATTCAGTAAGTTAGTATTTAATGAACAATTATTGTTTATCAAACACTGCATACATGGGGTCTCTATGTTGGCAGACCTAACGGTATGGCTGAGGAGACAAAACATACCTACAGCAATATGTTAAGAGAGCAATGATACTAAGGAAACAGCCAGTGCCACTGAGAGGAGAGAAACGGAGCTTAGGGAAGGCAGGTAAAAAACGTGCTTTATGTAGCTTCTCTCTCAACTCTTGCTTCTTACTGACCAGAGTCATCCTCCGTGTCCGAGTCCTCTGTTGCAGGCTGAGCTGCGGGTGGAGGTTCGGCCAGCTTGAGGTCATACTTTCCTTCCTTCCCCATTCGGTATGAATTGGTACTGCCTGTATCCCACTGGACTCTTATCCATCCATCCTCTCCCAGCTCACCAATCACACGGCCTAAGCCTGGGGGCGGGCCGTCCTAAGGAGGACAGAAGAAAACCAAGCATTATGCTTTCAGCGTGGGTCCCAGCAGCTCTACATAGAGAGCATATATACTTTTCTCCATTCTTCTTATCTAGCATCAACGTCATTAAAAGCACAGAAATTTAACCTCCTGCAATGAGACAAGAAAAAAATGAGACAACGAAGAGGCCAAAAAAAGCCTCAATTTTCAAATTATACACAGTACTACTATATACTATATACTAAGCTTTAATATGTATACTAAACATGTATCTAAAGATAGGATACATAGGAATAACAAAGAGGTTAGCATGAATGTTAGAATATATTTTTTAAATGTAAGAACTTTTGAATATATGTTTATACATCTTTAAATAATAAAATATTTTAAAAACAAAAATTTAACTTAATTTGTGTGTATGTATGCCACTAAAAGAATATTTATTTCCAAGACTAATAATATCTTCACATTCTTTAAAAACCTTCAAAATGATCTCTAAATTCAAATGTTCAAAGAGTTAGATCTGGAAGAGGTTTTAGAGGCAGTCTAGTCTAACCTACTCCTTTTACACATTAGGAAACTCAGTCCAGAAGGATAAATGACTTCCCCAAGGTGGGATGTAAAGCTAAGCCCATTCTGGCACCACGTCCAATGTATAGAGCTAATATAAGAAAACCCATTTCCCATAAATCTAAACGTAGGTCACATTCTGAGTTTTCAACACCTACATAACTACAGACTACCTACAATCCAAATAGTTTGTCCATGAAAAGACTGGGAATCCCAAAACCCTAAGAGACAAACTTAAAAGTCACACAAGGATAACTATCCTAAGGGAGCCACTAGTCTCCTGAAGCTTCTCTTCAACCAAAACTTCCTATCAACAGGAACCTCTTGTTCCTGCCCTTCTAGTAACTAATCCCTGCTTCAGAACAGCCTTTACCATCTCTCTCACACTCTTTCCCCTCTGCAGAGAATTCACTTCTGAAATCAAGGCTCCGTCTGCTGTCTTAAGAACTGCCCTCCATTTTCTTTGGGGAATGAAGCAATTTATATGGCACTGGTTTCTTATCAGAGGGCAGCTGCTCACCCACAGTTATCTTTTTGAAGCATAAATATTATTACCTCCTGATGTCCCTGTCTGCAGATCTGAGATAGACCCAAGAATCCTTTTTAAAATGTTAATATATGAAAAATGCCCCGTAGTTTGTGGCACTAATGCCCTTGCACAGAAAGAGGTACCCTGACTTTTAACTGTAACTTAAGAGGCAGCACAGCAAAACAGAAAGGATGGTAGCTTTAGAGTCTGGGGACCTGGTTCAAATTCCGCCTCCTGCACTTTATTATTACTGTGTGACCATGGACTTCTTAGAGTCTCAGTTCCCTTACCTGTGAAACAGAGATGTTGTGCTGTCAAATTCATAGGATTGTTGTGAAGAGAGTTTTTTGATCTTTTCAAATGTGGGGATGAGGGGAGAGGCCAGAGTGAGGGCGGGTTGATTAGGGAGAAGAGGGGGAGGCTGCTGCCGCTATCTTCCAGAATTCTACAGTTAGGCCAGACTGCTTCAAGCTCCATCTCAGTGTGTGATGGATATTATTTATTTGTCCATTCCTCACCCCTTAGCGACAAACAAATGCTTTTAAGTTCTCAGCTCATCTATCAACCTCACACAGAGCTAGAAGAGTTTCATTCTAGGCTGTTTATACCACAAATTAAACAGAAAAAGGAGATCTTTTTTTCCTCATTACTACTTAAAATGGTTTGCTAGTGCTTAAGTAGGCAGGTATTAAGATACTTCAGTGACATTGAGTACCTGATCTCCCCATTTCCAGTCTACTCCCCTCATAACCCTGGTACCAATCTTCATCATTGCTGCCAGTTCTGGTCCTGAAACAGGAAGCTGCACTGGTGTGGTTTCTTTTCTCGATTCTTCCAAAACAGTAGCTGAAGCTCCTCGGGCAGAGGCATTCATGTCTTCTTCGACATTGTCAGAACTAGGACCTGATCGAAAAATCATAATCAGTTGTTTAAACAATATCAAACAACCATGTGCTAAAAACGATGTAAAAGCAGATAACTTCATATATCTATTAAACCTATTTCCACTGTAAAAATTACTGCCATGAAAAAAATTTAAATATATTTCAATTTACTTCCAGTCTACTTTAAAAAGCAAAAAAAAAAAATGTGCAGACTCTTAGTTTCACCATTATGCCGTTCTTTCTGAAACCACAGTAAACAATACTAACTTCAAGAGCAAACAAGCTTCTTCTAAGTTCTGTCTCACAACACCAAGGTGAATCTCTGAATGCACAAAAACTGGAGGGAGGGCACAAGGGAGGAAACAATTATGTAACAAGCTATGGAGCACAAATGAAAAATATTATGTACTAGAGGGAAGGGTCAATCGCCAGAAGTATGAAGTGTAAATGACTTAACAAATTACAAACACAGGTTATTGAAGGTTACAGTCTTCTTACTCAAGAATGTACTAGTCACCTATATAAATTTTACCTGAAAACCTGCGATGTGATAAAGCTAAAATGAGGCCTTGTTTCTGACTTCCTAGGGCCTCCTACTTAGAGCAGCGCATCCTAATCTCCTAGACAAACCACTCTTATTATTATCTCTCTCCAAAGAAGGAGATTCAACAGGCTCCTTTAATAATCATATTTATATCAGTTTGTTCTTCCTTAAAGCCAAAGTTAAATTTCAAGTGATGTGAAATAAGAACCTCTCCTCTCTCTGGTGACTTAAAATAGTAACCCTTCCTTCGTATAACGTCTATGAAAGTCAGTGATCATAATTTCTTTTAAATGTATAAGACAGTATTTTTATACATTTTAATTTTAATGGGGAATATGAAGAAACTGAAAGTAGTAACCAAACAAAAGTGTTATCACAAAACAAAAGTGTATATATCGGGCACATTTATCCCTCTGTATTGCAGAGATTTGGATTTTGAACAAGATATAAAATCATTAATCTCTAAAGAAACCATGGCAAATTAGTTTGTCCATGAAATGCAAAAATCTACAACATAAAAATATTGCCAAAGTCAAAACTTTGTATTTCACAAACCATCACAAAAAACCGCAGAGGACTGTGTACCTATTAATCGCAGTGTTGTCTGCGTCAAGGCTAGCATGCCCGAGTTCAGAAGAAGATTCAAGTTGTTGGCGCCATACTGACGGGTGAGCATATTGAGCATCACCAGGAGAGAGCGAGCTTGTGGGATGGTTCCAAGGCTTGGCCCTGCTGGGTTCTCGTTAGTGATGGTTTGCAGAGGAACAGGCTGGATACCTGGTTAGGAATCAGGACATGCTTGAGTTAGGTAAAACATTGAAATAGAAATAATAATAATATACATTTTAAAAAGGAAAAAACTCAATTCCTCCCTAATGCTTAAATACCATTTTATTGCCCTATATAACATGGTAAGTACAGCCACCAAAAGGCTCCACATCCCTTATTTCTTTCTAAGTACTTTGTTTGATTTTTCCTCTTACATACTTGTCGTCATTCCTCCTATTTTTTAATATCCCTTTTACATTCCAACCAAGTTGCTTTTTTCCACAAAGTTATCCCTAAAATTGGCTTATAAATATTACTGTACTATGCTAGGTGCATTAAGTGTTTAGAATATGAGACCTAGGATTGTACAGACATGCTAACTCTAAAAGTATTAAATTAACTATATACAAACACCTAAGAATGTTTTAGAATTTCAAGAGACGTAAATCATATATTCCAATTACATGATGTTACAGATATGGAAACCAAAGTCCTGGCTCACTTCCTCCCACAACACTTGGTAAACAGTTATCATTACCCCAAAATACATAAATCTAAATTATGTCAAATTAGAAAACTTGGTGCCAGCTTTTGACTACAGGTTTTATGCACAATTTGTACTAAATGCCATAATTTCTCTTTTTATTCCATTGCCACACCAAACAGGGAGGAAGTGAAAAAAGGAAAGAAAGAATCTTCAAAAAGCTACCACTACCATCACAGATAATGACTGTAAAAATACTCTTTAAAGGCTTCACTGGGAATACAAGAAATGTTCTCCCTTTATTGAAGCAATCTACAATTATATGATTACATGGTAAAGTTGAATTATCTCCATACTTTCCCCTCAACCAGGAGTTAACTTTTTTTTGTGTCACAAGACTCCTTTGGCAATCTATGAAATCCTTGCGAATTTTTTAAATACATAATATGCATAGTATTACAAAGATAATGCATTATACTAAAATATAATAAAAGTACTTTTAAAATAAGTTCGCCCTACACCATCACAGAAATGACCTTTAAACATTTTTATTAACTATTAACTCTCCCCCAACCTGAACTATAAAATCCCATTCTAACCTAAAGCATTACAAGTCCCAATGCCAAGATTCTACATAAGACCACCTACCAAATGGCTTAGTTAAAAAGCAGGCTTAATTTTGTTAACCTATAGTTACAAAACTAAAAGACAAATAAATCAGAGAAAAACAGAATAATACCTTTTCTGGAGCTGAAAGGGATGGGGAAACAAGTGAGGTTAAATAACTTACATAAGGCCGCAGAAGTAGTAAGTGACATATCTAGACTCTCTGACTCCAAATCTAGTGTTCTTTCCACTCTATACCACACTATTTCTCTCTAATTAATCTGTTTTCACATAAAAAATGTTTTCTGTGTGTTCACTTTTCCCCATTTTACCAGCACAAGGAAAGGAGAAATATAATCTTAACACAGACAACAAAATGTGACCTAATCTTTCTCTTTTTTCATTACAAAGCTATGTCATTTTAAAGCCCATATTTGTACCAAAAGGTAGCAGACATTCACCAAATAGTCATTTTTCATATACATAAGAGAAGTTTCTTTAATCAATGCCTCCAATCACTATCACTACTCTGCAATTCCATTCAACATTTTCCTTAATAAGTGAAAAGTACTGGATTAGGCACCTTAGACACAAATGATAAGTAAAATACTATTTTCTGTCTTTAAAACACTTATATAACAGAAATAGAATGATAGAAGTAACATTTTTTAAATTTTATAATTAAATACTTTAAGTGTGAAGCTGACTTTTTTTTTTTTAAGTTTACAATCCTGGAGCTTAAAAGCTTTTAAGACAGGGTAATAAAAAACAAGTAAACAAAGCACAAAATAGGGTAACAAAAGCAATTTACAAAAGTATCAAAATTTTTTAAATTTGCAAAAAAAAAAAGTATCAAAATCAACAAAACAAAAATATTATTTTTGTAGACTTAATAACAATTAGACAAATAGCAAGAATATATAATGCTATCTTCTTAATTATGTACTTGTATACCAGTGTAAAAATAATTATTTTGAAAAGCACACTTATCTTGGCAAAGTAAATCAAAGCTCACCTAGCTCTTTAAATCTGGCATTTGCATCCAACAAAACATTTCGAATATTCTGAATGGCCCAAGCATACAACTTTCCAAAAGTTACTTCCAGTAGCATTCGATTAAACGGTGGAATCAGATCAACATCCTTTAAGCAATCTGTAAGTGGTTCCCTTTAAAGAATAATTATTTTATGTCAATTTAAATCCTAATACAAATAGATTTTTCTTTAGATGACAATTTTCTTAAGAAATAAATACAACAATGCTGAATTTTACCCTATGTTGGTTCCTTCTGGGATAAGTCTTTGCCATCCACAGAACATAGCATATTGCACAGATGGAAGCAAAAAATTTTTGGTTGCCAATTTTAAAATTGTGTCTATCCCTTCCAAACGAACTTCTGCTCTCTCCAACTGCAAAAATATAAATATTCAGCTTTCAGATTCTGTAAATTATCAAACACATAGCTACAAGATGTTCTCAACAAGCTTTACCTGTTTGAGCAAGCACTTTCTCATCTTTTCCACATCGACTGGCTCTTCCTTAAGTGCAAATTCAACAATTGTGCTAAGCAGTACAGACTGAGGATAAAGGCCTTGAACATTCTGTTTTAGCCATTTGTATTTATGAACACCCGTAACTGTACTCAGAAGTGGCTGCCATTTATCCTTAAAAATACAAACAGTTACTTCTATTGGTTTTAAATGTCATTACTGACTTTTGTTCTAAAATTTTTAAACTACTATATTGTCTCATGAAGTTTACTTCAAAAGAAAACATTAATTCAAATTTTAATCAAAACTTATAATTTTATATAATCAAAATTTATATACTCATGTAAATATACTTTTATTATGACAATTTTCCATATTAAGAATTTCCACATACACTAAGCAAATATATTTTTCATAAAATATTTGCAAAATATTAAAAGATTTTTTTCTGAAATTAAAAAAACATTTCTTTTATTACATATACTTGTTTCTATTCCAACATTCAGTTTAAAGTTGCTGGGGTTTCTTTTAAGTTCTACAAAATGGGACTATACCAGTAAAAATCTACCTTCTTTTAAAAATCAAATGAGGCAATAAAGCCAAAGTGCTTTGCAATTTATAAAATATTTCAGTGAAGATGATGACTAGTAATATACAAATATACATTAATAATCAGAATAATTTCTCAGAATTACTACTTATTGTATATTATGCAATGAAATGGTAGAAACTGAGCATCAGAAAAGAGAACAAAATAACAATGGTAATTATTATTATTATCATTAGATACGGTTGCTACTATCCCATATTTATCAGTACAGGACTAAATTTCACTCAACAAATGGTATCAATTTTTATTAACTGCCTACAATATACAAAGCATTACGCCATACTCATTTCAAAGACAATCTAAGAATACCAAATGGCACTTTCCTTTCCTAAAGTTACTACTTTTCTATTCAGTAAACTGCCAAGTTGAATAACATCCTTACGTTAACATACCTTAGGTGATTTAATTGGAACAGGTCTTTTATCTACAGATACAGGACTATGTGGTAGAATGCATGCTTCTTCTAAATCGCCCTCTTCATTTCCAATCTTAGATTCTTCCACATCAGTAGGTTCTGACTTTTTGGGTACTATGTTAAAAAAATCACCACATTATCACTTAATAATGTATTTAATTATAATTGATAATTTAATTAGCCCTGTTTCAGTCTGGAAATATTTAAACTTGAATCTTGGTCTAAGACATTAAAATTTTTTTAAAATTAACTGACACAATCAAAAGACTTGAATAACAAAGTGGAAAGTTATTTCAGAAGCCCTCCTTGAAATATAGCTCTGGAGTTTTAATCAATCAGGCTGGTTGTCAGAAAAGTAAGCCTACGAATTTATGTGGATCCAATGAATTGTGATGAATATTTAAGACAGCCTTAAGTGGCATCAATCGACAAACATTAGTTAATATCCTACAACGTGCCGAGCATTATACCAGGCTCTGGGAATACAAAGACAAAGCCAAACAGTCCCTGCCACCAACGTGCACACATGATAGGAGGAAGAAGGAGGCAGGGGCAGCTCGAGAGGACCCTGAGGGGCCAGCCAAGTTCCAAAGAAAAGAAGGAAAAACCGTTTGTGAGAAGTGCGGACACTGGCTGGAAGTCTGAGTTGAGGTGGTTTACTTTAGTGTCTGGGGATCTGAACCTGTTATAAGCGGATGGGAAGAAGACAGTGGAAAAGAAAAACTGAGAGTCAGGATCATTCATGGACTGTGACCTCAGAAGAGGCAGTAAGTGACGGGCTCAGAGACAGAAATGAACGACTGAGCCTCGGGGCAAAGAGTCGGGAAACCAGTGACTCAAATAAAAACGATGAGATGCAGGAGGTGAAGGAGCACATCTAAAATAGCATCAATCCTCTCAACAGAAGATAAAGAAGATTTGTTACGAATGCAAGTCTTGAAAGAGTAGTTGGGGAAAATCTGAAAGATGATCAAATAAGATCTAAATAACAACTGTCACACAGGAGTCAGGGCCCTTCATCTGGGGTTAAAAGCAACAAAACTTAATAATGAGTGAAATCAGTGTAATTGTTACTTTCTTCATCAATATTCAGCAGGTCAGGACTAACAGACCAAGGTCAAGAATTAGCAGTAGAGTGACACTAATAGCAGCAGCAAAACAGTCCCACCATGCTTTAAGGTTAACACATGTTATGTTATTTACATAGAGTATCTCATCTGAGCCTCACAACTCTATGAATTAAGTGCTATTATTACCCCCATTTTGCAGAAAGTGAAACAGAAGCTGAGAGAGATCAAATGAACTGCCCAGGGTCGCTAATCCAACAAGAGTCAGGTTGGCTAAAGACCCAGATCTTCAAAGCTCCATCCGCTATGCCAGGATGTCTGGCAATCAATAGTGCAAGTGGTCAGTGGAGTCCTCTCGTATCTATTCATAGGATGTAAGTAGCTAAGACAGGATGCAGGAAAACGAGTGGGAGAAAACAAACTGGAAACATGAAGGGCAGAAAGGCTGGAAGATAACTGTGAGAGAGAAGTAAAATTCAGAATGAGTGAGAGATTGAGAAAACAGAAGTACAGGAGATTGTGATTCAAGATTAGAATTTCAGAATTCAGAATAATGAAGGTAATATATACAAGGCAACAGTAAGATAACAAGTGTCCAAAATACAAAGACTGACAACAATTCTGATAAGAGGCTTTTTGACAATTCATCAGAAAACATAAGTCTCTAGTGGGGTTGCCCAGGAATGCCATAGGAAAATTATGAAAACCTTAGTCACTGAGGAAGGCAGAAGAATGAACTCTCTTCTTCCATGTTCTGTGCATCAGTAAAGAACAGAAGGAGCAGCCTACATCCAACAGGCAAAAGACAGAGTGAAATCAAGAGACAGAGAAAGCCATTTTTTCAGTAAATTCAAAGGAATAGGAGGGGTGCTAAACATATCCACCTTGCAGTCCCACAAGCACCTGAAACCTGACTCATTCCACATAAACAGTATCACTTACAGCAGTCATAACTGATTGACTAAAGGCATATTAAGCAACAGCTACACACAAGGCACTGAATGAGGTACTGGGGTACAAAGACGAAAGTAAAGCATCTCTGTACCTAAGGAACTAATTATATTTTATCAAGAAAGGCAATATGCGTGTTTACACCCATTTCTACATATGTGCATACACACATATACATACACATGCTATCTACATATAAAAAGTCTCCCTCCTTTCCAGTCCATCTTCATTTGTTAATGACATATCTATTTTACTTCCTGATCAAAAATAAGAAATTCAGTTACCCTCTACTACCAAAAATAAAAAATTCCTTAATACAGTATTAAACATCTTCTTCATTCTGGTTCCAGCATATCTTACTCAACTTTCTTCATATTACTCTCCACTTTGGACACTATGTTCCCAAAAAATGGGACTACTAGCTATTCTCTAATATCTCACTGTAATCATTTTATACACGTACCTCAGGCAAGTCCTCCCTCCCTGTCTAACATTCCTCATCTCCATTAAATCCTACAAGACACAACGAGGCACATTCTTCTATGAGGCATCTCTCTCTCTCTGCAGCTGGAAGTGTTCCCTCCTTTATGTCTATTATAATCTACACCTTGCATTATATTTTTTTGCTTTTTTTTTTTGGAGGGGGGGAAGGTATGGCAATTGGGGTTAAGTGACTTGCCCAAGGTCACACAGCTAGTTTTTTGGTGTTGAGTGGATTAAGGCTGGATTTGAACTCAGGTCCTCCTGACTCCAGAGCCGGTGCTCTATTCTCTGAGCCATCTAGCCTTCCCCTTGTATTATATTTATTCACATACAAGTCATATGCCCTATTAGACTGTAGGATCTCACAGGATCCTAATTCTAGAAGTAGAAGAGACTTCTGTGGTCATCTAATCCAATCTTCTCATCTGCTGGACGAAAATCAAGGCACAGAAAGCTGAAGTGACTTGCCTAATGTTACCAAAGGAATAATTAGCCAAAACAAGACTTGAACCTTTGTCCTCTGATGGCAAATTGCCTTGAGAACTGGGACAGTGTCATATTTCTTACTCCTATCTTCAGTGCCATACATAGAGTAGAAATTTGATGTTTGTTGAACTGAAAAGATACAGAAGAATTTATTATGAACAGTGTGGGAGTCTCAAAGAACGCAACAGAAGATGCAAGTAGAGTGAGTATTGGATGGGCTAGAATATTAGAAAGGAATATAGGGAACTCTCACGAAGATACATAACTTTAGTACAAAACAGCAGAGGTTCTTAAGAGATACAAGAATTGAAGACTTCAGGGGGAAAAACACCTTTCAAGAGGAATATGCAACTATTAATAAAAGATATCACTAATATACTTTTTTTTAGAATGCAGATTAGAATCTATCAGGTGTAAAAAAAAATCCCAAAAGGTTCAATTCAATTATACTAAGTTCAACTGGATGTCAATTACTAGTACATATATAATTTTAAAAAAATATTCATAACCAAATGCATTAAATTTAAAAATAAAAAATCTCAAGATTGTGATAAATTATATCATTTTGAATTTACTTTCTAGAAAGTAATAATCTAAAATAATATTCATTTCTATGAAGCTCAAGAATAGAAATTTAAAAGTTGTTTACATTATTAAGTAACAGATAAAGAAGCAGGATTTCTACTTCAATCACAAGCATATGTAAGAATGTGAGGGGTACAAGGCTTTATGCCAACTTACATTGCAATTAATGAGCACTCATTACTTGAAAATTATAACCAAGGAAAGATCCTGCCTCACCCCCACCAAAAAAAAAAAAAAACAATACTTAGAATCAAGAAAAAAATGTTCACAATATTTTCCCACTTTCTCCTCTTCTTACCTCTTTTTTTCCTTCTCTCTCGTATTATCTTCTGAGCTATCCTTTTCCATCGAGGCAAAGAGCTTAAAAGTTTAAGTTTGGACATTATGGAGAGGTCATTGCAGACTGCTGGACGCAGTTCATTAAAAAGGAATCGCAAACGTTCGATGACAGGAGCGCATACTTCCTTATAAGAACGCCCTTGTTCCTGATGTGTCTGCAAGTTAGATACATGGAGGTTGAGAGGGAAAGGGAGAAGAGAAAGTGATTTTTTACATAAAAGCAGAAGAAACAGAATTATTGACAGTAAATGGCACATAGGTTTACCTTAATCAGTGAGCATTTTGCTTGGTAGACAACTCTACAAACATCCACTACAGACTTAGGCAACGTTCTGTGTTTAACTTGGTCAACACCAAGTGTGACTGGATGAACTAAAGATAAAGCCACATGACCTACACAAATCATTTAAAAAAAAAAGATAACATGTGCTGTTAGTATAAAAGTAAGGTTAGCAAAAAAAAATACTTGTAGTACATTTAAAACCAAAATGTTAATACCTAAGTCTTCGTGCTTTAGAAGACAACACAACAGCAGACGCCCCACTTCTTCCACAGGATGCTCAGGAGGAAATGTTATTGGTGTGGTCAAATGGCATTGCTTGCAGTACCTTTCTATCTGACATAAAAAATCCTGAAAACAGAAACAATGAAACCTAAATTCTTAATAGGCATCACTATGAAGTTGTATAATCTTAAATACTTTATATGCTCTCATACCTACACTGGTGCAAGACATCTGAAATACTTTGAAATTTTACATGAATATAAAACCGAAGTCATTACCAAAAAATTCTTCCCTCTCATTTAATTAAAATGCAGAATAAATTACCTAAATTAAACCCAAAAAAGGGTATATAGAAATCAATGATAGAAAAGGGCCTGTTGGGGTGGCTAGGTGGCACAGTAAATACAGTACCAGCTCTGGAGTCAGGAGGACCTGAGTTCAAATCCAGCCTCAGACACAACACAAAACTAGCCGTGTAGCATTGGGGAAGTCACTTAACCCCAATTGCCCTACGTTCCCCACTCCAAAAAGCAAAAAAAAAAAAGGGGGGGGGGGGCCTGTAGCATTACAAAGTAAAACTAAATATTATTAAATGACTGATGTGGGCATCTTTAAACACTTTTCTCAATTAACTAAAACAGTAAACATGACAATAACATTACCTTCACAGTATGGTCCTGAATGTTATTGTCTGCAATGGCTTGCAAAAATGGCTGGGAATGATCGCTCAAAGTCAATCTATGGGAATAGAGTTTGGATTTGTTTGGAGTGGTATTTCCAGGAGAACTGCAATGGTCTTCATCTTTCTCTTCATTGTAACTATAATGTATCTGACTGGTCTGCAAACCTCCGGAGAATATAGACGACTTAAGCCACTCTGTGGAATACAAAAGCAAATTTTAAGAAGAAAACGTAGACACATTAGTAAGCAATAACATTGTTTACCTTGGGGACCGGCAACAAGGGTGTTGATCACTGAGGTGTAGTCTGAAAAGGGCTGGACTTGACGTCAGAAGACTTGACCTCAAATTCCAGTTTTTATTAGCAAATAAAGGCAAACTGCTCTGCCGATTCAGATTGCAATTTATTCATATGTAAAATGAAGAGAATTGTCCTTTCCCTACTAGTCTTAAGTCCTTGTTGTGAGCAAAGTGCTTTGTAAACCTTTTCGTAAAGCGTTTTGTATTTTGTAGAATACAGCAGGAATGTGGGGAGGTATTACGTATAACCCTTGAAAACTATACACTGAGCATGCTCTAACAGCTGCATTTGGAAGATTTCCCCAATCAAAAATGTTCGATGAATTTCTGAGCATGTGACGAGCGTTGTTTCTGGCCCCCAAACAACTGAAACTAATATATTACCCCTGTTTTTAAGGAGATTTGGCAAGTGGTGGTTGATACGCAAAGAGATGTTAAGAATAAGCATAAAGGAAAATACAAATTAGTTTTTAACATTTGGTAAAACAAATAAAGTAAGTAGCTCAGCCCTGATTTGGGTCAGCCCAGCCTGGGAAGACGAGAGCTGGGAGATCTACCTCCGTTACATACCAACTGTGGGGACACAGGTAAGTCACCCAAGCACTGGAACTGTAAGGAACAGGTTACCAATCTTAATGGGTGGAAGGAGTTTCCATACCAGTACCAATGAAATAAAACAGAGGTCTAGATCCCAAAAAAACCTTGCAGGGATATTAAGTAAACATAGTGAGATTAATTCTGAGGAAACACTTCCCAGGAAAAAACTGACAATCTTGACTGAGTTCAAAAGTACACAAGTATGAAAACTAAAAAAAAAAAAAAATAGGGAAAGCTGTTGATATGAAAGAAATGATACATGCTAAGGCAGGCAAGTCAAGTAGAAAGAAAGAAAATATGACAACAAACAACTGTTTTTGTCCACTGTCAATCAAACAATTGTGTTTCATTGAGGTAGGAGCTGGAGACACAATGTAAAACATGAACATCCCTGCTCGGTAGGACCTTACAATCTACTGCAGAGACAACATACACTACGTGCAAAAGAGGTATGAGGAACCTGGGGGGCCAGGGCCAACCACAGCTCAGAGGAATGAGGAAGGCTTCCTGTAGAAGGCGGGGCTTGCAGTGACTTTCAGAAGAATCTAGGGATGTTAAACAAAAAAGCAAGAAGGCAGCACATTTCAGGCATGGGAGACAACCAATTAACGTAAAGGCAATGACTGAGCCAGGGAATGGAAAGCTATGTATGAGGAATCTGAGCAAGGAGGAATGGCCACCCTATAGTGTGTAGAAAGGGAAAATACAACAATATTATGTATAGAATCCCTTGTTTCTTTCAAAGTTTTGCTCAACCACAACACTTATTTTTTTTTCATCCACAACATTTTGCAGGAAGCCTTTCCTGATGCCCCCAGATGCTGGTGCCCTCCTTCCTCACACCCAAACTAAAGAAAATTTATACTGCAATTATTATGCATGTATAGTATAGTATCTGTGTGTATTTGAGACTAGGTCTCCCTAGATAGGCTAGATAGCCCAGGCTGCAAGTGCAGTGGTCATTCACAGTCCTCATCTCATTGCTAATCAGCTGGAAGCTTGGATTTGTTTATGACCTGGGCTGGTTTACCCATCCTTAAGCAGCATGGTGGCTAAGAGGTTTATGACTTCGGGGTCAGACTCTTGAGATCCATACTTGTTCACTCCATAAGGAGTGATATAGCTGAAACCATCTCTGATCCCACAAAGGGCAGCAGACTGCACAGTCAACTACCAAGGGAAAGGACAGTGAGTGGAAGAGAGGGATGGGGCAGAGTCATGGGCAGAGTGTAGAACAGTGCCCATACTCAGAGTCAGGCAAACGAGCCTTGAGCCTGAGTGAGAAGAGACTGGAAACCCAGCTGTGAGTTTTCTTAGATAAGAAAAAAAATTGTTTCAAACTAGTTAGAAGAAAATTCTTCAAATATGAAGGGAAGGTAATTAAAACAACCCAGATTATTCTACATGTCTGGTTATCTAAGAGAATCCAGTAGAATATTCTACAAAACAAAGGAAATAAAGCTTCAATCTAAAATAAAATCCTACAAAGCTGAACCTAATTATCAGTCCAGAAGGGTAGATATTTAATAAGAGAGATATCTGAAGTATTCCTGAATAAAACAAAATAAAATAAAACCTAGAGGTGAGCAGACTATTTGGCTTGTAAATATGTATGTGCAGTTATCAACAAGAGACTGATGAAATCAGTTCTCTCCTGTTTATAGATTATTGCTTATTTTTTAAAAGTTTGAACTGTGGAGTTAAAGAAAGAACAAAGAAGAATCTCCAAGAAACAAAAAAGAACATAAGGTGGACTTAAGGAATCAGGAAAAGGAAGAATTTAAGAGCTGAATTAATACTCCATGTACATCCTAGTAAATCAGCATCTTCTGTGGAAGGGTATAACAGTGGGAAGTGGCCTGAATGGGGAAAGGAGGAGATAAGGCAGAGGGAGGATGCATCCATACACTGCAGCAATATTAATTCTTTTAGTGTTTTGACATAATTAGGCAGGGTAGGCAAGGAGGGAGAGGCTGTGGGAAAACAGGGGAGAAGAAGGACTGGGACAGGGAAGAGAATAGGTAGAAGTGAGTGGGGAGGAATCTTGCTCTAGAAGCGGAAATGCAAGATTGTCACTAAAAGACAGTGTCATGGGAAAGGAACTGCAGTGAAAAACTGGCCTCTTATAATCGGTTTCTTCAGGGGTGTAAGAGCGAGGAATTTGCACATTACGAGGAAACCACTTTGTATGAAAATGGGCCCCAATTTTGGAAATGCTGGATTCAAAACACCTCTAATTGTAAATGTCCAGTAAAGACTTGGTGATGCTGGCTGCAGCTCAGGAGACACACTTGGGCTGGATACAAAGATCTGCATACAGAAGATAATTAAAGACATGGATGCTAAAGACACTGTCAAGAGAGCTCAGAGAGAGAAGAGGGCCCAGGACAAAGTGTCAGGGTATAGCCAGTTAGGGAATGTAACGTGGATGAAGAGCCAGCAAAGAAGACGGAGGGGTTAAACACATAAGAAAAGGAGAAGAGCAAATCCAGAAGGAGAGAATATCGTTAACAGCACTGAATACAGAACAGAGGTTCAGAAGCATGAGGAGCGGTAAAAAAGGTCACGTGCGACAATTAGGAAATCACCAGTAAGTTTGGAAAGAACAGCTTCTGCTGAGTATTGAGATCACAAGTAAGACTTCAGAGGGCTGGGAAGAAAAGAAAAAGTAGAAGCAACAAGCATAAATAGCATTTTCTAGGAGTTTGGCCGAGGAAGGAAGGAGTAAGGCAGGATGATGACTTTAACGTGGATGGCAAGGTCTAGAAAGATGAGGAGATGGATATGTTTGAAAGCAACTGGAAGGAAGCAGTAGATAAGGAAAGAATGAACATGGGGAGAATTCAAAAGGGAATGAGATCAAGGTCACAGTAGATAGGTAGGTCCTGGCAAAGATTAAGAGCTACCTCATTATTAGAGACTGGAGAAAATTAAAAGTAGGGGATGACCATCACAGAATTCCGAGGTGAAAACAGAAGGGAAGAAAAGGGAGGTCCAAATAGTGGCCTTAATTTTCTCAGTAATGTGGGAGGCCAGGTGATTAGCTGAAAGGATATGGGGAGAGAGGTATAGGAGAACTGAGTAAAGGAAAGAAGGTTTGGATAGCATCTGTGGGAAGTGAGACAGGGAACCAATTAGGGACGAGTAAAAAGACTGCCCTGCTTCATTGAGTGCCCAGTGGAGATTAGAAATAAAATTCTGTACTGTACCAATGAGTTCAGACAAGTGACTTTCTCCACCTAGCAACATATGAGTAGGAATACAGGGGGCACATGGTGGAGTGATCGAGGGTCAGGATTTGTCAAAGGGTAAGAGATTCTAGAGTAAAGGGCAGGATAGAGATTAACTAGTTAACCATAAGTCAACACTGAGAAGTAAAAAAGTGAAGTGTGAGCATGGGTGTAATGAACAGCTGGAGAAAGTCCTCAGATGTATAGGGATTAGTATTTATGATAAGGGCCCAGAAACATGGCAAGAAATGAAATTAGATCACGACACAAGAATGTCAACATTCCTGACATATTGGAAGACAGGGAAATTCAGTTCTCAATTGCATACAGCAAAAAAGTAACAGACAAGTGAGTGCTGCACAGCCCATCTTGGCACCTTCAAGGATGACTGGTCTTATGGACCTCCAGATAAAGTACTTTTTACAAAATTCACAGTCATCTGCAGTATGCAAAGGGAATACTACAGTTACTATCAATTAACAGTACTTTAGTAGGAGAGCTTAATTATCCCCTCTTCATAGAAGAAAAATTTAAACTACTTAGTGGAAAGCAAATTTATTTTTAGCATCATCTATCCCACATAATTTTAACTCACACCAACCAGAACTACTGGTAATACAAAAACTGATAGTGACCATAAATATACACTGATACATGAAAAACAATCATTAAAGTAAGTGAGGAACATATTTCCCATCACTTGATGCAGCAAATTAGTTACAACTCAGGGAGAAGTGATGGTTCTTTTAAGTTAGATAAATATCACTATCACATACACATTTTTATCTTAAGCTCTTGGTCAAAATTCATAAAATTGGAGCAGGGATAGGATGCCAATCTTAGGACATTCAAAAGCAGGCACTCCCTGACAGCTTTGTAAGTTAGGCCGCTTACAAACCATTAAATGATGTAATCATGTTTAACATATTTGATTCATTCCTAATTGTATTCTAATGTTTATCATTCTGATATCACTTCAAATTTAAATTTGCATAGTCTTTATTTTCCTAAATATAAAAGTAATTAATCACTACTTCTTCTAATTAGCAATACCTCCTCTTCCATAATGCTACCTAATGGCAAATTGATTCTAAGGCCCATTTAATGCACTGATTAATATTTAATTCAAAGGAAGAAGAATCTGTCTTACTGGCACATTCAACCTCCACAGGAGACAGCGGTGTGCTCATTGCTAAATACGAAGCGTGAAGTCCAAGAAGGAGACCAAGATTTCGTTCTGGGTCTATGAGAGGTGAAGAGAGACTGCTGAGGTCTGGTGTTGTAATCACTTCCTGGTCAGGCTAATAAAATGAAAAAAATCCATCATCAGCCTAAGAATACAGATTTAATTTAAAATTAAAATTACAGTATTAAAATACAGACAAGGAAAAATCCACAGCTTACATTAAAAAACAAACTAAAAGTCTTAAAACTCAACTTGGGCTCCTGCTTCCTACTCACTCATACCATTGTTTGTAAAGGCAACAGCTTTCTAAAAACAACCGTGTGCTACAGTAGTAAAATTTACTTTTTTTGAATGTTATTTGAAAGTTCCAAGCAACTTAATTTGATGGCATATATCATATGCATATTCTTATTATAAATAAAAATAAAGCTATAGTTACATTTACTTTAGAAAATCGCGAGGGGAGGGGAGGTGGCGCAGCGAATAGAGCACCGGCCCTGGAGTCAATAAGACCGGAGTCCAAATTCGGCCTCAGACACTTAACACTTACTAGCTGTGTGACCTTGGGCAAGTCACTTAACCCCAACTGCCCTGCCTTCCCCCCTCAAAAAAAAATTGCTCAAGAAATAGAAAGTTCCTAAGGCTAAAGTATCTAGTTCTTTTAGTATATACCTTGCATAAAAGGGTTACATTCCAAAGCAACTCTGTGGAAAGCAAAAGAACTAGATCCTTCACTAACTGTGGCCAAAAACATCAAAGAGATAGGTAGTTTCTGCTCTACTAAAAATGGAACCTTCCCAAAAATAAGTCACATATTAATCAGGCTCAAGATTCGTTGTCAAGAAATAGAAAAAATTAAACTTTACTCATTTGCCAATCTTTTAACATTGAGTCTTACTTGCAGAAAAATTTCTGAGTAAGCCACAAAAGTGATCATTTTTGGTTGTATCACTCATGTTTTATAAAAAGCTATTTAAGGAAAGGCAAGATTCGGCATAAATATTTAGTAACTTTATAAGGATTTTCTACAGGAAGTAACTTAGCAATATCATATTCAGAGCAATTATCCTCCATAGAGGAACACTGTCATATAATGCTTTTTTGCTTTCAAAGTATACAGCAATACAAAAAAATCAAAATACCTTTTATAGGAGTGACTAAATAATTCTCCAACATCCTTGGTTATACCAACTATGACAATAATACTGTGCTGAACTGGAAAGAGCTGGTGCATCTTAACATAAAAATAGGCACATATTTTTTTCACTCTTGAGCTAATTCAACATTTGAACAACTCCAACTTTCAACATAACTTAAAGACAAAACATTTAAGCAAAAAGACATACAAATTGCATTTTTCCTGAAAAATACCCACATCCTCCATCATATTAAGTATCGTTGCAGCAATAATTTAAAAGTTCTAGCACACCACTGTATTTTAAGTTATCTTGAAAATTACAAGCTTGCACATGGAAACAAGTGTTAAATTATTACTAATAGATAATTCACGCTTTACCTGTTAGATGTCAATTTGCTATGCAAATCATTATATCACAAAACTAAAAGCAAACTTCATCTAACAGAGAAGCCATGCAACATTTACTCAACTCAAATTTTACCTCCATGTACTGGCCAACACAAAACGCATGCATGGATTCCCTTGTGTCCTCAAACTGCAAAGCAGCTTCCAAAGCAACAACTGGGTCATCACCTGCAAACTGAGCTATAAGAAAAAAGACCAAAAATAAGAAATGGAAAAGCCAATAATCATAAAGAAGGAGACCGTTTTAAAAGTATTTACAGGCCCAACTACGTGGATTCCAGCCTTTATGTAAGCAGCAGTATTTGACAGAGATAGTTATCAGCATCCTAAGAATAAGGGATATCTAAAGTCTCTTCCTGATCAAGGCTAAGGTAGACTCAAGAAAGAATTAATGAATGAATAAAAGTGAGCGGTGCTCAGCCCCACGGACATCTCAAGGTGCATCAGATGATCTATGAACCAGGTCACTAAATGTTCTCTATAAAATGACAGTTGGTACAATTTCTGATCACAAAGTTACAAGCCACATCTTACCGAGAACGCTATTGCCTGTTAGAGACTGTGTCTGGAAGTCCTTTATGTCATACACTTTCCCGTCAATCACCGTCCAGAAGCCGCCGTCTTTATTGTGGTTCTCCAGATCAGCTTTACGTATAAGTGTTACTTCCTCATTATTTCTACAACTTTGACCTGCAAAAAATGACCCTGAAAAGGAAAAATAGATGGTGAAATATTTCATTGCTAAGATGTACACACTATATTTTCATTGAGACACTGATATTAAAAAGAAAATAGCAAACTGAGGAGGAAAAAGGCAATGGCATGGTCTAAAATTGGTCACCAGAGCTTCACACAGGAAATGATTAAAAAAAAAAATGTTGCAGTAAGCAGCAGTGCTGACCTGCCATAAACTGCTATGAAAATGAAAACAGAAATAGTGGACTACACACAAATTTCTTTCCAAATGACCCAGAAATAAATTTTGGTCATCTTAATTATTTACAAAATAAATTTAAATTTCCTCAACCTTGTTGTACAAACAGAAAAAATAAGCAATTTCTATTTTGTTAATATCTAATCAATGCCAACTAAATATTACTCAGGGAAGAAAAAAGTTGTGTCTAGATGTTGACAAATGACACACCATTTAAATTCAAGACATTTATTAATCATCTACTACATGCTGAGCTCTGAGATAAGGGAATTAAATGACATACGCACATAACTACTATAATAAAAAATAATATATTTTATAACAATCTTAATAGTTCTCATTTATGCAGAGCTTTAAGATATGCAAAGTGTTTTATATACATTATTTTACTGGCTCTCCACACTAAGCTTGTAGGATATATGCCAAAATTCTCCCAATTTTACAGATCAATAAACTGAGGCTTAGAGAGGCCAGATCACTTTCCCAGAGACAGAAATAAAAGCAAAGTACCATATGAGGTTCAAGCAAAGTTCAAAAACTGAAGAAGTGAAAAGAAATATGGGCAGGGACATGACAAGCAGGAGAGAAGACAGCTGGGTAGGGAAAATAGTATAAAAGTTTGGAGAGTTAGGTGACAAGACTATAAAGAATCTTCAACATCTGGCAAAGGAGCTTTCAATTTATTCTGTAGCCAAGGAAGTAAGGAGCTCTCAATTTATTCTGTAAGCCAAGGAAAAAACAAGTGAGAGACTGAAGTCTAGATATGAGGAAAAGGAAAATGGACACAAGAAAGTCTGTCCAAGAAAGAAACTGACTGGAAAAAGAAGAGTCAACATTTATATTAAGATTTCAAACACAGCAGACTGGTTGAAAGGTACTGCCACTGAGTCAAAAGGAAAATTAGGTTTTGGAAAAATAAAAAAATAATTTGATTTTGGACAAACTTGAGATGCAAGTGAGATATGCAGTTATGTAGTCTGCTGCTCAGGCCAATAGTCGCAGACACGATAAACGAACAAGTGCACATGCACGAGATCGCCAAAGGAACACTGCAAAGGCAGCCCAGCTCTGAGTTCTGGCTTCCCTGATTCTGAGACCAGTGTTTTTTTCAAAAACAAACTTAATCTCATCAACTTTTTAAGCTGTACACTATCATTAAAGAGGAAAGTAAGTACATAAACCTAACTTGTACCGAATGTGAAAATAATCCAGATCACATGCCCAGATGAGTGAACTATAAATTTAGGTCATGACTTCTCCTTTCTTTACATTTTATTATGTCCCTAAGGCCATGAGACTTGACTCTCCAACACCCAGACATGTGACTTAGATTTAAGAACACATGAAAATGATAAGTAATAAGATGAACACATCTATGTTTCAAGCAGCAAATATAATCAGAATGAATTTCATCACCAAATCATACAATTTCTCTAATAAGATGAAAACAATAAAAGTAATCAAAAGATTTAGAGAATGGAACTATTATCAGCCTACACTGATCATCCCAAAAAAATGCAACTTTATCTGGACAGCTAAAGATAAGATTAGAAGCTGCCACTAACAGACACTGGAGGCCACCTCGCTCATCCTCGTCATATCTAGAAATGCTCCGGAAGCAAGGAATCTAGTCTTTCTTTGAAAAAAAAAAACCCATCCCCCTCCATCGTCCTTCTCCCTCATACTCTTCCCATTCAGAATCTCTCGTTAATCTATTCCACTATCTAACAAAATGAACAGAAATTATTCGTGCATATATAGCATAAAGTCTTAATCTCATACTAAATTCATTTTACTTCTTATTCCCCTTTTTAATGGACAGAAAAATCACTGATCAATCTCCTCTTCACAATAATCCTTGACACAAAAAAGCAAGGAAAAAAATCAAGTATCTAGAATGTTACATCTAAATAAAAGATGTTTAGGACAAATCCCAAATTAAAATGTTTCTCACATTTCGGAAAGTGAATACTTTAAGTGAAAACAACAAACCCATTATTCCAGGCCATGCTAAATCTTCATTATCATCTCTTTCTTTTCCTGGTGCCAAATGGTTAAACCTATCCAGATGTTCCAGTAGGCCAGCCAAGAGAGGAATTGCCCCAGCTTCCTGCATCAATCCAGGGCTTTTACTGAGCAAGAGGACAATAGAGACTATCAGCTCTGGAAGAAGAACACCTAAAGGAAAAAGAAAATGCCGTGAATTCTCAAGTAGATATTTTAAGACAGAAGTCATTTCAAAGCATCCCTTAAGCTGAGTCATTAACAAAAACACCTCAAGGTTTAGATTCTGTTTTCTTTTCACTAAGTGATGATTTTCTACTTTAAACGTATAGAATTTTCATTTTACTAAGCTACAAGAACACATTTTTCCTAAAATAATTTCCTTCAAAAAATAACATCTATTAAATGACATCTAGCCTGAAAATTCTAAGAGCAAACCAGCACACCTTTCACCAAAAAAAAGCCATCAGGTTAAATTTCCAACTAATAATTTCTTTCCATTTCATCAAATAACAGGTTTAAAAAATCCTACAGAGGCTATTTGTCACAAACATTTCTTAAGTTTCTAACAGGAATAACAAGTCTTTGTCACACTGCAATAAAATTCAAAATTAATATCAATCTCTAATTTAAAAACATGCTGAGAACAGCCAAAGTCTAGGCAATCAACAACCATACTGCTCCATGACAAAAAGTACCTGTCAGATCACCATCCACGACACGAGACACCTCAGCAAAGTGACGGTAACTGGTAGACGCAATGCTAGTTGCCACAGGCAGGATATCTCCAATGTGTGTGCACAAAAGAGCTGTATATTTTTTCAGCAAAGAACCAACTCCTAATAGCTCAGGACCTTGAAGAAAAAATTACACAATGAAGAATTCTATTTGCCATGGTATTTCGTCTGTTATTACATTGTGCTGCTTCATTTATCATCTCAGGGGGTCTTAACCATTGCCATGTCACGGACCTTCCTTTGGCAGTATGAGACAGTCAACGGATCAGTTCTCAGAATATTCATAATTGATAGATATGCTCAATTTTAGCTAGGGGCTGGTGAAAATAAAGAGGTAGCTTGTCCTCCTTACTCAAGTTCTTCAATCCCCTGAAATCTATCCAAGGATCCTCAAGGGATCAACAGACCCAAGGTTAAGAACTTCTGTACCTTCTACTCATCTACACTACTCTAGTAATCAATTTCAATTTAATGCCCATCATCCCTACACTATAGGTCTTATCTACACAGTCAGGACTCTTCATGTATTAGATCACATGACCAGATCTGTTAAATATTTAATTATACAATACCTAGGGCAGAGATATCAAAATGCTAAATAAAAGGAAAAATAGACGTTTTGTAACATATAACTTCCAAATCCTCTAATTTAAGTTATTCAGGAGGAATAATTCCTGGCAAATTTTCCAAAATTGCTAAGTAGTACAACAGATAGAGGGGCTGTACCCAGAGTCAGAAAGATTTGAGTTCCAATCCAGCCCTAAACGCTCGCTAGCCCCCATCTGCCTTAGTTCTCTCCACTATGATACACGGATAACAACACCTGCCTCCCAAAGGCTGCTGTGAGGTTCAAGAGATGACAGTTGCAAAGGGCTTAGCCTGGCACTTTGCACAACTGCCTGGCATATAATAAATGTGTAGTTCTTTTTTTTTTAATTTTTTTAAGTATCATTTCTTTTCAGCAATAAAAATGCTTATACTTTAGATTAAATTATTGAAACTTCTATCCCGTGATTTTTTTTTCATATAAAATTCTAATTTTATTTCATCTATTTGGTTGTTTTTCCATTTCGAAACCAGTAGCGTCTTCGATTTCATCTTTTCCTATCTACAGAAGCTTTTTTTGTTAACCTGGTGGGGTTAGGGGGAAATGTTCAGGGTTGTTTTGGCACGTGTGTGTGTGTGTGAACAAACATAAAAATCCAGCAAGGGTCAGTCTACTGCGACAGAGCAATTTATTTAAATGATTCCTTATTTCTTCAATATGATAGTTTCAAATGCCTGGACGCTGGGGAGCGTTTTATAATTCTGGTAAGTTTACTCCGTTTAATTTGAAAAAACAACTTTACTAAAGAAACACAAACTTTTATTCTCTGACCTGATCTGTATTCGGTCTGAAAGCACAATTAAATAAAATTATTCAATGGTTGTAATAAAGATGTGTTCAACAGGAAAACTGAGGAGAAAAATGTTACGAATTTTAAACCACCATTTAATATGAACAAGTCCAAACCAAGAAGCAGGGATAACAGGTATCTTAAATAGCACCAAGCTACTTACTAAAGGAATTTGAGACCTGACCACCATTGTCTCCTGGATAGAGTTTACTGACAAGCAAACGCTGAAAACGAAGCAACAAATCCAGGGAGGCAGATCTGTCCTGACTGTACTGCTCATGGTCAAGACAGGATGAAATTCGACGAGCAACATCTTTCAATTTGGCTATCGTCTGTGAAGCAATATTTCTAAGTGAAATAAAAAGAAGATATTTTTTAAATGTTATTACACTATACAAAAAAGGCTATGATATTCTCTGAAAAGCATCATAAAATGCTATTCTTTCTAAACTTGCAATCTAAAAAGAATTAATCACATAAGTTGAAAAGAAACATAGCATGCATTCTTTTGACCAAGCATTCTCAAACTGGTATTAGCATATGAACCAATACCAAAGAGAATGCTGAGGACCACCAAACTGTTTATAGCTATTACTGATAGAACGTTTTAGGATATTTTTTTTTTAATCCAAATCTGTTACTTCATTGGTACAGGTCAATCCTAGCATGAAAACTCACTCTACAATGCACTTTGGCACTGCTCTGAAACTTTTCTTAGACTTAAAAAGTTGTGTAGAAAGAACACTGAGAGGTTATGGTAAGTGATTTGCCCAAAGTCCCACACTCTGTTATAAGCACTCTATAGTACTTTTTTTCTATAAAACTTACACAGTACAGGATCTTCAGAGTCAGAAGAAAAACGGGTTTTGAAATGAGTACTGAGGTTTTTTCATGCAGTAAAGGAGCACTGGATTTGAAGTCAAAAGACATGGATTTGAATTAGATCTCTGCTACTTCTTACCTGAGTAAGTTTGGGTAAGTAAATGAATCTCTTTAGAGCACTCATCAGTCTCCTCAGCTTAAATGAGGGGATTGGAATTAATCTCCAAGTTCCTTCCAGCTCTAAATCCTATGAGCCTACGATTATCATTATGAATGTGTGTACAAACATGAAATATTTCCTATTCTGACTCACCAGTTCTCTCCTCCTGTGAGATTGAAAAATAAAAGCATACCATTTTATAATGGTACATTCCCCCAAAAAACTCTAGGAATCAAATAACTGCAAATATCCTGGCAGAACTTGGCTGGTTTTACTCAACTCATAAAGCATTTAATTAAGTGCCTCATGTATAAAGCACTGAATTAGACTCAGGATACAATAAAGTCATTCCTTTCCCTCAAGGAACAATCCTTTCTTCCTACTTAGGGGGAAGAGGACAGAAGGGATACAACATTCCACAAAGGAAACACAGAATACACTAAGGACATTCATAGTAATGTTGATGGGGGTTAGAAGTCTCTTGTGGGAATGAGCACCTGCGTTGAGATTTTTTTTTTTTTTTTGCTTTTTGGAGGGCAGTTGGGGTTAAGTGACTTGCCCAAGGTTCCGCGGCTAGTTTTTTTGTGTTAAGTGTCTGAGGCTGGAACCAAACTCTGGTCCTCCCGACTCTGGGGCCGGCGCTTTACTCACCGAGCCACTAGCCACCTCATGAGCTGAGATCTTAATGGAGCAAGAAGTTCTAAGAAATGGAGGTTAAGAGAGAGGGTATTCGGGTACAGGGGCAGCCTCTGAAAAGGCCTGGAAATAGTCAATAATCTATCACGAATAGAGAACAGCAAGTCAGAAAGTCTGGCTTACAGAATAGAGTACATGAGAGGGAGTAACATAAAATAACTCTACAACATAAGTTCTCAACTTGAGGTCAATGGACAGTGGATAGATTCTGTGGACAGATTTCAGGGTAATCCATGAACTTAGATTGGGAAAAAATTACATCTTTATTTTCACCTCTAACTAAAATTTGATACTTCCTTCAAGTAAACCCCTGAGCCACAGACATCATTTAGAAAAGGGATTCATAAGCTTGCATAGGCTACCAAAGGGGACTATAACTCAAAAAAAGTTAAGAACCCCTCCGCTAGAAAGGTAGGCTGGAACAAATTTCTTAAAGGCTTTTTAAATGCCAAATAACAGATTTTTCATTTTATCATAGAGGTATAAGAGAGCCACTAAATCTTCCGGAGAAAGGCAGTGACATGGTTTTAAATCAGCGCTTTAGGCATATCAGTCTGGAGAGTAGATTAGAGAGGGGAAAGGTTGGACAAAGCAAAACCAAGTAGTTTCACATTACAATAGTCAGCCCTCAGGTGACAGAGGGCCTGAACTAGGCTAGTAGCCTTGGGAGTAGAAAAGGGGACAGACACAATAAATGTGATAGAAATAGAATCAACAAAGGATGGCCAGGTGGTGCAGTGAGTAAAAGCGCCTGCCCCGTCATCAGAAGACCCCGGATTGGTTCCGGCCTCAGGTACTTGGCATCCACACAAAATAACTGGCCGTGTAACCTGGAGCAAGTTACTTAACCCCAACTGCTTTAAAAAAAAAAAAAGAAACAATCAGGATAATGACAAGTATACATACTTTAAGGATTTCTTCCTTTTGTGAAACAAAAAAGGACTCATCTTCATATTATTTTTTGTATAGATTTCTATTTTCATACCCACTTCATGGGTTTTGAAATAGAAACAGTAGTCACAGCTTCCAAATATCCTCTATTAAAGTTATGTGATAGGGGTGGCTAGGTGGCACAGTGAATAGAGCACCAGCTCCGGAGTCACGAGGACCTGGGTTGGGATCTGGCCTCAGACACTTAACACAAAAACTAGCTGTGTGACCTTAAACACTGTTACACTTAAAAGTCACATTTAACATTTACTGAGTTCAAAAAGGATCATCTTTTCTAACTATAAAATTCAGTCACCTTCCTCAGGACTCTAATGAAAATTTATAATCAAGAAACACTTGATCTGGTAGAAGCAGAAAAACTCTGTCAGCTTCCTCCATAACCACCTCAAATATCTATAAAATATGAGTCTAAACAAACTTTAAAGCTACAAAACCCACAAAGTGACAGAGAGAAACAAATCTCCCGGGGAAGGCAGTCCGGCAGGAAGAGTCCATCGCAGCACGATAGGAGCAGAGCCCAGTCCCACATGAGCCCAAAGTTTTAGCCTCAGGGAGGCCACAACCTGCCGCAGCTGGAGGGACTTTGGGAGAGTGGATCACCAAAAGCTGTGGTGACTTCCAGAATTATCAACCCATAATGCCAAAGACAAAGTAAAAGGTGAGTGTGGACTTTGGGAACAGGGGGATCAAGAATGCGGTCCGGCCTCTGCCCCGGAGGGAAAAGCAGTGGAAACTCTGGGGCTGTGAAACAGCCGCCACGTGGCTGCTTCAGGTCCTAGCCTGCAGATTGTAGGGGGACCAAGCACCAGGCTGAGGGGTAATCGCTCTTGCTTTACCCTGCTTGGATCTGAATCGCTGTCTTGGGTGGAGGTCCTGAGGTGTGTGACCAAGAGCCTGTGGAGGTATCAGAGATGGCACCCAACTAATAGCTCAGGAAGCTGTGAAAACCCCAGCGATTAGGACAAAGCTCTCCTCTCTGGAAGCAGATTTCTATTGTGGCAAAAAGCTCAAAAGTCAAGTAACTGAGTGGCAACATAAGCAAGCAAGGGAAGCAAAGCAAGCACAGCAATCAAACCTTAGATTCCTTTTTGGGGGACAAAAAGGATCAAAGCATGGAACAGGAGGAAGACAGTAAAGTCAGAACTCCTGCACCAAAAGCTTCAAAGGAAAATATGAGCTGGTTATAGGCCACAGAGGACCTTAAGAAGCAGATAAGAGAAGTGGAGGGAAAATTGAAAGAGAAATGAGAATGATGCAAGAAAATTATGAAATTAGAGTCAACAATATGACTGAAGAAAATAACACCTTAAAAAACAGACTAACTCAAATGGCAAAAGAGGCTCAAAAAGGCAATGAGAAGAATGCCTTAAAAAGCCAAATCTGCCAGATGGAAAAAGAATCTCAAAAGCTCAATGAGGAGAATCATTGCTTCAGAATTAGATTGGAGCAAATGGAAGCTAATGACTTTATGAGAAATCAAGATGCTGTTAAACAGATCCAAACAAATGAAAGAATAGAAGACAATGTGAAATATCTAATGGGAAAAACCACTGACCTGGAAAATAGATCCAGGAAAGATAATTTTAAAATTATTGGACTACCCGAAAGCCATGATCAAAAAAATAACCTAGAAATCATCTTTAAAGGAAAATTTCCCTGATGTTTTAGAACCAGAGGGCAAAACAGAGGTTGAAAGAATCCACCAATCACCTCCTGAAAAAGATTCCAAAAAGAAAACTCTTAGGAATATTATAGCCGAATTTCAGCGTTCCCGGATCAAGAAGAAAATATTACAAGCAGCCAAGAAGAAACAATTGGAATATTGTGGAAACACAATCAGGATAACACAAGATCTAGCAGCTTCTACATTGAGGGACTGAAGGACTTGGTATGTGATATTCCAGAGATCAAAGGAGATGGGATTAAAACCAAGAATCACCTACCCAGAAAAACTGAGTATTATCTTTCAGGGGAAAATATGGTCATTCAGTGGAATAGAGGATTTTCATGCATTCTTGATGAAAAAACCAGAGCTGAATGGAAAATCTGACATTCAAGAAGCATGAGAAGGTAAACAGGGAAAAGAAATCATAAGGAACTTATCAAAGCTATTTACATTCCTACATGGAAAAACAATAATTGTAACTTATGAAACTTCCTCAGTATGAGGATAGTTGAAGGGAATATAAATGTGTATATATATATATATATATATATATATATATATATATATATATATGTATGTATACATGCAGATATATCTATGTAGGAGGGTATATGAGTGTAGGAATACCTATGTGAGTTATGTGTACAGGTATACATAGACAGAGGGCAGAGGATCAATTGAATAGGAAGGGATGATACTTTAAAGGTGAAATTGAGAGGTGAGAGGGATATAATGAGAGGAGATGGGGAGAGACAGAATGGGGTAAACAATCTCATAGAAGAGGCAAGGGAAAACTGTTACAATGGAGGGGAAGAACAGGAAGTCAAAGGGAATGGGTCAACCTTATTCTCATTGCATTTGTCTTAAGGGGGGAATAACATAACACACTAAATAGGGTATCTTGCCCTACAGGAGAATAGGAGGGAAGGGGTAAGAACGGGGATGATGGAGGGGAGGGGGGGATAGTTAGAAGTACACACTTTTGTAAAGGGACATGGCCAAAGTAGAGAATAGAACAAGTGGGGGCAGATGGGATGGAGGGAAATGTGGCCAGAATTTCACATATATCCACTATGGAAATGTTTTGCATAGCTACACAAGTACAACCTATATTGAATTGCTTATCTTCCCAGTAAGGGTTGGTGACAAAGGAGGAAGGGAAAGAATCTGGAATTCAAAGTTTTAAAATCAAATGTATAAAAATATATATTATTAGTATTATGTTTTTTACATGCAGCTGGGAAATAAGATATACAGGCACTGCGTCCATTGGAGATCCATCTTGCCCTATGGGAAAGTCAGGGTGGATGGGGAAGGATATAGAAGAGAGCAGATTGGGGGAGGGGCTATACAGTGGAATCACTGTTTTGGGGTGGTGGGTAGGGGAAAGACAGGGAGAAAATTTGTAACTCAAAATCTTGTGGAAATGAATGATGTAAACTAAAAATAAACATAAAATTTAATTTAAAAAAAAAGAAAGGCTTGATCACTAAAGTGTAGAGACTATGCATTTCACTTAGCTTATTTTCTTTTTGTTTAATTATTTTTATTTATTTCATTAAATATTTCCCAATTACACATTAAAAAAATTTTTAATGATTTTTTAAATTGAGTTCCAAATTCTCTCCTTCCCTCCCTCCCCCTTCTTGAGAAAGCATGCAATTTTATTTTGATTATACATGCAAGGTCATGCAAAACATTTCCAAATTAGTTATGTTATAATGCACGCGCACACACACACACACACACGCATCAAAATAAAGAAGTTTTTTAAAGTACACTTCAATTTGTAGCAACTTGTTTTCAAAATAAGGTTGCAATTACTGGCCTCCTAAAAACAACAGTTACAAGAAAAAAAAGATTTATTTTCAAATCATTTCCCATTTTGGGGTCAATGTTTCTTAACTCAAATTCTCCAAGTGAAAAGCAAAATAAAATATATTTTAATGGGTTTTTTTTTAATTTTTACATCTAAAGTTTATAAAGCATTTTATCACCTAACAGATTAAGTCTTCAACAGCAGTTTCATGTAAGCATCTCTATTTCATTGAGAATACCTACAATAATTTTATTGTATGTAAACTGAAAAGGAAAGCTTACATTACCCCCTTCCACCACATGGACCTCAAAATACTACACAGGAAACAGACAGTACAAACAACATCAATACATGTAGAGCTAAGGTAGCCAATTCCCATCGTAAAAGTTCAATGCAAAGAAAGAGAGATCTGGGGAAGTTACAGTATACATAAAAATTTCTTATCAATTAACCAAATACCTATTAAATACAGTATTGAGCCTCTGAACAGTGGCACCAAAGAATCTACTGAAGGAGGGGATTTCCACCCTCAATAACATCAAACTTATCTTACCCTTTTCGGACTTATTTTTAGGTTTGTTAACCACTGTATCCAAGTTTTTCATTTGAGTCAAAATTAATCAAAAACTGTTTGAGTTCCTCCATGTGCCTGGTATAGTGAGTGATAAGTACCAACTGTAAAAAGCTTTCTATTTCAATCTGCAAAGGGTGCTGCATATTTCTGATATTCTTACTTCGCTGAACAAGCTATATTTAAGCTATCCACATAGAAAATTTTATAATAGAAACAATACAGGTATGGTGCATTACAAACCTAAAAGTAATATGTAAATATCAGCTATTATTATTATTAAAAATCCTAATCATAACTAGCCACCCACACCCATTCTAGTTCTAAATTTGTTCAGTCAGTCATCACACGAAAATCACTGCTATCTTACTGATCACTTTACGGGGATTCTTCTCCTTGTCTAGTATGTCCTTCTTGACATGAAGGGACCAGAGCCCTTTCACATATGCAGCACGCAGTACTCCAGGAACAGCTTCCCCATAGCACTGCTGCTGTTTCACTGGCACTGACCAGACAAGCACAATCGGTTTTCAGGGAACAGTCTAGAATTACTCCCAGGTTCTGTTCCTGCAGTGTCCTTGCTGAAGCTGACATCCACATGTATTATTCTGGATCCCTTCCAGAAATTACAGGACACTGCTCTACAAGATAACGTCCCTCACAACTTCCAATCTCATAAAAATGTCCCTTCATAACCTTTCTAATGGGTGGAATGATCTAGGTTACCTCGGTTGACTGCTTTAGCCAATGTTCTTAATGAGCAGCAAAGGGTCAATATATTTATTCTTGCTTCACCTCAACCCTAAGATTTACAGAAGAGTGATGGTGATTTTGAATCAGCCCACCGTTCCCACAGGATGTGAAGTAGCTGTTTTCATCTGATACTCCTCTTGGAAGAAAGGAAAAAAGCTTGGCAGAGACAATTATTCGTGCCAAGCCTCATGTGATGATAGCTTTCTGATATCATGCTTTTAAAAGACTATTTATTTACCTAAGGAGCTGTTGTATTAGTTGAACCAGAGGTAAACACTGTTTTCCAGCAGATTCATATATTCCAGTATTAATAAGGTCTTTATCTAATGGCGTCCTACTCCGATGAAGTGTTGAAGCATTTGCTTCCTGTTCATCAATCTCTTTTTCCTTCTGAGCTTCTTTTTTTGCTTCAATATCCTATGACATATAAAAGAGGGAAATATTAACAGGTATCTTGTTAGCAAACTAATAAGACTCTTAAGCAGTCTAGGAAAGAAAATATCAAAGTCAAGTTACTCTAGATTCTTGTAGCTCAAACAAAACACAGAAAGATTCTAAATAATTCCTAAAGTAAATGAAAAATTAACAAATTTAGCAAAATCATTCAGTGCAGAAATAATCTGCCTTTATATGGTAGAATTGGGCCAAACTTAGGCCCCAAATAAAGTGAGATCTTGTACCATCAATACTGACAAATCTCACAGCCAGTTTCTCCCTCATTACTAACTCCTCCCATACAAATAAAAAAGTTCAGTCTTCCTTAAATCAGAAAACTAAACCTTCCCTCACTCAACATTACCAACTAGAAAATATTCTATTTCTCTCCTTATTTTACTGACAATTCTCTCAAGAAACTATCTACACTATATGATCTCCTGTCATCTTCCTTCTCTCAAAAATTCTACTAACAATGCTTTTTGTAAAGGTTACCAGTGACCTAATTACCAAATTGAAAATCTTTTCCCCTTCATCCATGGTCCTCTTCACCAGTTGCCGACCACCTGTTCAGCAATGTTGACCACTTTTCCAAAATTCTCTACTAATTTATTTCCAAGCTATTATACTCTTATGACGGGAGGGGGTGTAGCCAAGATGGCGGAGTAGAAGCAGGACCTCCCCGCGGCTCCGGCTTCCACCTTCCACAATCCATGTAAAAGGGGACTCTGAACAAACTTTGGAGCTGCAGAACCCACAAAATGACACAGAGAAGCTAACCTCCCGCTGAGGACAGCCCGGCAGGCCAGCAGGAATCGGCCAGCGCAGCGCTCTGGGAGCCGAGCCCAGCCCCATGCCAAGGCTTTATGACCAGCTGCCAGCCGGAGGGACTCCAGATCAGCAGCAGCTGTGGCCCTTTCCAGATTTATCAACACACAGATGGAAAGGACGAAGTCAGAGGTCAGTGCAGTGTGGACTTTGGGACCAGTAAGTGGGAGTGCGTGGCTTTTGCCCCCAGGGCGAGAAGCCGCTGACACGCGGGCACAGCCAGCCAGCACCATGTGGCAGCTTCAGCTCCTGGCCTGCAGAGAGTAGGGGGACCAAGCACCAGTCTGAGGGGTAATCGCTCTTACTTTAACCTGCTTGGATCTGGATTGCAGTCAAGTGTGAAGGTCCTAGGGTGTATGCCCAGCTTGCTAGAGCCTGTGGAGAAGACCTCAGAGAGGGAACCCATCTAATACCTCCAGCAGCTAAGAAAACCCCAGCATTTGGGATGGAAGCTCCCCTGTCTGGTGGCAGAGTCCTACTGTGGCAAAAAGCCCAGGGGTCAAGTGACTGAAGGACGACATGACCAGGCAAAGGAAACAAAGCAGACAGAATAATCCAACATGAGACTCCTATTTTGGTGACAAAAAGGAGCAAAGCATGGAACAGGAAGAAGACAGTGAAGTCAGAACTCCTGCACCAAAACCTTCAAAGGAAAATACGAGCTGGTTACACTTCATAGAGGACCTCAAGAAGCAGATAAGAGAAGTGGAGGAAAAATTGGGAAGAGAAATGAGAACAATGCAAGAAAATTATGAAATGAGAGTCAACAGCCTGACTGAGGAAAATCACACCTCAAAAAACAGACTAACTCAAAAGGCAAAAGAGCTTCAAAAAGGCAATGAGGAGAAGAATGCCTTAAAAAGCCAAATCTGCCAGATGGAAAAAGAATCTCAAAAGCTCAATAAGGAGAATCATGGCTTCAGAATTAGACTGGAGCAAATGGAAGCTAATGACTTTATGAGAAATCAAGATGCTGTCAAACAGATCCAAACAAATGAAGGAATAGAACACAATGTGAAATATCTCATGGGAAAAACCACTGACCTGGAAAATAGATCCAGGAGAGATAAATTAAAAATTATTGGACTACCTGAAAGCCATGATCAAAGAAAGAACATAGAAATCATCCTCCAGGAAGTTCTCAAAGAAAACTGCCCTGATATTTTAGAACCAGAGGGCAAAATAGAATCCACCAATCACTTCCTGAAAAAGATCCCCAAAAGAAAACTCCTAGGAATATTATAGCCAGGTTCTGGAATTCCCAGATTAAGGAGAGAATATTACAAGCAGCCAGGAAGAAACAATTTGAATATTGTGGAAACACAATCAGGATAACCCAGGATCTGGCAGCTTCTACACTGAGGGATCGAAGGGCTTGGAATATGATATTCTGGAGGTCCAAGGAGCTGGGATTAAAACCAAGAGTCACCTACCCAGCAAAACTGAGTATCTGTTTCAGGAGAAAATATGGTCATTCAGTAGAAGAGGACTTTCAAGCATTCTTGCTGAAAAAACCAGAGCTGAATAGAAAATCTGACATTCAGATACAAGAAGCAAGAGAAGCATGAGAAGGTAAACAGGGAAAAGAAATCATAAAGAACTTATCAAAGTTGAACTATTTACATTCCTACATGAAAAAACAATAATTGTAACTTATGAAACTTTTCTCAGTAGTTGAAGGGAATAGAAATATATATATGAATACATGTGAATGTGTGTATATATGTTTACAGGTATACATAGATAGAGGGCACAAGACCAATTTAACAGGAAGGGATGATACTTAAAAGATGAAATTAAGAGGTGAGAGGAATATAATGAGAGGAGACAGGGAGATACAGGATGGGGTAAATTATCTCATATAGAAGAGGCAAGGGAAAATGGTTACAATGGAGGGGAAGAATAGGAAGGCAAAAGGGAATGGGTCAACCTTATTCCCATTGAATTTGGCTTAAGGAGGGAATGAAATACACACTAAATAGGGTATATCACCCTCCAGGAGAATAGGGGGGGAAGGGGATGAGAGGGGGGATGATGGAAGGGAGGACAGGCTGGGGGGGGAGGGAAGTTGGAAGCACCCACTTTTGAAAAGGGACAGGATCAAAGTAGAAAACAGAACAAGTGGGAGTTGGGATAGGAGGGAGGGAAATATAGTCAGTCTTTTACAATATATCTACTATGTTATTGTTTTGCATTAGCCACACATGTACAACCTATACTGAACTGCTTATCTTCCCAGTAAGGGTGGGTGATAGGGGAGGAAGGGAATGAATCTGGAATTCAAAGTTTTAAAATTGAATATTCAAATATATATACATATATATATACTATTATTAATACTATTTTACACATAATTCAGAAATAAGATATACAGACACTGGGGCATAGAGATCCACTGGAAAATTTGAAAGGGGTACAGGAGAAAATATGGGAGAGAGCAGATTGAGGAGGGAATATCCTGTGGGACTGCTATTTTGGGGCAGTGGGTAGGGGAAAAACGGGGAGAAAATTTGTAACTCAAAATATGGCGGAAATGAATGATGTAAATCAGAAGTTAATAAAGCATTTGAAAAAAAAATACTCTTATGACTTTACAACTACATCTGACTTTTATGATCTCCTCTTTTCTTCCCTATGTCTCAAATGCAAACAGTCCTCCGAGAATGTGTCCTTAGACCTCTTCTCTTTTCTGTCTACCCTTTAGGCTTCAATTATGCACGTAATTATCAATCTCTAGCCACAATCCTCCTTGTGACCTCCAGTTCCACATTTCCAAATGCTTGTTACATATTTCCATTCATACATCAAACCAATCTGTCTCAGACAAGGCTCAGTTTCTTCCCTTCCCACTCCCACATGAGTTCCACATCTTCTCACTGCTCTACTTTCATTACCTGCCCCACTATTCTTTCGGTCGTCCAGTTTGCCACTTCTCTTGTATTTTACTTCTTTCTTTCCCCACACATACACCAAGTCCTGTCAATGTCTCCTTCAAGATCTCTCTCACAACTCTCCAGTCCTTTAAGTTTCCCGTGCTACCATGTAAATGAAGATCTTTATTAAACTCATACCTAGATTACAACAGTTCTCCTCACAGATCTCAAGGCCTCCAATCTCTTCAATTTCACATTATCTTAAGGCACTGCTTTCTTTGTGTCGATCAGAAATAAAAATCTTTAACATCTCCTTATTTCTTAGAGGATAAAAGATAAATTTCTTACCCTTACATTCTAAGTAGTCCAAAACTGGGACTTGATGCATGAAGCTTCCCAGGTTCTCTCCTACTTCTCTTGCAAGTATTCTATGCTTGTCAAAGTAAACTACACATTCCCCACCCCACTCTATTCTTCTCAACTCTGTCTTCCTTATACCAGTCCATTCCTCTCTAGTATCTTCTTACCTAAACTCACTCCTTTCTTTAAGGTACACAAATTTCACTACCTGCACAGATTCTTTTTTCATCATCCCAGTCATAAGTTATATTACCCTATTATGAATTTGTAGAGCAGACTGTAAGCTTCCTAAGTGGAGGAACCATTTCACACACCTTTTCCTCACGTTCTGTGCCATGCCGTGGCTTGTGTTCAAATATCTGCGATAGATTGATAAATAGAAAGACTAAATAGATGAATGAATGAATGAAGTTATTTAATAAGTGTTTTCAATGATGGCAACTTGATTCCACAGAAAGTAAAAACTTTCTCCCTAAAAAAAATTTTTGGATTGCCTACGACAGGGGTGTGTAACTTATGGCCTTAAGGCCACATGTGGCTCTCTAGGTCCTCAAGTGCAGACCTTTGACTAAATATAAACTTCACAGAACAAATCTCCTTAATAACCTTGACAGAACATCATCTACATCAGGTCCCCACAAGTGTTCCTCTTCCTGTTTTTCCATGATAAATTTAGTCTGTTCCTTTAGAGAAATGCCTAAGTCCTGTATGATTGTTTAAGCAGCTTACCAGCATATGTAAAAAGAGATACGTGTTTGCAAGGTTAAACTGAAACACAAGGAATACAGAATAGAGAGAACAAAGAATATTTTTGTATGTCCTACTGTAGAAACTGAGAGTGCTAACATCACTATCTTCCTCATTTTGAAAAATATAAATCCTTAAGGGTAGAGGCAGTTATGCTGTCATTTTTTGTGTGTTTTGAAGAGGTGTGCTCCTTTTCTCTTACTACTGCTTATTTTAGGTGGGGTGACGTATTCTCTCTTTTGCTTACACTCTCTCTCTCTCTCTCTCTTTTTCTCAATCTCTCTCTCTCATTTCATATTTTTCTGGGGACCAAAATGTTAAGAGACATTTCTTTTTTCCACCCAACCAAGAGCTACAACACCCTCCAGAACAAATGATCAAATGGATCCTCGGAGTCTGTGCTTCTTCATTCCTTTGTCCTAACTTTCCAGAAGTATCTTTCACTGTAAGCTGAAGCCTCCACTTTTGTCCTCAATATCGTGTTTTTTTCTCTCTTTTGAGATGTAGCACTGCTTACCTTCCTTCTGTGTCTCCTCACTACCTGACTATAATATATATGGTTAATTATTAGAGAACGCTGAAGTTAAATTTTTTATGCAAAGTAGGTATCTGAGCAAATTCTTATATTAAAGAACAACGATGTGCATATTTGTATTGGGGCTAAAATTCTCACACTGTGATCAATGTATTATTTTATAATTTTGTAAGGTTAGTAAACTTAAATTTATACTTTCAAAGGAGGACTTGTAAAAGTATGAGTCATTGGGCACAATCCATACTAATGTCTAAAGGATGCCAGAGTCAAAGAATTCTTGGAATTAAAAAAAAAACATATTCATGAAAAAACTGCATTACGTGTATGTGTGCAGGCATGCACACAAACAGCACAGAAACAAAAAAGTTTCTTGTCAGATTATACCTGGATTTCTGCAGTGATGGCAGCATTTAACGCAGACTCCAATCCTCCATCGGCCATCAAACTGCCTACAAGAAGATCAATCATGAAACGCCGTCCTGGGCTTACATTCATGTCATTTCCTGAAACTTCAGAGAAAAAAGAAAACTTGAGATGAAGCCAACGACTTTCCGTGGTCACGGCTCCTGCATCTTTATCTGTCTCTTTTTGCCTTAGCCCCACGTCTGTTTGCAAGCCTACCTGCACTGGGTAAGAGGGCTGAGAGGGCCCTCGCTCGTTCCTCTGCTGTCGGCAGCAGCACAGACCACCCACTCTGCAGCACTGCTTGGGCGGCTGACTGCACAGTGTTAAGAACTCCAGCATTACTTGCCAGTGTTACAACTGTCTGTTTCAAGCTATTCAACAGCACACTTCCCAGACCCAATCCAAGACACTCCGGATCAACCTGGTGACTAATGGCAGCATGCAACTGAAAAAAAACAAGGTAGTTTCACTCATACTTTGAACAATTAATGGAAATCTATCATCAGAATTCTAAGAACAGAATGTAACTTTATTACAATGCCGATCTACACAAACGTAACAATTCACATTTATGCAGCTTATTACAGTTTAATATTCAGCCTTTCTTCCCAACGGTCACTTGCTCTATGACAAGAGGCCACAGAGCTCAGGAACGCTACTGGAGGAGGGCCTTGAACGACCCTCACGTTCACGTATCCCACCCGCACCCAACAAAAACCAATGAAACTTTAAAAGCGCTTCCTCCGTTAGCTGAGGCCCTCAGTGTCACCTCCTCCAGGAAGTCTTTCCTATACTTTTCCCCCCTTCTCATCAGTGAGAATCTATCCTCACTCTCAGGCCTTACATAGCTCTCGTTTTATGCTTCCTTTATGGTCTCCTAATAGGTCATTTTTATTTGTGTCTACACACCTCCACGACAGGCAAGATCGCAGGTTAGGTCTCATCTTATTTTCATATCTATCCCAGTACGTCTACACGGAGCTGCTTTGATAGGAACTTAACGTCTGTTAAGGTTAAATTAGCATAACCCTGATATAAATGCCTCAAAATCCTCAGGATTCAGACAAATTGTGGGTCAAACCATGTCCCTTAATAATTTCTGACACTCAGGTCTCTAACTTGACTATGCACAGTCTGTGAGACAGGAAGTTGTGGCTCAGTAAAGAAACATGAAATCCTCAAAGAGGGGTGCATCTTCCAACTCTACCACATTCTAGCCATATGAACCGGGACAATCGTTTAAATTATCTAAACTCAATCAGCCTTTCTGAAAGGCCAATACATACACTATCGACTTCAAAGGGTTATTGTGAGGGTAACAATTTGCAAACTTTAAAGAACAATAATTCTTTTTAAAAGGAAAAGAAGCAGCATCGTAAATTCCCCCAAATTGCAAAATCAATTCAAGTCAACGAAATATGTGTTAAATGCTACTCCACACAGAGCACTGTTTTTGGCTTGAGGAGCAAACACAAGATTTTTTTTGATAAAGATATTCCCGATATACTGAACTTGGGCTGGCTGGTTATGGGATAATAAGTACACAGATACAATACACAATAAGTGTATTGATATAGTTACAAAACCAATTACTACGTAAGGTTGTTAGAAAAGGCACAGAGTATGCACAGAACTGCATGACGGTAAGAACAGAAAGGTAGAGCAGTACCAGACTAAGGAAGGCCTAAAACGCTGCCAAGCAAAGCAGTCTGACCTTTACTGAACATACAAGAAAGATTATATGAAAGACTTTGAGCATAAAGTTATTATAATAATCCAGGCAGGTAGAAATGGAATCATATACTAGGTACTGACAGTAGAGAGACAAGCAAATAACACAACCAAACCAGAAAGGTCAATGTGGAAAAACTGAGTTTGAAGACAATAAAACTAATTAACATGGACTTAAATCTTCCTCTTTGTTTTTGCTTACTCTGTAAACGTAAATTTTAATCAGCTTAAGTTCATGTTGCTACAGCATATCAGAGAAAAAAACAGAATGTGTGTGTTCTTGCATCCCCCTGAGCCTTGATTTAGGAGACCAGATAAGCTGCTGGACCGATTCCCAAAACTTATCAAAAAGATTTCAGATTCCCATACCACAGTCACACCTTATATTTAGAAAATGTTGTTAGTGATTCATACAAATTGTTAGAACCCAAAAAATTCCTTCAATTAAACATTCTTAAGTAAATCTAAGCAGACATTTGAAAACAAGAATATAAGATACCTGAAGTCTCAGAAGGTTCAATGTTGCCACTGCCATACATTCTTTCTCCTGTGGTGGTGGCCAATCAGAGGTGCCATCCATCCCTTCACTTACTTGGCGTAATAAAAGATCCAACTGTTCAAATGTCATTGGGCAAACATCCACCACAAAAGGCACACGTAGGCCAATGGACCACTCAGAACAGGAAGACCAAGCAAAACTCTAGACATGAAATAGAAGTGCCTAAAATGAATCTCCAAAAGTCAACTCGATGTGTTACAAAAGACACAGTGTGTCATAAACACTAAGGAAAGCCATCATTCAGTGTGTCATCATTATAGCTGTCATTTCCTAAAATCATTTCCTCTTTAATCTTTTTTTTTCCCAAATGAAAACCAATTGTTGAGCTTCTCTAAAACTGTCCGTTCTCCAGATGGATCTGTCTCTAGCTCTTTTGTTTCTCCATCTCTCCCTGTTAACTTCTCTCTAACAGAGATGTTTAACCTTGTTTGTTCCATGGACACCTTTGGCTGTCTGATGAATTCTAGGGACTCCTCAGAATAATTTTTTGAAATGTGTGAAATAATATAGAATAGGAAGACAAAGGAAACAAACTACTCTGAAATACAGGCATCAAAATATTTTATTTAAATGAGTTCATGGGTCCCAGGTAAAAAAAAAAAAAAAACTTGCTTTGATCTCTCTTCTACACTTTTCCCTCAATCTCTAGGGGTCAGAGGAGCTCATTAAAAAAAATTCACTCTTCAACTAGAAAATTCCTGTTAGTGGCAATTAGAATGTGGGCAACAAATTAAAATCATGCATTCAAAATAAAGTGGAAAACACATTTTACAGCTGACACCCCATGAGTATTCAATGTGAAAGCAACTTTTAGGTGATAATTTACTATGTGGGAGGAAAAAGTCATTGCCATAATCTTTTTTGATTATAAATTCTAAACCTAAAATAACTAATAACTTTCTTGTTTATGAGGTACATATAAATAGCTAACAGAATTGACTTCTAGTCCTTAAGCACTAAACATATGCTTTGAAAAGGAACCTGGCATTTATCCATATCACAACCTAAGTAGAAAGCAAAAAGAAGTCAATTTTGATGTGAGGTCACCTAAACCACTTTTGAACTTCTGAAATAAGGAATATCTATACAGTATATTACTAAGAGTTCTACAGAATAATTCTGTATTAGGGTCAATGCTAACAAATGCTATCAATTCTATTTCTTAAAAAAAAAATCACAGCCAATTGAAAGCTATACTGACAAACTAACAATGAATATTATAATGCTGTTCATCACTAATCATATTATAATGCTATTATTCATCACTAATAAGAAAATTTGGAACTCAAGGGATTGTGGAACTAAAAATTGTAATGTACAAATAAGTAATCTTTTGTTCATTTGGCTTTATTCATTCTAGATGTCTCCCTTAAAGACAAACATGAGGTAGTAATAACATCAGAAATTCCTTAATGCACTCCATTTCTTAATCTACTTAGTCATTCACTCTCCTGTTATAAAAATATGAATATAACTTCTTAATTCCCAGTCCAGAATACTTAAGTTTTTAGTTCATAGGGATGGTAAACCTTCATGTCATAAATTTGTAGACAAATATGTCCAAATTCAGAAAAATTTATCCTAATCTTTAAAATTTCTTTTACCATACTTAAAAAAAAAGTTATAACTCAATACCTATCACATGAGTAATTAATACCTTTTCTTCTACTCAGGAAGAGAACAAAATACTGGATTAAAATATAAGATGATAAGGTGTCTTTTTTTTTTTTTTTGCTTTTTGGAGGGCAACTGGGGTTAAGTGACTTGCCCAAGGTCACACAGCTAGTTTTTTTGTGTTAAGTGTCTGAGGCCGGATTTGAACTCAGGTCCTCCTGACCCCAGGGCCGGTATTCTATCCACTGTGCCACCTAGCCACCCGTCTTTTTTCTTTTTATTATGTTTAAATATTTTTTTTAAAAGCTGAAACTTTTAACAACTCTGAGGTACCACATCTCACCAGTCAGATTGGCTAAGATGACAAAACAGGAAAATGATAAATGTTGGAAAAGATGTGGGAAAATTGGAACACTGAGGTACTATTGGTGGAGTTGTAAACTGATCCAAAAGTCTGCAAAGCAACGTGGAACTATGAAAATGTGCACATCCGGCAATACCACTTATAGGGCTGTATCCCAAAGACGCCATACAAGTGGGAAAAGAACCTGTATGTACAAAATTATTTATAGCAGCTCTTTTTGTAGGGGCAAAGAACTGGAAATCAAGGGGATGCCCATTAATCGGGGAATGGCTGAACAAGTTGTGGTATATGAATGCAATGGAATACTATTGTGCTGTTAAGAAACGAGCAGACAGATTTTTATAATAACCTGGAGAGACTTGTATAAACCGATGCAGAGTGAGGAGAGCAGAACCAAGAGCACACTGCACACAATTACAAGCACAGCATATCTGTGATGACTGCCTTTGACAGACTGGGCTCCTCTCAGCATTGCAACACTACAAGACAGTTCCAAAAGACTCATGATGGAAGGGATAGCCATGTTTAGAGGAAGGACTGCAGAGTCTAAATGCAGACTGAAGCCAACTCCTCGCTCTCTCTCTCTTTTTTGCTTTGTTCTGTTCCTTTTTTCTTGTTCACTCCATTGGCTATAATTCTTCATTACAACGTGACTAATATTTAATGTGGAGGTATTTGTAGAGCCTCTACCTAACTGCATGCTGCCCAAAGGGGGGTTGGGAGAGGGAGGAAACTTGGAACTCAAGGGCTTGTTGTAAACTAAAAGTAAATAAATAGTTATTTTTTTTGAAGCTGAAACTTTTCCTGGTTACCTGAGCAGGTCCACAAGCAATCCCAATTATGTGTTTTGTATCTAATCCTGGCAAGGCAGTAGGCTCAGGTTTGGTGATCCGAAGGGTGTCAAAGTGCTGACACTGATCGTTGCTTCCCCAGCTGTGAACTTCACTATCCTCAGTAAGTGCTAAGCAGTGTGTAGAACCAGCAGCCACATCTACTACTTTTTTACCTGTGGGACAAAAAGAAATTCAAGTTTGCTATTAATTCTGGTAACAATAAAAATAACTGACAGCACATCATAACTTGTTTTACAGTTAAACTGCTTTTATATCCCTTTATTAATGTGATCTTCTCAATAAATTTAAATACATACTGCAAAGCATTATTACCCCTCCTTTTATAGACAGGAAACTTAGGTTCAAAGAAGTTAAGTGAGTTGACCAAGGATGCACAACTGAATTTAATAAATGTTTATTAAGCATCTTCTTGTCATGGAACTGCATGCTAAACACTATTAGGTGCTAATGGATAGCACAGCCAGGACTGAAAGCAGAATCTTGTGACTTTGAGGCCAATATTTCCTATACTACAGTCTGCAGTCTCTCAAGAAAGGTAAGATATAAGAAATAAGAAGATACCAAAACTAAAATAAATGTAATAAAATCATCAACGTTGTTTGCAAACTACAAGTTTAAAATACCAATGATCTAAGCAGTAAATACTGAAGAGAGGGGGCTGTTAAGCTCATCACCCCTTAATAAACTTCTCCCTAATTCAGACAATGCTTGTCTTTTCTATTAAATCTATCATATCACTTCTCAAAAATAACTTTTGCTTTTCAAGCAAGCTCTTTCAAGATAATTCTTTTTTTGCCTGAAATACATTGTTGAAGCAAGTAAAAAAAAAAATCCTTTTAGGAGCCATCAGTAGTTTGAATGTAAATGTTAAGAAATACTATAATTTATAAGCAGTAGAACAAGATCAACACAAAGAGAATTTCCTGAGATCACAATATTCCTAACTCAGCTGGATTACTAAAAGTTTTCCAAATAAATGCAGTAGCAGTTTTGCTGTGAACATACATAGTACCACAGATTTCCATGAAATACAAGTAAAAAATGACAAGAGCAAATGAAATCTAAGGATACAAGAATTAATTATGATTGGTTAGCATGCCAAAAGAATATAAATGAGGAAATCTATAAATGTACAGAACTATAAATTTTAGTTAAAAAAAATTAACGCCTTCAAAGAAAATTATCAAAGAAATCAGCCCTGTCATATTTCTAGTTAAGGAGAAGAGGCAAAAGCTAACAAACAACAAACCTTGCTTTTTATTTTGCAGTACACTGACCTTGTAAGCCTTCTAATAGTTTGGGATATCGAACATGTTCCTCTGTTCCATGCCCAAGTCTTTGATTGTCACCTTTTCCCCATGAGTAAACTTGACCATCTTTAGTTAAAGCAATAGAAAACTGACTCCCACAGCGTACTTTAACAACGTCTAGGTCTTGAAGTTTTTCAATAAGTTTTGGTGTTTTACAACCATCACTACCACCTCTTCCTAGTTTTCCATAATCACCATCACCCCAAGACCAGACTTGACCTGGGGAAAAAAAATATATTCATTTCCAGGTACATCACATTTTCATTATCAATAAGGATAATGGCATATTAAAATTGGAATTGTCAGATTCCAAAGAAAACTAAAGTTATTTTAGAACAAAAAAATTCTAGCCTCACAACGGCTTTGTATATAAAAAGCTATTAAATTATAATATATTTTTATTATTATTATATTAAAATAACTTAATAAATAGTAAATCTCTAGTTTACAGTTAACAATTGAAATTAACATGGAATTAACAGAGAAAAGAAAAAAATTACAAAGTAGTAAAGTTACCAGAAATAAAAATACAACTCTGAATCTTACCTGCTTTGACCTCAATTAACTACTTCTTTAACCAAAAAAGAACTCTATCACTAATATGAAAACATAATATATTTTGAAATAAAGGGGCATGTTTTTCTCCCAGAGCACAATTCAAATTCCAAAAATCTCTTGATATATTGTAGAATGAGAAGCCAAGTCTATTGAGGAACTTTAATGTGAAATACAGCACTTCTGGAGAAAACAGCTAAACAGCTGTTCATGTGTGGAGATAAATCTTGTAGGTTTTAGTACTCAATGCTAATCAATAATGATATAGCATCCTCAAGATACCCCGCCCCCAAAAAACTAACAATCAAAGGGTGCAAAAATAAAAAACTACAGTCCTAAAATCTAGGAGTTGATAGTTCTACTGGACTCCGCCCTGGTTAGACTATATTTGCAATATTATGTTCGGTTCTAGTATATAAATGTATGTATATATTTCTAATTGGCTCAACAAGTTGGAGCCAATAAAAGGCAACCATGAAGATGAAAAATCTGTAGAGCATATTACAGGAGAAATATTTAAAGAAACAGAATATTTAGCCCATAAAAGAAAAGACTAAGTTCTTAGAGTAGTTTGGTAAGTTTATGGGGTCTTTTATTTTGGGGTGCAGGTCGGGGAGAGACTGGGAGATGAAGGGGGCATGGAAAAGAGAGACATTAACTGTCATCAATTCTTTGAGGGTTGCCACACAGAAAAGAAAAGGCAGATGTTTTCTCTGACACCAGAGAATAGAAACAGGACCAATGGATAGAATTACAGGGAATCAAGAGATTCTGGCTTACTCAGGCAGCCTGATACCAAATCCAACAGAATTTAAAGCACAGAGTTAACAACAAAAACTTCACAGCAAATGGTACACAGTTCTAAACTCTATGTGGAAATTTTATGAAACTTCCTTTGATCCTAAAAAGTAAATTTTAGGGGCCTAAAAATCACAAATGTTAAACCATCATTAAATACTGATTTTATACTCCACCCATTTTGGAAATGGCACCTGTCTTATCCTTTCTAAAAATTAACACATTAGAAAATATATGAGCATACTTTTCTGTCATTCTTAACATATGTAAAAAGAAAATGAAATCCTACTAAGTATTTTGAATATAAAAAATTATTAAGTAGAAATTATTCTATTTCAAGTTACTATATCTGATCTAACATTCACCTACAAGACAAAAAACACCTCACTAAAAGCAGAAGACTGGTGCAGGAGGATGTAGTTTAAAAAAAAAAGCTGAATTTAGAGTCAGAGAATCTAGATTCGATTCCCAGACCTGCCACTGGTTAGACTTTGACAAGTCATGATGTCTGGGCCTTAATTTCCTCATTACACAATAATGTGGGTGCACCCAGCTGACCTCTACGGTCCTTTCTGGCGCCCTAAGTCTGAGCCCATGACGCCGTAGGCCGCGGACGCTGCCTATCCCTGGACAAGCCCGTTAGGCTCTTCATTTCTGAGAGAACTAAGACTTGAGACAGGAAACTGAACCCAATGACCTGCAGAGATTAATTCAAAATCCCAGTTCTATGGTTTTAAGGGCACAAAGAAGGCCTCCTCTTTTCAAAGGGGTTAAAAGGATGTCTGCATCAAGAAGCTCTCACAGGGAGAAAATGTATTCTTCACTTACCATTCTCAGTCACTGCAAGAGTCTGAGCATCTCCACTCCCACAAGAGACATCGATAACCTTCAATCCTTTCAGTCCAGTCACAAGCATTGGAATTGTCTGATCTTCACTTGAGCCTTCAAAACAGAGAGTTCTGTCACATCAATCAATCAGCGAGTACTTATAAAATGCCTCTTATGTGCTAAGCATTTCAGATATAAATATAAGAGTGACAAGTCCCAACCCTAAGGGAAACCACACTTGTACCCTTAGTGAGGTCAAACAAATTTTACCAAAAAATAAATATCCTTTAATAATTTTTTGTTAAAAATAAAAAACATACCATGTCCCAATCTGCCATAGTTTCCTCGACCCCAAGTATATAACTCTCCTTCAGCTGTAATGGCTGCACTATAAGTACTTCCACATGCAATATGAACTACATGTTTCCCAGCTTGCTTTCCTGAGAGGGCAGATATCATCTTAGGCTCTTCTAGAGGCCTAGAGAGACACAGAGAGAACAAGAGAACTTCAAAAAAATCAATGTATTATTGAAAGGCATCTGGGAAATGATCATGTAAAACACTTGTTGAGTAAAATAATGATTGTCTATAATATTAGTAATCACAGATATAAAATTACTTTTTAAATTGTTTTATGAAAATACAACATGTTTTCAGAACTATACATGACATGATTTTTAATTTGTTTCACATAATACAAAGGGCTATGCAAATATGAATGTAATTATAATTTTGTGTACGCAAGTTATAGAATAACAATTATTTCAGATTAGGAAGGACTCTTCGATAAAATTTAAACCATTTAAATATCTAATTTAAAAACATTTCTGTTTCTAATCAATGTTACCCAGAAAAAGTATGAATGGAATTTGGACTATACACTCAAAAATATTCTTTAAAGAACTCAATGATGTTTTAAATAAACCTTTTTTGGAAATTATTCTAAAATATGAATGTTGAATGAAGTTAAACTACTGTCATCTACCCCAAAAGATTACCCCCAATAACCCATACTGATATGAACCTTTTCTGATCTCCTAAAGCACTTTGTATGTGTCATTCATTTGAATATTACTACTTTGTACTATCATTTAACTCAGGTTTTCATGTCTTTTCCTCCCTAACTACATGGGAAGTTCCTAGAAGGCAAGGATCATGTCATATTTCTTGGTATTAAAATATTTATTAACTACAAAGTACAAAGCACTATGAAAATCTTAAAGAATAAGGATATTCCCAAGTAAGAATATCTTCCTCTGGGGCAGCTAGGTGGTACAGGGAATAGAGTACCAGCCCTGGAATCAGAAGGACCTGAGTTCAAATCTAGCCTCACACTTGACACTCACTAGCTGTGTGACATTGCCTTAATCCTAATTGCCTTGCCTTCCCCCTCAAAAAAAAAAAAATATATCTTCCTCAGTACTTAATAAAGCATTACTCACAGTAAACCCTCAAAAAAATACTTGAACACCACATTCCCAGTCATGAGCCATTTAGTCATATTCACAAATAAACTATTTCATAATTAAGATTAAGTACGGAAGATACTTTTTTCTATTGCAGCCTTTTAGCTAGACAGTCTAATCTGAAAAAAGGCAATTATAAAAACTGTTTATAGTCTAATCTGAAAAAGATTATTATAAAAACTATTTATTGCCTCATAAGAAAACAGTACGTACACTGTATCACCATGGCCTAACCGTCCACCATCTCCACATCCCCAAGAAAAGACCTCTCCAGTGGCTGCCAAAGCCAGGTAATGGTGACCATCTGAATGTGCAGCAATTTTCACAATATTTCTAGAGGCAAGACCTTGAACTAGTTGTGGTCCCTAAACAGGATTAAAACAACAAAAAACAGTCACAAGAAGAGAAACCAGTAAAATAACTTAAAATACAATCTAGTGATATACACATAGCAACAAATCCCAACTTACTAGAAGCCCTGAATGTCTGAAGCAAGGCTCTTTAGTTCCTCAGTTCTAATGCTGCCCAATTTCTAAACAGTGACTTAGGGTTTTCAAACTGCTTTACTATGAACATCAGATTTTAACTTCTAAAATACAGGAACTTTGGTAGCCTTTTGAGGGAAACATATTAAACAATTTTTAAGGAGTTCTATAAAGTATACTATTTGTATGAAAAAATCTAGAGAACATTTCAAGAATATCAATAATGTACATTTAAAAGTCTGTCATTCTGAACTATTTTAAGTCATCTTCCATAAGTTTTTGCAAAATACTATTTATGTCTCCAGTGCATTGGCGTGAGAAGTCAAGGATAATAGAGAGAAACTAATTCCATAGTAAACAAACAAAATGATGTAGTAAAACAAAAAAGGTGAAAATGAGCACTGTCGTGACGACTCAATGATACAGCACGAAACCTGATAGAAGGGAGCTACGACATAAAGCAAATCACAACTACCGAAGTTCAGAAAATGAAGAAATAAATCTAAGAGAAGTTCCAACTTTATATCACCAGCACAAATCTAGATCAAGTAAAGAAAAAAGGCTTAGAACAGAGGGGAAGGAAAAAAATCACCTACCAGCGTGTCACTGTTATAAGCCTGCATGTAAACTCGCCCATTCCGAGACAGAATTAGGAAGCGTTTTTCTGCACAGGCAATCTGTGTGACCCCAAGATTTGCAAGTCCCTCACACTGAATGGGGCCAATCACATTAGCATAGTATTTCCATCCTATTAAGCCCCAACCTATGACCTCTTGTAAAGATCCCTGTAAGACAATTCAATTCAACAAACATTTATTAAGCACCTATAATGTACCAAGCAGAAAAACATTTTGCTGTATTTCTGAAGCAATACATTTTCAGACACTTATTTTAACGAATTAGGATAGCATGGCAATATCATAATAAAATCTTGAGGAAAAACTGTAATAGCAATTACTCATGAACACATCTATGCAGAAGAAAAGAAAGTTTCTTATAATAAAAGCATCATGATACCGCTAACACTAAAAATCTAAGCTACAGCTGATACACCTTTCAAGTGACCATTATGCATTAAAATTTAGATCCGTTTCCTTTTTTAATACAAGCTGTCCAATAACAAATTCCTCAAAATCTTCTCAACTATAGATACTTTCAAAATTGGATCGCTGTTCTAAAGGCTTTTTAAAGTGATTTACATTCATATAATGTATGTAAAGCACTGTGCAATTAAATTTTGAGCTAGAAGCCATAAACATCTCTACTTTGCTCTAACAGGAACTGAGTTCTCATTTTCCCCTCACCCCTTCATATCATTCAACAAACATTTCAGGATTGTGGAACTGAATCTCGTAAACTAAAAGTAAGCAAATGAATTAATTTTTTAAAAAAGAAACATTTTAAAAGGACCTATTCTGTGTTGGGCTGGAAAAGGTAAAAACTTTAGGTAAGACTTGGTTCTCTGCCTTATAAAGCTTATATCCAGTATATTAAGGAGAGTATATTAAGAAGAGAAATAAGAAAAAGCAAACCAATGAAAAGTAAACTGTTTCTTTCACTCAGGAGGCACATGTGGCCTCCTCACTCCCCCTTTCCTCCAGCAGTGGTATTACCAGTATTGTTTGTAGTGATGTGTGTGTTCTATTAAGTAGAAAGTGAGGCCTTAGAGGCCAAGGACTACTTTGTTTGTGTCTCTGGATCTTTAGGACCTAGCACAGAGAGCCTTGTGCCTTGTGCCTGCAGGCACTTATTAACCATTCACTCAAGAGGATTTAAAAGGCAATTTCCCTCAGCAGACAAGCAGGAACAATGACTGCTTCAAAATGTAAGGAGTGCATATATGATCAAGAAAGTCAGCAAAGAGAACCTTCATGTCACAGTAGCACATAACCAGGAAGGCCAAACAAATGAAAAACTATACATTTAATCACCTGAGGCATTCAGAAACTCTGAGAAGGATGTTATGACTTAGCAAGACCAACCTTTCACCTAGAAACATTTGACATCAGGTACTGACAATCATGAGGCTACCTTGAATAATCTACAGAGAGAAAATGTTAGCTTCCTAATCACGACCCTCTAAATAGTGGCAATGAGAAAAGCTGCGAGACGAGTTTTCACCCAGAAACTTCTCAATGTGACTTTGTTCCCACTGTCAGTGCAAAATGACAAGTTGGATGGCTGGTCATGACCACCGACCTCAACCAGACCATTTCTGGCAGAGTCAGCATCAAGCAAGGGTAGGAGGCAGGCGCAGAACTTTTCCCTGACTATACCTGGGACAAATGGCAAAGACATGCAAATTAACGCTTCAAGATTTAAGAAATTAAAACTAGAAACTGAGGCAGTCTATAGAAGCAGACACTAAATAATTCAAATCATTTGGGCTAGATTTTGACTCAAACCACTATGGTTTCAAAACAAAATTTTAAACAATACTTAAAGTTATAAGCTGATTTGATTTAGCCATCCAAATGGCCAGTTTGCTCTAAGAACACCAAAACACCTCACAAATAATGGAAGGCAGGAACTTAGACTGCAGAAAGCATAAGAGATACATGGCCATTTTATAAAAACAAAAGGATCGATTAAGCTAGTCTAATGTGAGATCTGAAAAGCAACACTAAGGATACAGGTGGCAGCTAGTAAAAATGCTTTATTTATCTACAGTTTTTATTTGTGTACGTGTGTGTGTGTGTGTGTGTGTGTGTGTGTGTGTGTGTGTGTGTGTG
>NW_027187361.1:18036446-18071888 GCF_028583685.1 Petaurus breviceps papuanus | reverse complement strand
TGTGTGTGTGTGTGTGTGTGTGTGTGTGTGTGTGTGTGTGTGTGTGTAGTCTGCCCATTCCAGCACAGCCCCTCCCATTTCATCAGCATTTTCCTCATCCTTACAGTGGGGACACCACCTATGACACCGAGCACAAAGGATTACCATGCAATTCCAATTAGTGATACGCATGTAAGGCATTCTGCGAACCATGAAGCCTTCTAAAGGTGTCAGCTACTATCATCCTCAAGCCAAAGAGCAGAGAAAAGGGAAAGTCCTCAGGTTCTCTCCTCAGGAAGAGGTGAGAAGCATCAGGCTGCCTGGGCAGAGCTGCCAATTACCAGAGCTCAGAGACACAAGAAGGATGCAGCATCGACAAAAGGAGTAGCCAGACAAAGAATGAGGCACGAACAACTAAAGGTCCACTGCCTAATCCAAGCAAGACCAGAGTCCAATACTGTAAGGCCAGAGAAGGTTGGAGTGCAGCCGAGAGTCCAAGCCAGTTTGCAGCCCTGGGCTTCTTGAAGGTGAGTGTGTATTTTTATGCCTAGATACAAAGCATAAAATACTCCTTCCCCCTTCTAAATTAAATTTAGCCAGACACCATCCTGCCACAGGGAATAATACTCAATAGTCTATTCTAAGAAGTGGCAGGCAGTTTAAGGACCTTCCAGACCTTATGCAAAAAACAACTGATCTCTATTCTCTTCTGATCAAACAATCTAGTCTTCACAGTTTATGGTTGAATTTGGAATTTTCCCAAGTTTACCAGGTTCAGTCAGATGTTTATTCTTGAGAAACGGGCAGCAAATGTTGGTTGTCACCAGCATAAGCTACTGACAAAAGTCACAGGAAAATGGCATAAAGTAGATAAGACAATACAGCGCTGCCATTCTCTTAAAGGACTTAAGGAGACTAGGGACATGTACAGTCTAGGATCAGATGAACAAGGAATAATCTCTTAGTCAGAAAGGTAAACTAGAAGACTGAACAGGAGTCTGTAAGGGCAATTACAGTAAACCAGCGGGATTTTTTTGTTTGCTTCCTCACTTTGAGATGTAGGAGAACTGGAATCTGTAAGAGAATTATTTATGGTAATCTAAGGGGTCACAAGTAGAACAAGTTTAAGAAGCCCTGATATTACCTACAATGAACACTGAAACTATAAAAGGAACCTTTAACTCAAAAAATAGACATTAATTCCCAGCTCTGACTATAACTAGTAATATGACCTTGGCCAGGCATTTTATTTCCTCTATAGCTAAGTTTTCTCATCCATAAAATGGTGATACGATTATGAGGAATGTAACTATAATGTGCCGTGTGGATTGTCATCATTTTTAATAATTTGTGGAACAGTCCTTTAAAAACAGTTTTCCTAAGCACCATTTATCATAAGATGTTAAGTCTGTAAATAGTAACAGAGTTCACAACAGAATACCAAAAACAGTCAATCCTTCCAAGTATATAGTTGATAAATTTGCTATGTTAATTAAAAATAATTTTAAAAGTAACTGCTTTCATAACAGGAACACCAAAAGAAAATTTAAAGTTATTAATTTCACTTCCAAAGAAAACATTTAAAATTCCTGATATAACAGTAGGTAGAGAATTTCATTTCAGTAAATACCTTATGAGATGTAGGAGAGCTACACTGAGGGGGCATGCAAGGAGTAGCCAGACGATCTAAATGTGCCATGATCACTACTGCAGTTTGACGCAGATCAATAGCTAATTCATTGTCTTGTGGTAAAGTGAGGTACCTCAGAAAACTTTCATTGGGACTCAGAGGACCAGACAGCATCTGGAAGAGAAGAAGAAACTATATTAATCAATCATTTCAAAACCAGTGTGAAGAAAACAAACACTAATAAATATCTAATATATTTTGAGATCATTTATATTTTGGTTTGGATGTTAACAGCCAAACTTGGTCAATTTATTTATTTTAGTCGTCCCAAAGAGCAATATTAATCACATGTCTCAATGAACTCTGCACAGATCATAAAGACCATTAAGACAGTCAAACGCTCAAACTGACCATTATACAATTTGAGGATTTTTCACATGCAGATTTAACATATGAATAAAGGCATCAAGCTATTTGTATTTTTCATCTCAATTTAAAGAAACTGCCACATATTTCCTAATTTCATACTTGTAATTTTCCTATAAACAAGTGAAGAACACTATTAGCTTACAGGTTATCAAATGTTAATATGTAGCAGGGCTAGAAACTATGACATCATAATATTATTTTATGTTTCAAGTAAAAAACTTACAAAATAAAAATAAAAACATTTCAAAGGTTTTAACATGAGTCTATAAATTGTATCCTTTCTCATCTAATGCCAGGAACAAATCCAAGTTAAAAAGTTCGGCCCTCTCTAGAAACAATATTAAGGAGAACAAAGAATAATGCTGAATATTCTAAGTTTAAACATTTTCAAAATAAGCTGAATAGGGGGAAAAAAACCCACGCACTGCAGATAAGACAACTAAAAATTTTTGGTTTTCTTGGGGAGCAGTGGGGTTGCTGGGTTTTTTTTTTAAGTTGAGAAATGAGGTGACACCAATCCATCCAAAAGTAATATTATTTTTCTTTTTACTTAGAAATTTTACAACCTAAATGCTTATTTTATGATTAATTTCATACAGCCTTATGACTATCTCAGATGGTTGTCACATTAATTTTTTTTTTTTGCTTTTTAGAGGGTAATTGGGGTTAAGTGACTTGGCCAAAGTCACATAGCTAGTAATTGTGTCAAATGTCTGAGGCCGAATTTGAACTCAGGTCCTCCTCACTCCGGGACGTATTCACTGTGCCACCTGGGCCACCCCTATATTACTCTTTTAACTACTTAATTCAACTTATCACTCGTTTTACAAAACAAACGTGAATAAGATAAAAATGTATCAATAAATCAACTATTATTTATTAAATGTCTACTATGTACCAGGCACTATGCTAAACAATAGGAATATAATTCTATAATTATATTGGATGTAATTATAATAAATAAAATGAGGCTGCTCTCAAAACAACTTTCCACTTTAAAAGGAAACCACACATATGAGTACATACAAAATAACTGTGAAAAGAATAAAGAGTAATTAAACACAAATGAACTTGGGAGGGAGCCATTAACAGCTGAGTCAATTAGAAAGGGCTAAATCTTTAGGGGAGTATTTAAACTGAGTCTTCAAGGAAGAGAGGGACTCCATGAGGTGGAATGAGGGAATGTGGGAAGATGGTACAAAGACACAGAGAACTTAAAAGGGAATGTTGTTTGAGAGGAACACAGAGACAGCTGGTTTTGCTGGACTGTAAAGGGTGAGAAATGTAATAATGTACAAGTAGGTTGGGAAGACAGAATGGGGCTTACAACCCAAAGGGGGAAACATCACATACAAGGAGTGGGGCAAGAAAGAATGGAACACAGAGTTGTATCTTGTTCTGTGGAGCTGAAACTAGGCAGAGCAGCAGGTGCACAGTGTAGCAAGCCCAAAAGTCCAGTTTCTGTCCTCTCTAAAGGAAAGCATCAGGAGAAAGGTGGTGTTCCAGCCTCTGGTTCTCCAATCAGAGGAGAAGAGGCTGGGGAGGTGATGTCAGTCACCTTTTTTTTATAGCCCTTCAGAATCTGGCCACAAGCTCCCTTTCCCATCTTATTACAGACTAATCCTGTTCCCACACTCCATAGTCCAGCAAACCAGCCTCCCTCACTGTCAAACAATACTCTCCCTGACAGTATCTCCACATGGAATGGGCTCCCACCTCACTTTCACCTCTTGTATACCATTATTTCCTTCAAATCTCTGTTCAAAAGCCACCTTCCACATGAAGTCTTTTCTGATTAGCTTGTCAAAAGAAACTTTTTTTTTTATCTCCGTAGATGCTCAAAAGAAATCTTCACCATTTTGTACAGACTCTATATTCGGTTATATCCAAAGTATTTCCCAACAGAATGTTAACTCCCTTAGAGCAGAAACTGTTTCATTTTTACCTCAGTGCTTAAAAACGCCTTCTATACGGTAAGCATACAATTAAGTATTCTGGATGGTATTTTCAAAATCATTAATTCTGCTTTAAAAGTTTACTAAATTAGATGACAAAAAAAAATTTACAAAACCAAGTATCAGAGGTCTTTTCAGCTTTCTCTAAATTGATACTTTCTCAACTGAGTGAAGTGTTTCAAATTATACAAGATGAAATAAGCCTTTTACAATCAGACCTCTTTCCTCAACCCTCTAATCACCAGATAATATATGCAACATTGACAACACAGACTCCAAAGTTATTTCACCTTTTTCACTCATAAATCAAAAACACCAAGAAATGTACATACTTTACTTACAGGCTTATAAATTTAGCTGGGATTCATAAATCACACAAACTACCATTTAGGCACAAAGTCTGTAATGGCCACACTTACCTGAATCTCCTCTTCAGGATTAGGCATGTCTTTATTACAGATTATACTCTGAAATCTTTGTAACAAAGGGAGAAGAGGTGCACTAGTTCCTTGGGCAGATCGTTCATTATCTGTTTCCCTTGTCCCATTGTCCCACAATTGAAGTAATAACATAATGGCAGATAACATTTGGCTAAAAGAAAAAAAAAAATTGTAGTCACCAATCAAAGTATCAAATAGTTATCTGAATCCTTTGAATGTTCTATGAAACAAATGGTTAAACTTTTATTGTTTAATAGTTAAAATTTTATATATAAATATGAAATATAAAATTCATGAAGGTTCTGTATTTAAAGATCAACACGATCACCACCTGAAAAAAAATTTTAATGAAAATCAAAAATGAGCAAAATGTATCTTCACAAAGCAATGCCAGACTCTCTGAGTTTATCAAAAAAGAAATGTTGAAGTATGAAAAGGTTACAAGGTACTCATCCTTCAAGAATTTCTGTTCCCTCAACTTACTGGTGTATTTAAAACATCATAAGGAAATAAAAAGGAAAACAGAGAAGCTTCTTACACGTCAAAAAATGGAGATCACAAGTTGACTACGTAAACATATTCAGTTTTGTATTTTAAAAGGCTATTTGCAAAGGCCCTTTAATTACCAAATATGGTACAACTGCTAATACAAAAGAAAGAAGTAAATAAAAGCATTCCTGGATTATTCATTAAATATTCATCTTCTGATAAATACAAGACTAATTAGAAATCTTTTAAGACAGAGATCTTAAAGAGAGATTACTGCATTCCTCACCTTAGGGTACCTCTCTGCACAGCCAACTCTAACAATATTGCAAGTGCTAAGTGCTGGTCTTGTAATGGAATGTTTCCTGGCCCTTTGGTACTTGGAGTTCCATGAACATCACTATTTCAAAAGCAAAAGGTATTGATTCAGAAAAATTTTACAAAAAAAGAAAAGATGACATGCACATTTATGACGAAATGAGCTCCAAATCCCAGGGCTAACTGAATCTCCTCCAATAAAATAACTTTACAATGGAGTTAAAAGATTTCTGAAGTTTCCAAAAATGACCTTCCAAAACAAGGGACTTGTCAACAATATTTTCAGAGATACCTGGAGAACTCCTATTTCATGTTTTACAAATAAAGGTCAAATAAATATTTATATCTATAACATTTAAAGAAACACGTTCTGAAGCTTGGCTTTATTTGAATTAACTCATCTTTTAAAAGGTATGCTCCAAGTTTCTGAAGCATAAACTGTCTTATAATTCTGTTATAAATCAAATATAGTATCTTCAACAAGTTACTGTATATAGTATGAATAGAAATATTTACATTTATTTTCACTTTTAATGAAATAAGAGTTTCCATGATTTCCCTACATTACTGAATAATAATCAGTTTCTTGCACTTGTCTAGAAACCAAAAGGCAAAATTACTAAGGTTATTCTCATTTCTGAGTTGAGAATAATTTCTTAGACATTACTTTTAATATAATTTGTAAGTAATTATTTTAAAGTTATTATAAAATATCATAATATCTAATCACTATTATAAAGAAATTTTTAAAATTAAGCTCAAAGCCAGTTTTTTAATTTTATGAAGTATACTTTATTTTATACTTTATCATAAATACCAATTGGAACATTAAGTAAACACATCAAATATGTGTGTGTGTAAAACTCTGAGGCATTAAAAAAAATACCTTAAAATACTCAGACTGAATACATTTTCCTAATAAAACAGCTTCTTAAAAATTCAAAATGAGGGCAGCTAGGTGGCGCAGTGAGTAAAGCGCTGGTGCCCGAAGTCAGGAGGACCCGAGTTCGGTTCTGGCCTCAGACACTTAACACCCAAACACACACACACACAAAAAAAAACTAGTCGTGTAACCTTGGGCAAGTTACTTAACCCCAACTGCCCTCCAAAAAAAAAATTTTCAAAATAAAAGTGACTATACATTATGATTATATCAGGCTTACAAACTATCATCTTAAGTAAATATATGTCAGACAAATCCATGATCATTTACATAGCGTCAATGACTGAATTTATACTGGTGATAGGTACAAAACAAGCATGCAAATACTTAAACAGTTTACCAGTATCTGGGAAAAAAATGATCTATGGGAGATGTTTGTGATCTACCAGCATAGAGAAAAAATTACACGTTTTTTAATTCAATTCAACAAATAATAAGTGCCTATTATGTAAAAATACTAAATGTAAATAGAATCTTTAAAAGAAAAGGCTTTATTTGGATTCACTGAGGTAATAAGAGTTCAACATACAAGAACACTAACCTAAGCTAAGAATTAGATAATAATTAAGAACTGGGCTGTGCAACATGTGATATAACTTAATCCGATAAATATGGAAAAGAAAACTTACCCAGTCACAACAGACCTTAGGAATCTAGTCGCTCTCTCCACAACCTCCAACCAAACAGACGACACTGTGCTTTCATCAAAAAGAGACGCTTCTGGAAGAGCTCTCAGGGCATCAAGAGACTCCTGCAACAATTCGCTGCAGAGGTCGGCGTCTTCCCCTAGGGGAAGCAATGCAACCCAGCCAACGTCACTAAGCACCTAGAGGACGGCTACTCCGGTACATACAAGAGATACGGAGTTCAAACAAACACGGTCCCTGCTCTCACGGAACATGGCCTTGTCAGGGGATGCGATACACAAAAAGAGAAAACTACAGGCTACGATCACTTGAACACCTAAGAGGAAGGCTCGGGGTAGAAAAACACAAAGCAGAGCTGATATACTGTAAGGTGGGGCTAGATTATGACACGTCACATGAGAAATATTAGCATTTCTATTACATGATGGAAAAGCTATTTTTCTCAAAAGCATTTCTGGATATAATAAATCTCATGTGAGAATTATTAACTTCATAATCTTATACCAAGTAAATTATACCAAATAAATCAGTTTTTATTTCATTGGCCTGATGAGTTGCTATTCAGAATATGGGATCTACTCTGTTATCATAAAATATTAAAGCCAAAAAAAAAGTAGAGATCAGCTATACGACTTCAAAATGAAGAAAGAGAAAACTGAGGTCCAGAAAAACTAAATAATTTGCCTGCAGTCATACAGATACTTAGTAGGACCCAGATCTCCTGATGCATGATAAAGTGCTCTTCGGGGCGGCCAGGTGGCTCAGTGAGTAAGAGCACCGGCCCCAGAGTCGGGATGACCTGGGGATCGAATCCGGGCTCAGACACTTAGCACCCACCCAGAAACACCTGGCCATGTAACCTTGAGCAAGTTACTTAACCCCAATTGCTTAAAAAAAAAAGTGCCCTTTACATAGCATTGTGGAGGGAAAACACCTTTCAGGAAACTGAAAAATGCAGCTCAACTTTACCTGACCGCCAAGCTCTGCGTAAGAACGCAAAGGCAAACGAAAGGGCTGCTCTGGATCCGACTCTTGCAAGTCCTTCTACACCTTTTCCTATAGGTCTAGAACTACAACCAAACAAAAGAAAAAGAACACTCCTTTATGCTGTTTTAAGTCATCATTCACATGAAATTAATTTTTTACCTTTAATCATCACTTCAAAATGAATCTAGTAATTATAGTTAGAAGAAAAAACATAGTAAGAAGCATAGTCCCAGGTCACCCTCCACAAAGTCATCGTCCTGAAACACTGTACTTTCTCCCAAGGGAATTCAAATCCACAGGTTTGTGAGGAGAATTAAACCCCTCTGCAATAGTGAAATCCAGGTTCTTCTCCTTTATATTGGACCATTAATTCACTACAAGCAATGTCTGTGTAAGCTCAGCGAACGGCCACTTGGTGGACAAAGAGCCAACCGCAGAATGGAGAAGACCTAAATTCGAGTCATACCTTTGACATACACAGACACTAAGATTCTGGGAAAAAACTTAACTTCTTTGCCCTAGGCGATTCTTTGAGATTCTAAGTTACAGACAAGATGCTGATCAGCACTGGTGCCGAAAATTTCCTCAATACAAAGTTCCCTACAGCTCATAAAGCACAAGGCCTTGGACACAGGAGTTGCCTGAGAAGATTATTGTGAATCAATCTTTCCTTGGATGCAACTCATGATCTCCTCACAGATCTATTGGCATTCTTTCCTCCCTTGGCACTATTATTTCCTCCTCTACTGGAGGCTGGGAAGGACAATTTTTAGCTTTGAAGGACTGATGACACAAGGTGGAATTATTCAAAAGCAAATATGAATACTAAAAGCTATCTAGCACTGCATTCTCTCCCACCTAAAGAGTCCCAATTTAGGAAGCTGCAGAAAGTGATCAGTTCAGAACTCTCCCAGTTATACATATATATCTGATACAGTCTTCCCTTATGTTCAAATAGAAAACTGAAATAATCCCTGCCCTCAAGGAGCTTACATTTCACTGGGAAAATAAAACATGCATAGAAATAAACATGGAGAAAAAAAAAATATATATATATAGCACAGACATAGACATACATATACACATACACATATATACATATACATGTCCATGTGTGACAATAAAGCAATTTCAAGAGGGAAAGAATGCCAGTACCTGGGGAAGCAGGTGCAGGGGAATGTCAGGAAAGGCCTTCTATACACACTGGCCCTGGAGCTGCACTTTGAATGACGCTAGGGACTCTAAAATGGAGCTGAAGAGGGGAGTACATTACAGATATGGGGGGGAGGGGCACACCACCTATATGAAGGCACAGAAGTTGTATATGGAATCTCATGTATGGTGAATAGCAGGCAAGTTTGTGAATGAAATACCAGAAAAGGAGAAGAAGACTTTACATGCCAAGCTGAGGATTTTGCATTTTATCATAGAGGAAATAGTTATTAAAAGATTTCTGAGTAGGGAAAGTGATATGGTCAGATCTATATTACAGGAATACTAATTTGGCAGTTATGTGGAAGATGACAGGAAAGGCAAGAGACTGGGGTCAGGAAAACCAATTAGGCAACAAGTGAAATAGTCTAGACTGGTGGGGCTGGAGGCCTGCGCTGTGAGGCTGGTGTGAGCTGAGAGAAGGAGATGGATGCCAAAGATTACACTTGGAGAAGCCAGATCTATGAAATCCTACCTCCACATAGCCCACACACCCGTCGGTCCGCCCCCCAAAGCTCTTCAAAACACCTCCCATTCAGAATACCATACACAGTTTTCTCAGCTAAAAATATGTCTTTTTTTAAGAAGCCAAGTAATAGTTAGTTCTGTATTACCACAGGACTAATTTTATCTTTAGAACACAAGCACAGATTTGGAACCGGAAAAGTTCTCACTTATTTCATTACCTTTTTTTGTCCACAGCAGGTAAAGGAATACTGCTGCTTTTCCACTTCACTCTGACGTTTTCCTGAAGAACGGTTCTATTCAGTGCAATGAAGTATCGTTCCAGTATCACCAGTCTCTGCTTCAGTCTCACGGCTGAAAGAGTAGTTGTAGCGGTCTGCGTAGCCAGGGTTTGCTGTTCTTTCACCAGCACATAAAGGCACTCTTTCAACTCATTCACATCTAAGAGAACAACGAGAAAACATGATGACTCAATATCAAATATATGTCTTTTTATCCTAAATGTGCTGTTTAGTTTGTTAACATAACCCATTTAACTTCAGCACACTTCTCCTTATGAAACGTGTCCTTACAGGAGGGGCCTAGAGCTTCTGTCTGCTGGTCCCCACTCTCCCTTCTGGGTCTGACTCAAGCATAATCCCATTACCATGCTGCAACAACTCTTGAAATACTTGAAGACAGTAAGTCTTCTTATTCAAGTCAAACATCCCCCTCTCAAACAGTGTCCCGTGTCCTGCCCTGCACAGGTCACAGTGATGAGTCCTCTAACTGACCTTTGATCATCAATGTTCCAGCTCATTGATAAGCTAACTAAGCTGGCGGGCAGACACGGATGTGATAAGACCACGACACTCGTTCTCCTTCCCAGCTACGCTGCCAGTGATGGCGGTCTAGGAGATCACATCACCGCTTTGTTTCGGTGTTTGGACGCCCACATCAAACTGACTCAAATGGAAATTACTGAACATGAAAACTCCCAGGCTTTCTTCACATGAACTCTTGTGTAGTCACACCTCTATGTCTACAGCCGCAATTTTAAAGTAGGAAGAAAAGAAACAGGATCACATGACACTGAGGAGTAACAGGCTAGAGAACGGAATTCTCTTTTGCCGGTTTTACTGTGGAAGTTCACATTGTGCTCTGCTTGTGCTACCACAGCAGAACAGACTATCCCGGAAGGCTGCTAAAGGGACTCTGCTGACTAACATGCAGCAAAATTTCTTTATAACATTTTTCACGGAACTACAATTTTCAATGTATTATGTACAAAAAAAATCAAAAGAGGCACCACTGGCTTGTTGACAGACTTTAGAAAACTTTAGGTTTACAGGCAAGAAACATTGGCATAAATATTTTTTTTGTTCTTAACAATAACAACATTCTCAAGACTGGGTGAAAAGATAGGGCCAAAGCCACACTGTATTCTCACTCGGAGACAACACCCCTCACCAGCTCAAAGCTTCCCCTCTGGATGCCCCCCAACTCATTACTCGGATTCTCTCAATGACTCAATTCAACATCTATTTAAAATCATAACCTTGACATTTTCATAAAGCGTGAGACAAGGTCTTCACTAAGTGAAATCAGCACTCCCAAGAAGACTGCAGAAGGGAGAGAGAGATTCTCTATTCCACTCAAAGGCTGCGGTGAATGGGACAGAGAATCAGTCAGTTGTTGTCCTTTGTTCCTGAGAGGACACTTTGTGAGTCAAGTTACAGTGTGTCTGACTGGCTGCGCAGACCAGCAGGAGCTTGAGACGCCCCATCACGGTTTGGCACAGACACTCGGTGGGAACATGTGGGGTCGATGCTCTAAATCTGCGCATCTCACACTTCTCTGGGGCTACTTCAGTTCGGCTGTGCTCACAGAGCACAGCACCTTTGAGGCAAGCACTCCAGGCGGTCCTGTGCCAGTGTTTCCCGTGGCAAACAATCACTCCAAAGTCTTACGAGAGACCTTGAGGATGTCTTGGTGTTGCTTTTCTCTGACCACCACGTGAATGTTTACCCTGTGTGAGCTCTCCATATAATAGTCTTCTCGGCATTCACTCTCTTGCCAAAAAGAGAATTAATTAGAGCAGAGCGACACAATTTGGCAGCACTTGGGGCCAAAATTAAAATAGGCTAAATCCTTTGGGCTGCCGATGGGTTAGACTACAGACATGGTTAGTTGCCAGGGGGTCATGTGACAGACACCCGAAATCCTCTGGCCCAAGCAGGCCTGAATTAGAGTAGTAAAAGATAAGATTAGATAATATAAATGCTTAGGGGACCCAGTTAGTACAAAGGCAAGGTCTTCTCTAGCTCCATTCAATAGCGTGTGAATGGGGGGGTGGGAGTAAACTAAAATGCTGGGGTTTGGCAAGATGTGAATGGTGAAAAGAAAGGAGAGCAAGACATTCCAAAATAGAGTGAAGGTTAGAGATTGGGAAGAAAAGAAAGGAAGCGGGATTAAGAAAGTCAGTCAAATAAGGCATGTCCAGTGGAGCAAAGAATGAATTAGAACAGAAGACAAAACAGAAATAAGCAATACGGCCAAAAGCACTTAAGAGTGTGTACCTCACCTAATTCATTCACATGCTAATTATTAAATGCCTATTAAATGCAAAGAATGTGACTGATTCCTTTCAGAATCATGGAAGGATTCTTACCACAGGAAGTACAGAAGCAGTTATTTTAGGAAAATTAAACTAATGGTATATAGTTGTGGGAACTGTGAACTAACCCATTCATCCTGGAAAACAAGTTGGTAATTAATTTTTAAAAATGACGAAAAGAGATCATACCATTTGACCAAGTGATGCTGCTACCTTCCTTTCTCTTAATACAAAATTATTTTTGAGAAGGGCTCATATATAACAAAATATTTTTGGCAACAATTTTGGTGGAAACAAAAAAGTGCATGTCCATCAATTGGGGAATGGTTGAAAAATAGTGCTATATTAATATGTAATAAAATTGCATTACACTATAAAAATAATGAATATGAGGAAATGCAAATGAATTGGGAAGACATATGAACTGCTGCAGGGAGGTGTGCAGAATCAAGGGGAAAAAACACAATAACAAGGGAAATAACCGCTAGAAAATCATCAAAACTCAGCCCAATCTTGACTCCAAAAAGACTCACACTGTAAAATGCCTCCCTTTCTCTCATGTGAGCAAGCATTTTGTAACCTTTTTCTTGTGTCACTGACGCATCCCATTCTCACTGTTTTTTGGTAGTTGGGGGAAGTCTTTGGACCTTTTATCAGAACAATGTTTTTAAATGCACAAAACAACATAGGATTACAAAGGAACCCAATTATATTGAAATATAATGATTAAAAAACTTTTTGTAAGTCCAAAAATCCCAGGTTAAGACCTCCTACCGTAGATGTGGGGGACTACAGGCACAAAATGTAGCATATGATCTCAAACTAGGTCAATGTGTGTGTTCTTCTGTTTATTTTCTGGTAAGGGTTTGGGGGGGGGGGGGTGTAGGGAAGGAGAGGAGACTATAATTCTTTATTCATAGTCTAGAGCAGGAGTTGTGGGGAAATGACAATTTTAACTGTTTTATTTTCTCTGTTACAAAAGAAAATTAAATTGGGAATAGGACTACTGTTAGGGAATGATAAATGTACACACTGGCATAAGAATTGAGACAAAAGATAATTCTGATAAGGTTTCATTTTGTGACAACAATGGCCACATGCATGCTTCTACTGACACCAGGCAGACTCGGAACATCTGACTTTTACCAGATGGAACCAGAATGAGCTGAGATTGGGTTCGTTCTCTATCAAGTGAATTTCTGGATTTCCTGCTGTATATCTAAAGCCTCACTGTTCTTCTGTTATGTTTTAATTGCACTAGAATAGCTGGTACTCCAAGGAAACATGCAAAAATTACAGCTCTTAAAGAACACACTTTAATGACCATTTCACAGTGGCTGCTAGGATGGGGAAGTAAAGCTTTTTGAGGATTATTGAAGAATATATCAAAGCCAAACATAATCAGTCACATCTAAGCATGAAAGAAAAGTTCAGTTGAAATATTGAAATGTTTTAAATTGAAAACTACTGTAAAATAGCATAATTAACTCTCTGAAAATAAGCAAAGACATTCAGAGGAACCTAGCAGCTAGAGATAGTATAAATGATTTATCTACAATTCCAGGAAGACTCTCTGAAGTTGGAAGAAAAAAAAGACCCAGTAAAAAAAAAATCTGCTAACTAATGCTATGAAGAAAAAAATGCTAATTATGGAAAAGATAATGCAAAAATTTGAGTATTAAAGAAAAGTAATTTTTACTGCTGACAATCACTTTTTCATCCAAAGCTATGCCAAAACTGCTGTCAAAACAAGTCCAGGTGAATCTCTAAGATCTGATCGTGTCCATTAGGACTACAAAATATCCACACACAAAAATAATGGGGGGATTTTTTCAAGTTTATTTTCCTAATTAAGGAAATTATGAACTCAGGTAAATATTATTAATATACTAAGAAGCAGAATTGTTTCAGAATTGCAGAAATGGAACACTAAATGACCTTGCATCATGCACACTTCATGAAAAGTTAAGAAAATATATCCAAGATATGGAAATAAACATCCTTCAAAATCCTAGGAACTGGGAACTCACCTGATTTAAGCCCCATTGAAAATCTATGGGCTAAAAGTTACTAAACTGTGCCAACTCTTTTTTGACCTAGGTATACAACTACTGGCCTATTCTCCAAAGAAAACAAAGAGGAAAAGGCCTTCGTATGTACAAACATGTTTACTGCAACTCTTTTTGTGGCAGCTACAAGTTGGCAATAAAAGCTTTGCCATCCTCCTATGAATGTAAGTGTCAAAGAGATTATGAAATAGTTTCAGAGGAAACTGGGAAGATCTCTACTAACTAATGAGGAGCAAAGTAAACAAACTAAAGGATCAATATACATTATAACGTTATAGAGAAAATACTGAAAGACTTAAAAATATAACCAATACAAGTGATGAATCACTAGTCCAAAGGAACAATGATAAAACATGACCCTCATCCCCTTCTAGAGATAGGATGATCGTAAAGTGCCGATAAAGATGTATATAATTCAGACAGAGCCAATGCTGGAATTTGGTTTGCTGCACCATGAATCCATCTATGAATTAAGGGCTTTATTTCGGGGGATTTTTTTTTTTTAATTTGCTCGGTGGAAGAGGGAGGAATAAAAGCCAAAAGATATATTGCACATTAAAAGGTTTAAAAGACGCAAAAAGTTGTTTTATTATATTTGTCAATAAATGTAATTATTTTACTTTGTCCCAAATACTTACTATAGCAATGTAAAAACAAAATACATTAGACATGAAAAAGTCTTTCTAGTACTATATAAATGGTCATTGTTGCTAAGAGTGTTATTAATATTATCATTAAATATTCAACACCTAACCTGAAAACTGGCAATGAAACTGATTTCATTTTTTTGGTAACCGTAAAAGTCCCACAATTTGTTTGGGTAAAAATAGGCTACCATTGTGTATATCAGTAGAAACTAAATGTAATTTCTTCTACATTCCAGAAATTAATACATAATTTGCACTTTCTACTAACCATGCCAATTCTACAAGAAACTACCTGTAAAGAGGTAAGGAAGAGGGTATCAGTTTCTGAAGGCTACCAGAGAAAAGCAACTGGAAATTAAAAATAGGACTTTAAAAATAACCCTTAACCATATAACTAGATGATCAGCTAGTGGAGGCCATGTGCTATCACACTTAACTTGACACTACAGTTATAAATTCTACTCTCTAGTTTCATGTATAATTTCATTAGGATTTTTTCTTTTAACCTGTAAGAACTCACGTCTCTGTGTCTTTTTTTTTCTCAAAGACGAACAGAGAAAAAAGAAAATTAATCAGAAGCAATCAAATAATGGATCATTGAGATCTCTCCACTTCACAGATTCGTATATCAGCAACTGTACAACAGCATGCCTGCAGTATAGCATGGATACGTCTGCTGCCCTTTCACTCAAAGACAATTACAGTAAAATTTCACTGAGAGGCATTAATGGAGGGAAAGGAAATTTAACTACTGTAATACTACAAATACGAATCACCAAATGTTTCCCTAAAAAATGTAGTTTTTCTGACAAGAACACACTAACCAAATGAACACTGCCCTGGTTGAAATGAATACCTGTTTGCTAAGCAGCACTGTATAACAATAGCTACTGTATTTATATCCCAAATACTTGGAAATAGCTAATTCTCCTAAGTATCAAAAATTTTTCTAGTCAATCTTGCCTATACTATTTATCTTCCTTTTTTTCCTCATAAATTTACACAAAGGAATTTTTAATACCACCTTGGGCAAAAATTTTTTAATTACCAAAAACTTCTAAAATATTGAGGTTGCAATTGAGCTTTTACCAGAATTTTTCATCATAGAACAGAAAAGGAACCTGAGGAGGTATTAAAATAAGACAAATATGGTAAGAATACTCCCTAAAAACATAATTCTAGAACATCCTCTCAAAAAAAACCTACTCTAATGCCTGGTGGCCTGGAAGTGATCCTGGGTTCTTAGGATATACGGGAAATGTTCCACCCATGACAAGTGATAACCTGCTTCAGGAGGACCAATCTGGCTAATTAGAGAGGCTAATTACTAGTAAACTATCAATCCAGGATATGAACAACAATACAAAACAACCTTCACTCATGTTAAAATTTCCTTCCCCTTTAGCTATAGTTACACAGGGCATAATATTATTAAAATTCTAGTCATTCATTATGTATGTTTTAAGAAACAATGGAATGCCACAGACATGGTCCAGCACAGAAAACATTTTGCATACAAACCTACCTCACCCTTCTGCTCAATAAATGATAACTGCTTTTCACTTCAGTTCACTTTTAGATCTCTTGAGGTCATTAGATTCCGTTCACCATGCCCCTGTTCTCAAACTTGACAGCTTTCTTTTACAAGTAGGTCTTTATGTCTCACAACCAGTAACTCAGAACTTTTTCTTTTCTCCCACCCTAATGAGTATGCATTTATTAGTATATAATTTCTCTCCTCTCACTCTTAACACTCTATAATCTCGCTTCCAACTTCAAGTTACCAACAATCTCTTAATTTTTCAAATCCAATGGCATTTTCTCCGTCATCATTCTCCTCCACCTCTCTTCAGCCTCCGACACTTTGACACTCCTCACCACTGTCTTCTAGCTCTCCCCTTTTTCTGGATCCTCATCCAGATCATACCCTCTAAGTTAGGAATCCCAAAGAGTTAGATTCCGGTACCTCCTCTCTTCCTCCAGGGCTACCTACCCTCAGTACTTTTTAAACCACTTTACACTGTGCTTTCATCAGCACCCATGGACTTAATTACTAAGTCTATGCTGATGATTCACAAATCTGCCTTTCCTGCCCCATTCTCTCTATTGATCTCACAACTCCAACTGCCTTTCAGACATCTTGAACTGGACATAGAGAAGAAATCTTAAAAACTCAACATTTCCAAAACTTAACTCATTATCTTTCCCCTCAACACTGCCCCACTCCTGAACCTTCCCTATTCCTGTACAGGGCAACACCATCCGTTCAGTCCCTGAAGCTCGAAACCTAGATGTCATGGGGCGGGGAGGTGGCGCAGTGAGTAGAGTGCCGGCCCCTGAGTCAGGACACACACACACACACACACACACACACACACACGGTAGCCGTGTGACCTAGGGCAACTTACTAGATGTCACTTCCAACTCCTCACTCTCTCTCATCTCTATACTGACTGTCAATCTCACCTTTGCCACACCTCTGGCATATACCCCCATCTCTCCTCTGATTCTGACACCAGTCTGGTTCAACCTTCACCTCAGGCTTGAAATAGCCTCTGGTGGTCCTCTGACTTCAAGTTTCTCCCTACCCTAACCCATCCTCCATTCAGCCATCAAGTGCAGGTCCAATCATGTCACCTATCTACTCAAAAAACTCTAGTGGCAGCCCATGAGGTAAATGCAACATCTTCTGCTTTCTCTGTTCAAATTCCCACATGACCCTCTTATTACACACCACACACTCTTCAATCGAATGACAATGGCCTCCTGGTTCATTCACGAATAAGACACTCAATCTCTTAACTTCGGGAATTTCCTCTAGCTCCCCACATGTGGAAAGCTCTCCCTCCATCATCGCTGGCTACTGTGTTAAATGACTTACCTTTAAGTTCCAACTAAAATCCCATCTGCCACAGGAAGTTTTTCCCAATCCCTCTTAATTCTAGCGTCTTCCCTCTTTTAATTAATTCCTATTTATCTTATTTATAGTTTGCTAATACACATTTGTTTGCTTATTATCTCCCCCCATTAGACTGTGAGTTCTTCATGGGCAGGGACTGTCCTCTGCCATTTTCCGTATCCCTAGTATTCAGCACAGTACCTGGCACATAGGTTCTTTTTTTTTTTTGAGTTACAAATTTTCTCCTCATTTTTCCCCTACCCACCGCCCCAAAATAGCAGTCCCACAGGATATCCCCTCCTCCAATCTGCTCTCTCCCATATTTTCTCCCATACCCCCTCCAACTTCCCAGTAGGGCAGGGTGGATCTCTATGCCCCAGTGCCTGCATATCTTATTTCCCAATTACATGTAAAAATAGTATTAATAATACTACATAAATATTTTTTTAAACTTTTGATTTTAAAACTCTGAAGTCCAGATTCATTCCCTTCATCCCTTGTCACCCACCCTTAACTGGGAAGATAAGCAGTTCAGTATAGGTTGTATATGTGTGGCTAATGCAAAACAATAACATAGCAGATATATTGTAAAAGACTGACTATATTTCCCTCCCTCCTATGCCACCTCCCACTTGTTCTATTCTCTACTTTGATCCTGTCCTTTTCTCCTCATTGAGCTTTTGAGATTCTTTTTCCATCTGGCAAATTCAGCTTTTTAAGCCATTCTTCTCCTCACTGACTTTTTGAGCTTCTTTTGCCATTTGAGTTAGTCTATTTTTTAAGGTGGTATTTTCCTCAGTCAGGCTGTTGACTCTCATTTCATAATTTTCTTGCATCGTTCTCATTTCTCTTCCCAATTTTTCCTCCACTTCTCTTATCTGCTTCTTAAGGTCCTCTATGGCCTGTAACCAGCTCGCATTTTCCTTTGAAGCTTTTGGTGCAGGAGTTCTGACTTCCCTGTCTTCCTCGTTGCTCCTTTTTGTTCCAAAATAGGAGTCTAATGTTGGACTGCTCTGCTTGCTTTGCTTCCTTTGTCTGGTCATGTCACCCCTCAGTCACTTGACCCCTGGGCTTTTTGCCACAGTAGGACTCTGCCACCAGATAGGGAAGCTTTTGTCCCAAACGCTGGGGTTTTCTCAGCTGCCAGAGGTATTAGATGGGTGCCCTTTCTGAGGTCTCCACACACTCTGGCAAGCTGGTCACACACCCCAGGACCTCCACCCTAGACTGCAATCCAGATCCAAGCAGGTTAAAGGAAGAGCGATTACCCTCAGACTGGTGCTTGGTCCCCCTACACTCTGCAGACCAGGAGCTGAAGCCCCAACATGATGGCCCTGGCTCAGGCTTCTAGCCCCGGGGGCAAAAGCTGATGCTCTCCCACTTACTGGTCCCAAAGTCCAGACTGCACTGACCTCTCACTTTGTCCTTCACATCTGTGTGTTGATAGATCTGGGGATTGCCACAGCTGCTGCTGATATGGAGTCCCTCTGGCCGGGGGCTGGTCAGGCCTCACTGGGGCTAAAACCTCCGGCTCAGACGGGCCTGGGCTCGGCTCCCAGAGTGCTGTGCTGGACGAGGCCGGGCTGTCCTCAGCAGGAGGTTAGCTTCTCTGTGTCATTTTGTGGGTTCTGCAGCTCCAAAGTTCATTCAGAGTCCCCTTTTACATGGATTGGGGAAGGTGGAAGCCGGAGCCGCGAGGAGGTCCTGCTTCTACTACGCCATCTTGACTCCACCCTCCCACAGAGGTTCCTACTGTCTGACTAAATATATGTATGTGAATATACGTATTCACACAAACGTGGTCCTTAATCTATTCACCTCCTGTGGCTTCTCCTTCCACTACGTCTCAGCCACACAGGGAGGTTACACCGTAGATCTTTCCATCATCCACAAATGTTCAACTTCCTCAATCAAAAACTCTGACATTCATCGATCGGATCCCAACCTCCCGCTATTCTCCCTATTCCTAGAATACATTTCTCCTACACTTTTCTTTACCATCACTCTGCCCAGTCATGACTTTTGCTTTGACTGCATTTCCCTCCCTTCCCAATCTGTACTCTCCTCTCCAATCACCTGCCCCACTGCCTTCTCAATGCCCACATCCTGCCCAACCCCAGCCATGGACTAATCCCTACCATCTGCCTGCTCCCCTCCAGTGCACATCCCACTGAGTCAAGCTGAGAAAATCACGCAACAAAGTTCACTGGATCCATTACAAATCACTATTGTCTAAGCCCACCTAACTCTCACTGAAGCAAGGCAATCCTTTCAGCCTTTCTTCGTGCATTCGCTACGAGGCTGTTTCAAACCGTCAAGCCTCCCATACCACTTCTTCCCTAGATCCTCTCGGCTGAGGGCTCGGTCTCCTGCTTTTCACTATAAAAAAGCTCCACATTCCCTCTCCTCCATCCAAACCCCTGGCTATCATCTCCCACTTTATCCTTTCCTCTAGTCTCTGATAATTAAATAAATGGCCCATCCTCGGCCATCTTCTCCAGAAGACTATACCTCTGATCATCACTCCTCTCTCCTCATCTCTTAGCTCCTTCTCAGCTGTCTACAAACATGAACAAGTTTCCTCCATTTTTAAAACACCCCCACAAAAGCCTATATCCTTCCTATAAGCTATCAACCTCCCGTTCTCAGCCAAATCTCTAAAAAAAAAGGCTGTTTACACTCAATGCCTCCATTTCCTATCCTCTAAACTCATGTCTAAACCCTCTGTAATGAAGTTTCCAAACTCATCAATCAAGTAAAACTGTTCTTTTAAAATGTCATAATCCTTTAATTGCTAAATCTACAGGACTTCTCTTAAATTCTCATTCTTTATCTCTTTGAAGGAACTGACACTGCCCAGTACCCTTTGTCTTCTTGGATCCTGTGGCACTGCTGTCTCTCGTTTCTCCTCCTACCAATCTTGTATACTGACTAGCTCCTTTCTAGTCTCCTTCGTTTACTCACCAACTCCATCACCTGCCAGGGTACCCTGACGATCTCTGCTGGGCCCTCTTACCTCTGTACATTCTCTCTCTTAGTAACCTCATCACCTCCCACGGGTTTAGCTGTCACCTCTCTGCAGATGATACTCAGAATTTATCTAGTTCTAGTGCCTCTTCTGAGGCCAATCTCACCTCACCAATTATCTATTTGACATGTCCAAGTGGATGCCCTATAACCATCTCAAATTCAATATATCCAAACAGAAATCAATTCGATTCAATAAAAATGTATTCAGTTCCCACTCTATGCCAGGCACTGTGCTAAATGCTAGACATACAAATTTAAAAAAAAAAAGTCACTGACCAGAGGAAGCTTATAATCTAATGGGGGAAGACAACTCACAAAAGGAAACGGGGTGGGGGTGGGGGGACACAAGGTATGATGTTCCATGGGTCAAAACCAAACAAAGATGCTGATGAAAAATGGAATTACCTGGAAAGTTCAGCTTCTTTTCCCCTTCTAGAACCACTGTTCTAGCCACTATGGTCCACAAACCTTTGTGTCATCCCTAACTCCCGACTCTCCTTCACCCTATAGAGCCAATCAGCTGCCAAATCTTGCTGCTTCTACCTTTACGTCTCTTACATCCATTCCCTTCTCTCTTGTCACACAGTCACCACTTTAGTTTAGACCCTCTGCAATGACTTGCTTGTTGGTGGCCTTGTCCCAAGTTTCTGCCCACCCCAATTCAGTGTCCAAAGTGACTAACCATGTCACACTTTTATCCAATAAATTCCAGTGGCACTCTATTGTCCTAAGGGAGAAAACATAAACTCTTCTGTTGGGTTTCCAAAGACCTCCCACACCAGTCACCACTTACCTACCTTTTCCCATGTCATCATGAGTCACTTTCCTCCCTGTACTATACAGTGCACACACACTGGTCTTCTCTCCCGTCTTCACACACGCTCCTCAGTCTTCTGGCTCTACATCTCCCTACAAGGCACTGCCATGCCTAGAGAACGCTCCCTTCTCTCCTCCATGTCACATGATCCCCTTCCTTCAAGATTAACTTCAACACCACTTCCGATGTGTAGGCTTCCTCGTGGTCCTCTTATCTCATTGCCTTCATTCAATATGTACTTATTCATTCTGCACATACATGAGCACACGTTGCTTCTCCCCAGAGAATTTGTCCGTGTGTGTGTGTGTGTGTGTGTGTGTGTGTGTGTGTGTGTATACACACACTTAAACTCCCTGAGAGCAAGGACTGTTTATTTTTATCTCCATATCCTCAGTGCTTGGCACAATCCTGGGCATGGCATAAATATTTAATAAATGCTTGTTAATTGAATAATAACTGTATAAATTGCTTATCTCAAGACTATAAACTCCTTCAGATTAGGAAATATATCTTATTTGAACTTTGCATCTCTGTAAGTGCCTAGCACAGAGCTCTACGCACGATAAACGCCCAGACATTTTTTCACGTTCTTCTTGCTACAGAAGGGACCTCGAGGAACTGTTTTCTAAGACTATGAGTTCTGGGCAGCTCGGACTATATTTGCTCCAACAGGCAGAAACAGAACAGTAAAGGAGAATCACAGGGTAGAAGAATACAGTGCCAATTGTTAAAATGCCCTTCCCTATGAAATTATCCCCAATAATGGAACAGAGTCCCTTCGTGAAGAAGTGACATGCGCATCACTGGAAATAGTGAGGCGGAAATCAAATAAATAATCGTGAGGAATATGAAAGAAGGGATTTCTCTCCTGGGAAGGAGGCTGAACCAGATGCCCCTCTGAAGCTCCTTCTAATTCTATGATTCTATAAACGTTACATTCTGAAATTTTACACCAGTAATGTTGCAAATTTGGGTTCCAAACCAAAACAACTATTTACTGCTTGTGTGACTGGACAACTTAGTTAACTTCTCTAGACCTCAAATTCTTCATTTGCAAAACAAGAACTGAATTAAATAACCTCTAAATTCCCTTCCTGCCCTAAATCCTAAGATTCTATGACAATAAAAAAAAAATTCCAGTAATACTCATCAGACACAAATATCAATGCCCTTAAAAAAATTTTCTGATACAAATTAAATTTTTACAATTTTTCTGATACAAATTAAATTTAATACAAATTTAATTTGTACCAAGAGTCCAGCATACACTAAATGCAGGAGTCCAGCACACAGTGAATATACATCCTGACCTTGAAGTTTTGTAAGTATAATAGACTTGAATTTCATCACCCACTTGAAAAACAATTACATATTACCTTTAAAGGAAAATCCATCAGGATTATTTATTCTTTGATTCAAATATGTATTGAGTGCTGACTACGTACAAATACACTGTGCCAGGTGCTCAGAGGGATATAAGACTATCTTGCTATCAAACAGGTCTGACACTTATCAGGAAACAAGAAACAATTAGAAAACCATGCAACATAAAGAACTGGAAGTTGCCCATCAACTGGGGAATACCTGAACAAACTGTGATATGATTGCATGAAATATTATTGCACTTTAAGAAATGACAAGCAAGGTGATTTCAGAAAATCTTGATTTACATGAACTGACACAAAGTGAAATGAGCAGAACCTGGAGAACATTGTACACAGTAACAGCAGTATTGTATGATGAAAGAACCATGAACAACTTGGCAATTCTCAGCAATACAATGATCCAAGACAATCCTAAAGGATTCATGATAAAAATGCTATCTGCTTCCAGAGAAAGAACTGATAGTCTGAATACAGCCTGAGGTATACTATTTTTCACTTTCTTTTTTATTCAATTCTTCTTGTGCAAAACTATCAACATGAAAACGTTTTACATGACTGCACATGAATAACCTATACAGGATTACTTACTATCTTGGGGAGGTGGAGAAATAAAGAAGGGAGGGACAGAATTTGGAACTCAAAACTTTCTTTAAAAAAGGCTAAAAAGTGTTTTTTACATTTAATTAAGGGAAAATAAAGTATTATTAAAAAAGAAAACTATACAAAATAGAATTTAAGTACCAATAAATCCTATCACAGTTAACTAAAGAAAGATTTATGAAAGATTGTGAGATTTGAGTTAATATTTGAAGGATGGATGTATACACAAATGAGCCAAGAAGAATCATAAAATCTAAGAGCTAGGAGGAACCTCAGACACATATCTGGACTGGAATGCACTATATAATATTCTCCACTAAGCAGAGGTCATGCAAGCCTAAGCTTGAAGGTTTCCAGTTTTTAAGGGAGTCCACTACTTCACAAACCAGCTTGTTCTACTTTTGGAGACAGACTAGAGGCAGAAAGACCAATTAAAACACTATTTCGATAATTCTTGAATAAAGCAATAAAGGTTTGAAGTAGGCTATATAAGCCATACCAGGGGATGGAAGGGGAGAGGGAGATAGATGCAATATGTTTAACAAGATTTTAGAATTTATTAATTATAGGGGGTGAGGGAGAGTGAGCAGTCAAGGACGCACAAAGGTCTGTGAACCCAGGTGATGGGCAGTGATGGTAGTGCTCTCAACAGCAATATAGAACTTTGGAAGAAAAGTAGGTGTGAGAAGCAACTCATTCATGTCTGCTCATGCTGTGCAATTTACACTGTCCCACCAAAAACTCATCACTGACCCAAAAAAGGGCCTACTCTCCAAGGGATGTCTGCCATAGCCCAAAGTGATGGACGGGGATGGGCAGCAGGGGAGAGAACCTGCTCAGCTGCTGTTTTAAGTACCATTATACCAGTTAGGTTCTATGTGTCTTGAATGGCCATGCTGGTCTCACAAAAGGGAGGGTTAGGAGCTCACTCAGCAGAGGGAAGGGGAAGAGTAGGGCATTGCTGGGAGATAAGGTAAGTGTGGTAGTGCTGAAGATAAGTTCCACGACCATGGTGAAGAGAATGACATGTGACTCCTCATCTTAATGACTAAATACAAAGTCCTTGGGGTCATGTTACAATTAAACCTCAAATTGAGAAAGATGGGGTTAAAGAATGTCCTGAAATCACTAAAAAAATGCTGTTAATTCCAAAAAATGGAGCTGGTTCATGGACATCCATATCTTTAACCTCAAGCTAAACCCCATGATTTACCTTCCTTCTTATATGTCAGGTTCAAAATAAAACTGTAATTCCTTTCGAATTTTATATGTATTATACAAGGAAAAGTGATGCAAAACAACCCTGAACCTAAGTGTTAACAAAGTGAGCATAAGCATGAAAGGAAGACTGAGAAAAATCCAAGACTTGAATCGCTAAAAAAGAATTACTCAAAATACTTCCATGTTAAAACAGTCTTAAATTCAGGTCTGTCTTAGAAAATAAAAATAGGACATATTACTCATATAATTTTTATTTTAATATGGCATTTCATAAACTAGAGAGAACTTTTTTTAAAGTGACAAAATTTTAAAATGTCTTATAATAGCAAAGAGGAAGAAAAAAATTTGAATCTCAGACATCTACTAGCAAGCAATAATTTTGACACAAGAGGCAGAAAAAGGAAAAATTAAGAGCTTTTTGGTTTTTTCAGCTTTAAATAAATCCTTACTTCATTCATAAATTTGTTAACCATACCAAAGGATTAGCATGTGTTCACAAGTAATATATAATACATGGTTTAAATTTACCTACTTACTAATGTCCCAGAACAACAGGTATTGTTAATGAGTTGTACCTTCTTTAACGTGGAATCAAAAGAATTTCAGAAGTGGAAGGGCCCTCTGAAAATCAACTAGACCATGACTCTTAACATAAGATCCATGACCTTTTTTTTTTTAATATCTTGATCACTGCATTTCAATATGACCGTTTTTTTTTGTAAACTCTATGTAATATTTTATTTGATGTATTTACAAAAAAAATTATTCTAAGAAAGAGTCCACAAGTTTCACCAGACTGCCAAAATACACGAAAACGGTCAAAAAAGCCCAAACCAAATAAAATTGAACTAATTGCCTCAAAAAAAAAAAAAAAAACCAGTCCAGTCTGAATCTTTATAAATGAGGAAAGTGAGGACCACTGATACAAAGAGATTTGCTTAAGGACACAAAGAAGGAGACAGTCTTAAGGAGAAGTTATGGAATAGTTGCTATAGGAGTGTGGTAAATAATCCATCAAAGATGAATACAAAGAATGTCACATAGGAGTGAAGACCCAGATCTAGTAGGCACTGCCTCCCTTCAATAGCTAAGCCAAGAACAGAGAAGGCAAATGGTCAGTAAGGATGACTCAGGGTTGAAAAGCATCCAGATACAAATGGCAAAAGAAAAAAGGGCAAGAGATTCATGGGTGAAAGGCAAGGGTTTCTTGTTCAACTAGTTAACTACAGGGTCAAGACTAAGAATAGAAGAAAATAGGAAGACAGATGACAGTCTAAGAGAATAGGGCAGATAAAGTGACTAGAGGTCATGAGGACAAGAGAGTATGGTAAAAACAAAGAACAACTTTGGGAACAGTTTTGGACTGGAAAATAAAATCAGGATAAGGAAGACTGGCTATGGAGTCAGAAGACTTGAGTTCAAATCCCAGCTCTGCCGCCCACTCCCTGTATGACCTTGGACAAATCACTAGGTCTTGTTTTCCCTCATCTGTACAATGGTCTAGATGATCTCTAAGATCCCCTCCCACTCTAAATCTATGATCCTACTAAGTGAAGCAATTCTAGTCATCTAAGAGCATTTCCAAGCTCAAGATCACGTAGGCAGTGAACAGCTCAGTGACACTGAAGACACCTGGGCGGTGGCTGAGATGGAGGAGAGATGGAAGTTATGGAAACTAAAAAAGCTGATGATTCAGGAAGGTATCTCCTGAATACCCAGTATTTGAAGGCACATCAATATGAATACCAAAGTGAACAAATATGAATATGGGAGAATATAAGGGATGGAATATAGAATAAACCTGTGAGCCAGGTTCTCAACTCCTTGAAAAAAGTAGAGATCAACAACTACCATTTACATAGTACTTTAAGATTTGCAGAATGCTTTGTGTGTGTTATCTCATCGGAGAATGGTATGAAGTCAGTAGTTCACAGCAACAAAAATCTGGACGGGTTCATATAAACAAAGAGATTCACTTCAAAGAAGGAAAGGTTGTGGATAGTGGCAAAGGGAAGCTCCAGACAGAGCAGTAGGGAGCAAGGGGGATGTAAATTCCTCATTCTAATTCAGTTCATTTAACACGTAAGAAAGAGGGGAACAGCCAGCAGTGGAAAATGAGGCAAAGAAGAGCTCTCTTCTAAAGAAAGCCTCCATGAACTCACTCCTATTAAAACTTCAGTTCCATACTTGAAGAATCTGTAATTTCACCATTATGTGAACTCCTTCAACAAAGAAGGTCACAGTCACCCCTAATTTAGGAGATTATTTATAAAGATTCCTGTTGCCAAAAAATTCACTAAATTGAAATCAACTTGATGATAAACGTCTGCAAGAGAAGTCAGTCCTTTAACGCTGGATATGTACTCAAAGTCTTCCCAGCTTGGTTTCAGCTTCAAACCTAGTCTGAGCTGATATTCACTCATTTGATAGGCCTAGCACAGCCTTTGAGAACCTATGGGACCTCCACTCTTCCATGAAGCACTAAAGTAGGCTCCTAACAAAAAAGCAAAAAACACTAATCATTTGATTGATTGTTGTTTTGCATGACTCATGACACAACTAAAAAGCCATCTCTGATGAAGTCTTCCCTGATCCCCACATCCACTTTTCACATGTAAACATTCTACTCTGTATTAGTTATTTTTGTCACAGCCTCCCTACTAGGCTATAAATTCACCACAACCTATTTATCTTGTGTCTTCTCCATGCCTGTGTTCTATGCTTTTACATACAGCAAGCATTTAATAAATGTTTGTTGAATTGAACAGAGTGAATAAATTTCAATAAATTATTTTGACCAAACATTTTAAGCCTTTTGTTTCCAAGTACTAAAAACACTTGGCTATAATCCCTAGAACAAGAATTTTTAGGCAATCAACAAGATAAAGCTGGAAAATACCTTACATCTAGTCCAACCCTCAATTTCAGACTCAAAGAAACCAGTTACTTGCCCAGCATTACAAACATATTAAGTTTCAAAGCTGGGATTGAGCCCAGTTCCTCTAATGCCATATCCACCACTCTTTCTGCTATGCCAACCTGAGATTTTGAAAGTCAAAGGACTCCTTAAAGTCAAACTATGGCTATTTATAAAGCCACCCCCCAGAGGCAAATCTGATTCAGTTCTCTCGCGTAACCAGAGAGCAGTGGAAGAACCAGCAAAAGGAACGTCAGAAGTAGTGATTCATAATCTCTCTTCTCCCCTTCTTTTGGGGGAAGGGCAAGCGAAAACTACAACAGGACACAAGACAATCACCAGCCCTACAAAAGCTACTGACTCCCAGGAGCTGACTGGGGAAGAAGAAGGGACATGGAAAACCACTGGCTTCTTCCAAGAATTAAATCTATTGCAAAGGTTCCTCCCGCAGATCACACCCTTCTAGGGCTTCTCCCCACTGCCTTCCTACCAGAACCCATATGAAGCTTCTGTCTTCTCCCTCTAACCCCAATATCCCTAGGACAGACATTTAGATAAGACAGACAGATAGACAGGCAGATCTACAGATATATATGTCCTGTTTTCTAATACAAATTAAACAATTTTAAATGAAATTGAATGATATTCCTGTTGCTGGGCCCACTTTTAACTCCTCCTCTGCTCCTCAAAGGTCCAATCTCATCACCAAACTGGCTAACTCAAGCCCTGACTGAGACCACCCCCTCGTCTTACTCTCCCTTTGACTGAAGGGCTAGCAAGTCGAAAACAAACTCTTCCCAACTCCATCCTTTAGAGAGGGCAGAAAATGGACTCGCTCCACTCAGTGTTGCCCTGCCTAATTTCAATTCCACAGAATAAATAAGATGCCAAGGACACAATGGTCTCTTCTTCTCCCACCCCCACCCCCTGCCTCCTTTTGTGGGCTGTATCTCCCCTCAGACTATAAGTTTCTTGGAGGTAGGGACTGTTTCTTCATATTAATTGTATCCCTAGCCCTTTGCATAGTGCCTGGCACATAGCAGACACGTGGGCATTGAATAGAGGTGCTTAGTAGACACTCAACGAATTGAGTATCTTTATTTCTTCTTCAGGTGAAGATTCTGCGTGGCACTGGAATTCATCCACAGCACAACAAATCACAACTTGTGGAAAGTTTTCTCCAGAACTGCAAAGTACCATTATGCCCTTATCAATTCTCCCTTTTTAAAAATCTATGCTGTTTTCCAAAATGCACTTTTAAGAGTTTAAATATAATTAAAGTTAGGGGTTTTTTCCTACAGTTATTTCAAGTAAATCTTCCAAATAAGAATGTTTATGATTTTAATAAGGGTCAAAAACACAGAAAAAAAAGATGAAGTGTTCTTAGTCTACATTCAAGAATTTTCAGTGTTGAATGGTATAATGGGAATGGGAATTTGAAGATCTTCCCTGCCCCTTAATAGACCTAGGGGAAAGTTTGAAGCTTCCCTGCTGTGAAGATAATCTCTGTCCCCAACAGACTAAACGTAGTCACATGGAGCCTGTGGTGGGTGAAGTTTGCTGAGGAGAAGCAGAGCCCACAGAAGGTAGTAGAGAGCTAGTTTGACAGTTGGAGACAGCTGGGGACAGAGGAGCTTAGGCAAGGAAATAGAAAGTTTTGTGAGTAAATACTGATCTTATATTGGTCTGTGGGAAGGTTAAAGGATGGCATAGCTCTCTCAGCATTATTGTGGCTTCTGAATATCTTCGGTACTATGATGGAATTGGCTTACTGGTTTTGGGATTCAGTTTTCTGGTGTCTAAATCCTTCAGCTTTATCCTCTATCTGGAGAGTCTAGTATATTTTGCAATCGAACATCGTGTGATACTTATGGTCACGGTCTTTATCATGACTGTGGGGCTGTAAATATTGCACTGGCACTACAAATGGATAGCACCATTATATCAATGATTCCTTTGACAATGTTATATAAAGCTCATATTCTGAGATCAAACATATTTTAAAACACAAAATTTACAAAGTATATGCTGAGAAATATAATAAAACAAAAACTACCTAATACATGAAGTAGTCAAAAAGATGACTAAAGCACTGAGTTAAATATGTAAAATGATAAACAAAAATGAAGAAATAAATAAGTCTTCACTGCTTAGCTAAATATGATAGTCATCAAATACATTAAATGTGTATCCAGAACATTTGCAGCAAGTCCTGGGTCAAACCTTTATTCAATAGCACAGTCTCAGATCTCATAATACCTGGCTGTTTGCCCCACACCCAACTCTCCACAATCGATTTGGCCCTGTACATAGGCACTGGAGTTTCCTCTTCATCTTTCTTCTCTTTGTCATTTTGATCTTCTTTCTTTGTCCCACTTTGGCATTCCATGGTATCATCTGAGAAATAAAACACAGAAACTATTAAAACTTTAAAAAAAAAATACAACATTCAGCTCAGCTGTGATGTATATCTCTAATCTTAAAATGGAAAAATCAAGATACTGAATTTCATCACACTTACTACAATATTGTTAATACAGGAAAGGCAAAAAAGAAAAAGGAAAGATGATAAAAATCAGTTACAAAATGGCACATGTGCCGTCTTTCTTTTGATACATGTGTCAATGAACCAAATCAGTGGCCCCTCTTAATAATTAAATTGCTCCTGGATTTTTCTTTCCTCACAGTCGTTACTCAATCTCCTAGTTCTGAACGTTTTCACTGACTGTCGCCACTGCCTGAGAAGGCTCCACCTCCTCACTTCCACCTTCTGGTTTCCTGGCTTCCTTCAAGTACCAACTATAAAATTCCACCTCAGGCATCCATCTGTAGATGAGACCATTCAGAGCAAATGCTGAAAGAGAGAAAGTTCAAGACAGGGCTTTAAGGTATGTGCACAATTAGGAGGTAGAATCCAGCAAAGGAGAGCAAAAGAGAACAAAAGGAAACCAAGAGAGGGTGGGGATTAAAAAAAAAAGCTATAGAAGAATAACATTCAAGAGGTGATCAACAGCATCGAATGCTGCAGAGATCAAGGAGGATGAGGTTTAAGAAAAATCCACTGAATTTGTAAATTTAGAGATTATAACTTTTGAGGAAAAAAAGTTTCAATTAAATAATGAGGTCAGGCACTAGCCTTCCAAAGAGCTGAGAAAGCAGGGAGGAGAAAAAGCAGAGGTTAATGAGTAGTAGGACAGCTTTTTCTAAAAGGGAAGAGAGATGCAGGATGGTTAGTGCATGGTGGAGTCAAATAATGGCTTGTTTATTTTGTAGGCATTTCTGGGAACTATGGCTGCTGGCCAGAACCTCCCGAACCTTACTGCTGTTCTCTAGAGAAAGCCCTCTGTTCTTAACAAATGTCTACAGTATACTCAGTACTAGTTCATTTCTAAAAATGCTTGGTTAAGTGATACCATTTTTAAATTACTGCTGAAATAGGGCGTAAAGACTTCACATCATCAATGATTTGCTGATATTTATGCTCAAACTCATAATTTTTGAACAATGATTGCACTCATTTTTTTTTTTGGATTAAGACTACACCAAAATAGTGTTTATTGAGCCTGGCAAAAGGATTATTGTTTACTCTTGCTCCTAAGACTAATTGTTAAGACTCTTTTTAAAATAGTCTCCTCTAGATGTGCTAAGAGGACAAAAAGACTTGAGCGAAGACACAGAAAGGTTCAGAAACACCATCCACAAATGATAAATTACAAACCCACAAAACAGGGGAGCTGAATTTGACCTCTTGGGTTGTTCCTGGCTCTAAGGATATGACCTTAAGAGAATGATTTTTATTAATAATCACATTTTTACTTCTGAGTAAAAATCTAGAAATTTTAAATATGCTTGAGGAAATACTAGTTTTTATTTCCTGAGCAAATAAGGAATTTAATATCATATTAATGTCAAGCTAAAACATTGTGTACCTCAAGCAGATACACAAGAAAAAAACTACAATGAAATCAAAGTTACCAATATATGAGACCAAGTTAAAGTCAAAAAAGCTTCTAAAACATTAATCATAGTTTTTCAACATCTTAAGCAGTTTCAGGATTCAGAATGTACTTCTTGGTATAAACCACCAGAATTGAGAAACACAATCATTTGCTGAAATAACCTTTTTAAAAAATCTTTACATCATGGTATAAGGAGCAAAGAAAAAATATCAAAATATTGAAAATGGGTGGCAAATTTAAAATTTCTTCTAAATAAGCATGAATCATTTTCCCTACCTCCCCCATAAACAAACACATTTGTTCTTTTTTTATAATAAAGTAGCAAAGGATGTTAACTGGAAAAAAGAAAGGCTACCAATGTTACCTAATAGTTAGGAATGCCGCAAGTTAAAAACATAGGGGCAATATTTCTTATAAAAGTTTAGTATGCTAATTTAAAAGTTTTTTTAAAACTAATTTCATAATGATGCCGACATAATCACAAAACCACAAACAATTAGGGCTAGAAAAGACCATGGCAATCATGTAATCCAACTACCTGATTTCTGAGTTGCAAGAATTGAGTCCCAAGAAGTAACATGACTTGCTTGAGGTCACACAGCTAGTCAGAAGCAAACTGTGACAAAAACCCATATATCCTGATTTCAAGTCCATTACACTTTGCACTACATCGAAATGTCCATGTTGGGACTATCAGTGTATGTCTCAGGTGACAAGATAACCAAAGAGGAACGTACGTGCACAGAAACTCCCCAACTTAACAGACATTCACTAATACAAAGAGCTGGTTATGCCCCTCTCCAGGCTTCCCAAAGAATAAATATTAATTTATCACCGTCCCTAGTAACTCCTTACACATTGACTAATAAACTCCCCTCTATACTATTTATGATAAATGGAGTTGCCAGATTCACATCACCTTCAATCACAGGCAAAATTTAAGAAATAAAAAATCTCTCCTATGTTCTTTTCTGTTTTGTTTCATTACAACCTAGTGCAGCATTTCTACTCTCTTTAAATGCAAACTTACAGTATATTTTAGCTACTGAGTTTAGTTTTGGTATTATGGCATCATGGGTTATACAGGTTTTTGTGAATTAAACTGGGAACCTTAATAACCATTTGGCTATGTAGTATAGTAGAATAAAGCCTGGTAATGAAATGAGAACTCTGGGTTTGAATCCCAGATTCCAGACCGAATACAGTACTTATATGATCATGAAAAAGTCACTAATCCTCCCTGAACCTCAGTGGGCACTGCCTCAGACAAACTAAGACCTGGGAAAGACCTTAATTTTAAAAGGCCAAGGTCACCCACTGCACCCTGGACCACTGCCAGTCATCGTGACTCCGTCTTGCTACTGGTGTCCAACGACTCTGGAGGAGAGAATAAGGCTGGTGATTTTACAGAGCTCCGCCTCACTTAAATCCATTTCACCCACAAGTCAATACATCACCCTCATGATCACTGATCCTCTTGGAGAATGCTTTGTATACCTTAAAGTGTTACATATAAACATAAGGAGTTACTTTGTTTCTCTGTAAGGCAGTGTGGCCTAAAAGACAGAGAGGCTGCCGCGAGTCTCTGGGACCCGGTTTCAGGTCCTTGCTTTCACACATACAGGCTAAGTACCAACATGCTAGGCACTTAACCTCTCAATACCACATACTTAAGATCAAATGAGACAGTATTTGTGATGCACTTAGCACAGTGCCTAGGACATCTAGGTGCTACACGGATGCTTATTCCCCTCCATCCCCCCCTCCCGGAAATTAGATACAAATTACAATTTGTATCAGATTAGAATTTCCACATTGAGAGTCCCCTACTTAGGTGAAATCACATCCAGGGCTTCAATGCAACTCCACTTAATCTCCCTCCCCCCCCCCGCCCCCCGCAAAAAAAGAAAAAAGTTTCATGAGAAAAACAGACTCAGTGTTCCAAACAAATTTACTCAGTCACAAGACCCAAGGCCAGAAGGAACTTGAGAGGTCATCTAGAAAAGGGCCTTCATTTTTAACAGAGAAGGAAACTGAAACCTAAAGAGAGGATGTGGGTTATTCAGAGTCCCACAGGTAGGAAGGGGTAGGGTGAGTATTGGAGTTCATATCATGACAGCAAGTTCAGCATTTTTCACTGCATCACTCATCTACCTTCAAATAAACTTCTAGAACATGTAATAGTAATGGAATTTAAAGATTCCCCTGTATTGGCTTGGTTTTTGGTTTGATTGTGTTAAAACCCAGAGCTTGTGAATCCCACTTGTGGGATGGACTTGTTGACATGAAAAGAGAGGGCTGAACTGGGAGGAGCTGGTGACGTAGATTTGGAGAGACACAAGAGAGAGGCAGAAGAACTTTTTGGAAGCAGCACCTTGGAGTCAGAGAGAGACTGTGAGGATTGCTGAGGGCCAGTTTGAACTGCCCAGGACTTTTGAGAGCTGCCCCCGGAGCTGCCAAGGACTGAGGAGACATGGCTGTTATGCTGGTACTTTGTTTTGATGTTGTTTTGCCAGATGTGTCCCCTGGTGAAAGACAGTCCTGTTTTGCAGAGGTCTTGGTACCTTGCTGTTGGTTCAGAGCCACTGAGACTGTTCTGCAGACAGAGAGTGAATTAATGAGGACAAAGGCAATGTATCTTGTGGTCTTGCTAGGCTTTGTCTCCCCAGCAACAAAGATTGCCGAAAACTTGACTCATGTCAAGATGAAGAAAAGACCTCTCTTTGGGTATTAAATGCTGTGCTTAAGCTTGTTGTAACTCTGGGGTAGATTCAACTGTGATCCAAGGGTGGGGAACTTTTGACTTTTTTGTGCTCTGTGACTGACCAAATGAATGTACTTAACTTATGATTGGAAACTAATCACCATTTGAGAAGAGGGGCTTTGGGACGGACTAAATGAATTATAATGTCCAGGGGTGGGGTAGAACTTGGAGATTATTGAATCACACTTTGTAAATGCTGTATTTTGAATTATGCTATATGTTGATTCCCTCTGTTCTTAATTTGTCACTGAATAAAATGGAGAGCACCTATGCTGGTATTTTGAACCTTGGGAAGTTGCCTTTGCTTGGCATTACAGAACATAACTCATTTTCAAACTGGAAAAGGTACCTCATGCATTTATTGGCTTACTCTAGATAAGCCCAAAAACAGTAGCACCAATATACAGATATACTTACAATAATATGATCTCATTTCACTAGAATGTTCTGTGAATAAAACGGTCTAAATAATTTTATTTCCCAATCAACTAAGAAAGTTAAGAATAAAATTATTGGGCAGCTAGGTGGCACAGTGAATAAAGCGCCGGCCCTGGAGTCAGGAGGACCCGAGTTCGGTTCTGGCCTCAGACACTTAACACCCACACACACGAAAAAAAAAACTAGCCATGTAACCTTGGGCAAGTTACTTAACCCCAATTGCCCTCCAAAAGGCAAAAAAAAAGAAATAAAATTATTCTTTTTTGTTTCAATCCTTGGTGGAAATATTCCTTTTTTTTTTTGCTTTTTTTTTTTTTTAGAGGGAAGGCAAGGCAATTGGGGGTAAATGACTTGCCCAAGGTCACACATCTAGTTTTTGTGTTAAGTGTCTGAGGCCGCAGTTGAATTCAGGTCATCCAGACTCCAGGGCCGGTGCTCTATTCACTGCGCCACCTAGCCACCCCTGGAAATATTTCTAAATTCTAAGAGTAACAGCTAACATTTACGTAAGGCAGCTAGGTAGCACACCTGGTGTCAGGAAAATCTGAGTTCAAATCCAGTTCCAAAGGCTTACTAGCTGTGACCTTGGGCAAGTCACTTAACCTCTCT
>NW_027187361.1:18004736-18036436 GCF_028583685.1 Petaurus breviceps papuanus | reverse complement strand
AGGAAATAGGTGCTATTATTATCTCTATTTTACAGATGAAGAAACTGAGTCAGAGAGGTTACCAGGGCCACAGTGCAAATAATAATAATAATAATAATAACTACCGTTTATAGAAGGCTTTAAGATTTGTAATGAGTTTTACATATATTATCTCATTCAAACCTCACAACTACCCTAAGAGTTGGATGCTATTATCCTCTCCATTTTACAGATGAGGAAACTGAGGCAGATAGTAGTTACGCGATGGTCCAGGGTCCCAGAGCTAGCAAGGTTCTTAGGCTGTATTTGAACTCAGGTTTTCTTGACACCAGGTCCAGCACTCTATCCGTTCTGCTAAAAATGGTCAAAAAAGCATAGTGAAGATTTCGAATGCCAGAGATATGAAAGGGACGTGTGGGAGGGTGTATGGGGGTGTTTATTTATCTATTTATTTATGTATATATGGATTCAAACTGCACTCTCTCCAGAACATTACTCTCATTTTAAAAGGTTCCTGTTGGTATTTTTTAATCTCTTACATAAGACTGTTGGCTACCATTTGCCTTTTCCTAAAAATACATCATAGAATAAATTACAGCTGACAGTTCCAATTAAATGTGGTTCCAGATGACGCTTTTTGCTTTTACTGTTAATCTTAATATAAAAAGGAAACTGACTGGAATTAAGGCCTTGAAATTGTGAGATTTTATATTAGAGAAAAGCAAAAAATAGTCAGACGGATTCCCCTTGAACCTGTTGCCTTACAAACACATACATAACACACATCTTTCATGAGACACTATGTTATCTTGGTCTCATCTTATAAGGTCATGGAAATTATTTTAACAGCTATGACAACCTCACAAATATCCTAAGAGTAGATTAATTTTGGCAGAAGTCTATTTATAGATTTAAAAATAAGAGATTATGTTTCTTTTTATGTTCAGTTAAATTAATGACAGAATAGGATGGGATAAAAGGAGAAATGGGTGAAGTTATCAGTGTTGAGTGGGAAGGGATGGTAATCACCTGGACTCATTCACCTAGGAAAAGTTATAACGTGGATATAAATCACTCTCCAAAAATAGATGCTCATCAGATTGCCAAATAAACTGTTTTCATGCAGAGCTTGTACAAGATCACTGCTCTTCAGGAAAATGCATATGGTCTCTTCCAAGGTTTACACTGCTAATAAGCATCCGCTCCAGACCTTCTTTCCACCACTCTCTCCTATGTGCCCAGGAGACCTCACTTCTGACTTTGCTGAGAAAACAACCATGAAAAATCCCATCTTCCCTACTTCACACTTCAAGTTCTTCACATCTTCAACCATCATTTCTTCTCTTGCTCCAATCTGAGGAAAACATGGTTTTTCTTGACAAGACCAACTCCTGAACTCACTGACTCCAGGACAATTGACCCTTTGATTACTCCTCTCGCCTTCAACCTCGTCTTTATCAGAACTCATCAACCTTCCCTCAAATGCAGCCCTCTTCCAAATGTCACCATTTCTACTCGACTTCACCACCCAGTCCCCCAGCCATAGAATTTCATCCTCAACTCTTCCCTCTCCCCACCCCATATATGCAATAAGCTGCCAAATCTCCTGTCATAAGTGAACCCTCAATAAAAGAGCCCCCACACATACCTACTGCCTCCACTTCTTCCCCATTCCCACTCACTTCTCAATCCCTTGCCAGCTGGCTTCTGACTCTGGAACTGCCTTTACAAAGTTACCAACCAATTCCTAAGAGTGAATCTAATGACCATTTCCAAGCCCTCATCCCTGATCCTGGATCCTCTCCCTTCTCTTGGTTCTCACGGCTGCTCTCTCTTATTTCTCCCTCCTACCTGTCTAATTCTTCTCAGTCTCCTCTGTTGAATCATCATGGCTCTATGTCTTGTGTGCTCAACTGTCTTTAATTGTCTTTTCCTTAACCATTTTATCAGCTCCTATTGTCTCAAATCTCTATATCCAACTTTAATTTCTCTCCTGAACTCCAGTTCTGCACCACGCTTTACACACTATTAACATCTCAAACTCAGTATGTGCAAAGAATTCATCATCTCCAATAAACACACCTCTCCCTGTCCCTCCTCCAAACTTCCCAGTTTCTAATGAGAGCACCATGCTTCCCCTTGGCTTGACATCTCAGTCATCTATGATTCACTCCTTTCTTTCACCCCTCAAAGCCATTCTGGCTCCCACATATCTTTCTAGATTTGTTTTATATTACTCTCCTTCATAAGGTCAATGCTGTCATCAAACCAACCTACTAACTATTCTCTGAACTAGACCTCTGCTCTCTGCAACTTTTTAGAGGTCAGGCCTGCAATGCACAACCTCCTCACTCCTACTTCTGGCCTCTTTTTTCAAGGCTCAACTCAGATGCCACTACCTGCAGAAAGTTATTCTTGATTCCGTCCTACCCCAAGACCTCCACTTGTTAGAGTTCTCTCCCTCCTCAACTTATCCTATATTTACGTGTGTGTCTTCCCAGTATAACATAATCTCTTTAAGGGATTATTTCATCCCCAGGGCCTTGCACATTAGTACTTAAATAACTGCCATACTAAATTGAAGGTCCTCTGAACCTTGCAAATAATCTAAGAAATCACAGGAAACAAAAGAAATGAGAATATACTAAAACTCTCATGGCAAAGGAAGCATATACAAGTAAGTCAAGATGGAGTTAACAAGATGCTGAAAACCAGCATCAGGGCAAAAAGAAGATGAATGCAACACATACTGAGAGTTCTGATGACGGAAGAGAATGTTAAGTGATGTGCAAAGATGACAAAAATTTATTGAGCAGGAGGCTCTAGGTGGCAGTATTTCACACGAGGCACAACCTAATTTTAGTAACAAACAAAACCATTTCAACTGGTATGAGCATAAATATCAGCTTCAATCTGGCCACACAATGGCAGAAACCCACTCATGTTACACAAGGCAATTTTTTAAAAGGTGTCAATATGAAAATTTTTATATATTTGACAAGTCTATCAAGTCTTCTTGGAGTTAGAATCAAAATTGCAAGAGGTCTAGTTTAAAATTTAGTGTTATGCTAATGTAGAGAACAGAGTTCCATGTAAACCAAAAATATCCACGACAACAATTAACATTAGCAAAAGTTGCACACACACACACACACACACACACACACACACACACACACACACACCCCTCTAATTCCATTTATGAAACTTTCTGAAATGTTCTGGGGTTGATGAAATCACTACAATGTCATCTGCAAAAAGAAACATCTCAAGGATTGCATCATCTAAAGAGAGTATCTCCTCCACAGGCATTTTGTGCTGGCTCTCCTTCTAAGACAAAGGCCAACATCTTTGGCATGTAAATATCTCCCAGTTCTATGCTTCAATCCATGCAGAGTATCATTAAACAAGTTTTCTTCTGTTATATCTTTCAAGGAATAGTGAATAATTTTAATGTATGCAAGGGAAACACTTTGAAGATAAGCCTTTGAAGAGTTTTTTTCAATAGACCAAATCAAGTGTTGGGGTTTTTTTTAATAGCCAACTAGCATTAAGCACACTAGCATCTCAGAACCCTTACATTTTTCAGTCAATTGTGCAATGATAAAGATACAGGGTGTTGTGGAATATCACTTGTGAAAACCTGCCTGTTCCCCACAAATATTCATATAACTGATGTCCTCCACATATGACATTGAATAGTTACCAAGATTTCTCTAAGCTGTCTTTTTTTTTTTAATAAGGTTCGACTTTTTCTTCTTGAAAAGATACTTGGTCTACTCCAGCCATGTAACACTAGAGGTACAAGCCTTGCTTTGACCATAATAGAGAAGTTCCTTTCCACTGGGCACAGGTATCAGACCCAAGGATCCTGTTCCCAGCCCTGGTCAATGGTTCCTGGATCTAAGGGACCCAAAAAGAAGGGAATCCTTGCCACTCTAAGGCAGTGCAAGGCTTCGACTCTCAGCCCCTGCCCTGAGACACAGGATTTAGACTCTCTCCCTTGCTTCCTCTGGTAAGGACTGATAAATCTAGTAAGCCATAAAAGGCTGTCAAGATTCCTAGTTCCAACCCTGATCAGACTCATAGACCTAAGAGGAAATAGAAGAGTCCCCTACTGCTGAGGCATGGGGTTTAGGTGCACCTGCAAGATTCCTAGTCACAGCCCTGCTCAGTGATTTCTGAATCTAGAAGGAAAGGGGATTCTCTACCTGAAGTATAAGGTTGAGTGAAAACAAAGTGTGGCACCTAGGCTTCCCCATTCCACCTTATCCATTGAGATGCAAAAAGTTCTACTGGAAACCAATCTCAGCTTTGGTCAGCAGATCATGAGCAAAAGGGGGGTATCAGTGATCAAGTCTGACCTTTATCTGTCTAGGTGGTTTGGCTGGATTCTAACAGGAAGTTTTATTAGCAGTGCACTAACACTCACCACTAGCCGAGGCCAGCAGGCAATGCAAAGAGGGTCCAGTAGCCAGCAGTGAGACCGGGTGAGGGGGGAGGGTTGAGAAGAGAGGGAAGACCCCCCACTCAGGTTGTTAAGTAATATCTGTAAGATGGAAGAGTTCATCTCTGGGCATCAGTCAAGGGTGGAAAACATCCAAGTTGTCAACAGATTGACAACAAGTGCCCCAAAGACTAGAGACTGAGTGGGAGTTTTCTGGTGCATTCTCCCACCCCAAGCATCTGAGCAGTGGCAGAACTTATCTTGAGATGCAGGGTAGGTGCTAACTTCCGACCATCCCATCAGTGACAGCCTTATGCCAAGGATCAGGGTAAGGGATGGCAGCTTATCATAATAAACAGTCAGAGGAGACCAAGGCATGGGGGTGGGAGTCAGCAAACTAGCTAGGAAATTTCCACAGCAAAGTAAAACTGTGTCACAAGTCAAAGTAAGAAGGGCCCCAGGTAACAAAATGGAGCTTAAGAAACATCAAATGAAAACACAGCAAAACATGTCCACTACAAGCTGTTTTCCCCTCTTTGTATTCTTTAATGTAATTTTCACTTCCTCAAGAACCACATCTACGACAATTGCTCAGATTCCAAATGTGATGAGGAAGCACAGTCTCCAGCTAACTTTTTCTCACAGTGTTCATGGGACTTCTGTCTGTGATCTACAAACCTTTGGTCCCTCTTTTTCCTTACTCTTGGATAACATTTCCCTACATATTTTTGCTATTCTAGATACCCACGTACCCCTCTGCACTAAAGTCACTGAGTATATATGCTGATCCAATATGGAAGGAATACTTACTTAGTCAAGATTTTTGCAGAACTTCTCTCTCTCTTCAGTCTGTACAATAAATGTTGGCACACAGGCTTTCATTACTCTCATGATGAACCTTTTGCAAACTCTTTTACAAAGCACTGCAATAAGGTAACCAAACATCACACAGAGTAATGTTCCCTCTTGCCTTTGGATGAGTATTAAAGCAAGCTCTATTAAAATAAAGCTAGCAGTCATCCCTCCATTTAGCTCCTTCTACTTTCTGCTAGGTGGTGTAGCAGGTAGAGCGCTGGGCCTGGAATCAGGAAGACAGAACTTCCTGTGTGACCCTGGCCAAGTCACTTGACCCTGTTTGCCTCAGTTTCCTCATCTGCAATATGAGCTGGAGAAGGAAAAGGCAAACCACTCCAATATCTTTGCCAAGAAAACCCCAAATGGGTCAAGAAGAATCAGTCATGACTGAAATGACTGAACAACAACATCATAAACCAGGCACTGTTTTGGGTGCTGAGGACTGTGAAAAATGATTATTAATAACCAATATCTTGGGGAGGTCTACAGCTTCCCCTCCCCCACTTCCAAAGCCTTAACTTTAAGTTCATTTTTTTTTTCTTCAGTAGGACATCACTGATAATGAATGCCACAGACTCTCCTTTTCCTGGTCAGCTCCCCCACCTCCACCCCCATGACCCCTCCAAAGTTTGCAAGGAAATTAATCTAAAGTAGGGAAGCCCACAGTGTCCTACTCAAGCCTGGGTGGAGACAGATTCTTCTGCCTAGATAACCCAGTGCTGGAGTGGTCTGGTAAAGCTGGGGATGGTCTGTATAAAGGTATTTTCTCTATTTTCTCAGTACAAGGGTACTTTGTGAGAAATAAACAAACAACCTAACAGTGGTCTTTCTTGGAAGGAACTCTGAAGGTTGACAGGATACAAAAAAATAAAATAATTCCTGCCCTCAAAGACCTAACATTCTACTGGAGGAAAGATTATTTAATGCACAAAAAGTAAAATGAATACAAAATATATTCAAACTAACTCCTAGGGGCAGGCACGAGCATGTGAAGAGAATCAGAAAGATGACCCTTAAGTTCAGCCTGAAAGAAGGTTTGGATTCTGTGAGGCATGGGAAGCACTGCTGGGGAGAGGGAAGGCAGTATTGCCGAAACGACAGCTTTTGCAATAGTACAGATATGGGAAAGAAAATTCCATGTATGGAGAATGGCAAGTAAACGCTCTGAGGTTTTCCCAACAAAGTCTTCTGTTCAACTCTTTCTTGTTTCCCTGATCCATACCTGGAAAAAATATTCAGGCACATTCAAACCACTAAACATAAACGCCATTTCTCCATCTGCTGTCTTTTTGGATCATATCCTGCCTAGCAGCTTTAGCAGCTGAGCCTGTAGTAGGGAGAGAAACAATTATTTTCCCCTTCTAGTCCATTAGGGCTCCAGAAGAGGTGATAATGTCAATTGAAAATAAACCAGTGGGGGGCAGCCAGGTAGCACAGCGAGTAAGAGCACCGGCTCCAGTGTTGAGAAGACCTGGAGATCGAATCCTGGGCTCAGACACTTAGCACCCACCCAGAAACACCTGGCCGTGTAACCTTGAGCAAGTTACTTAACCCCAATTGCTTAGGGGCGGCCAGGTGGCTCAGCGAGTAAGAGCACCAGCTCCAATGTCGGGATGACCTGGATCACATCCGGGCTCAGATACTCAGCACCACACCCAGAAATAATAACTGGCCGTGTAACCTTGAGCAAGTTACTTAACCCCAATTGCTTTTAAAAAATAAATAAATAAATAATAAACCAGTGGGTTTTCATCATTAGTGAGAACTCAAAAGAACTGCTAAAGTACATTTCCAAAGAAGATTATAAATAGAATAAGATGAATGACACTTAAAATTCACTCAAATATCAGTTTTTTCCAAGGATTACAAATATGTATCTTCCCTGCCTTTGAGTGTCCTGGTTTTTGTATTTTCTCTGTCATCAAAATCTCTCTAAGTCCTCCTTCACTTCCCCTATCCTCACCTTCTCTAATACATACAAGAGATTTTAAACGAAATAAGATTTCTATCTGGAAGGTGCTTTAAAACCTAACTGCAACCTCTTCATTTTATAGGGATAAGGAAATTTGAAGCCAGAAGAGCTAAGTCACTTATAAGATTAAAGATTTAGTACTAGGAGGAACTTTAAGGGCTATTTAGCCCAACTGCCTCACTTTACAAAAGAGATAAATAAGGCCCAAAGAAGCTAAACTGATTTACCCGAAGTCAAATTGGTAGCAAGTGACAAAGGCAAGATGTGACAGCAGCTCCTTTGACTTCGAAGGCAATGTGTTCATTAGCGTCGCATGGCAGCATGCAGTTCAGTGTAAAGTCCACATGTTCAGAACCAAGGCTGCAGTGAAATTACTTGATACAACACAAGCAAGTGCTGACAGAAACACCTCGGATTCATTACATGTTTGATTTTTAATTCATTTTTGGTCGCTGAGCATTCATTCAGAAACCTCTTACTGTTGCCAAATTTTTCACAACCCCATATGGGGTGGTAACCCACAGTTTAAGAAGTAAAGGGTCTATACTAAGACAAAAAGAAGCTGAAATTTGCATCAGTAGAGGAAACATTCACATAATTGAAATCAGAAATCCTCAAGTAGGGAAATTATAAGTATTACTTGATATTGCTGCAACTATTTCATCAGTCTATCAATTCTTTAGTTAGGATATTTTATTTATTGCCATCACCAGATAATTTAAAAAATTCAAAAGGTTGATTTAAATTACAAAAGAGTAACATTCTAACTAATAAGGTTCTACAAGAAAAATCAGCTATACTAACCAAAATGAAGTGGGATTTTTGTCTCCTTGAGTTATCTATGCTTAGGCAGCTAGGTGACACAGTGGATGGAGTACTGGGCTTTTTCTTCAAGAAGACCTGAATTCAAAGCCTACCTCGGATACTTACTAGCTATGTAACCATGGACAAGTCACTTAACCTCTGTTGCCTCAGTTTCCTTAACTTTAAAATAAGGCAAATAATAGAGTTTACCTCCCAGCACTGTTGTGAGGTCCAAATGAGATGATATACATACAACACTTAACATATTGCCTAGCACATAGTAGGAACTATAAAAAAAATAGCTCTGACAATGATGATGATGTAGTTCAGCCATATTGAATTCTACCTCATGAAGAAAATCACCCGTCTCATTTTTTTCTCCTACTTTCACTGTGACTCAGTTTTTTAGAAAGTACTATGAAAGTAGAATAAAAATAAAGCTTCCACGGTGTGGTTTTTATTTTTGTCTTTTTGGAGACGGGAAAGCAGGGCAATTGGGGTTAAGTGACTTACCCAAGGTCACACAGCTAGTACGTGTTAAGTGTCTGAGGCCAAATTTGAACTCAGGCCCTCCTGACTCTTGTGCTGGTGCCACCTAGTTGCCCCCACAATTCTTATCAAGAAAAAAAAGTCAATTAAGTTTTTCTATCAACTTGTATATATTGATGCTCAAAAACACTTAGTATCCGTCAAAATAAATTCTCCAATCAGTCTTCAAGATTTCTGAAATGAAGTCTTCCCAGATAAAATATTTCAATACGACTAGCTTGCCTATGTACAGAATTGACAGAAAAGCTACCAATATGCAAAAGAAGGTAACTAAGGTATTTTTGCAGCATAAAACAAGATTCTTTTCCTTTGTTTTTATAATCAGAAAATACACAACTACTATATTTATGGTATAACAGGTAGGATACTGGCCTTGGAGTAAGAAAGACTGGTTCAAATATTAAGCTGGCTGTGTTTTTGTTGTCTACCAGAAAATTCTGGTATCCAAAGGATAGATGGGGGTAGCATTTGCAGGTAGGAGGGCTGTCCCTGGTCTCCTGAGAATTCTGCTTTCCCTCTCTACGCTGTTAATGCCAAATATGCTTCTTTCTACCTTTATAGGTATGGTTTCATATTCTCAGACTCTGTTAATTTTGAGACAGAGATATATAGATACTTATATGACATGCTATGAACAAATTATTTCAGTCCTAAGACTTATGGGAATCCTATGTATCAGAGTAAAAGGCCCTAAAATCGTATCAGTACTGAAGAAACCTGGAGCTATAAAGAACATGTCAGTGAGGACTAAATGGAGTGGAGTGACAAAAGGGTCCAAACGCTCAATCCAACAAGTGGCCACAGGTGCACGCCCAACACTGGGGTGACTTGTGGCCCTGAGTTATGTTCTTGTTTACACCACAACTTCCTAGTGATGTAGCTCTGGCTTCCTTACTCAGAAGTGTTTTATGAGCACCCACAGCTGGCTGGCAACCTTTCCACCAAACTCCTCGGTCCAAGTTTAGATCGCAGGCTGCTCTGTTACAGACTTTGGTGTCAGCAGGCCTCTTGGCCATCTCCTAATTCTATTAAGAATACCACCCTATGTCTGGCTCTCGCTTCAAGTTAGTCTTCAGACATTGCTGACTCTAGAAAGAACATGAATGTGCTCAGAACTCATGCAGAAGAAGGCTAGTCTCTGGAATATAAATTGCAACTGAGGAAAGGAATGAGATGGCAACGTGAGATTTAATTAATTGTTCATATACTCATACCTGATCACAGTCAACACATCTGAACCCCTATAGGTCATCCCCCAAACCCTTTATTCCCATCTCCCTCAACGCACCAAAACCAAAGTCCCAACCAAAATTACCCACCCCTTCCACTGTGCCCTCCAGAATGCCTGCTCCACAGCCAACAAACCTGCTTTCATCTTAAATCTGGTCTCCTTCCATTCTGACACTCCCCCAATGACACAGCCTCACCAGCCGTTCTTCCCAGGACCAGCTACACCTTCACTCCTCCTCAGGTCACTGGTTGAGGGCAAGGAATTGCAATACTCCTAGCTCCCCACTGACAATTCCATGTTCTGTCCCTACATCTATGGCTCAGTAAAGTCTCCTTTTCTGCAATCCACTGAATCCACATCTTCCAGCCCATCGATGTCCTGGTAGCTGCTGTCGACCAGCCTCCAGGACCTCCTTCTCCTTGCTCAGAGCACCTATTCACAATCGCTCTCGTCCCCAGCTCATGCCATCACACTCTGACCTCCCCGTTTCCCCACTGCTCATTTCCCTCCATCCGCTCCCCTCCCACCTCAGGTATATACAAGATCATCATGCCTCCATACCACCTCCACCTGCTCCACCTTCAGGAAGCCTGAAGCCCCTTCTCTGATCACATTCCACTGGTTTCCCACCTCTCCCAACCAAACCCTGCTCTCCTTAAACATCCCGGCCTCTACTCCCTTGATTCTATTTTCTCTCTTCCCACTTTTTTTTTTTTTGCCTTTTGGAGGGCAATTGGAGTTGAGTAACTTGCCCAAGGTTACGCAGCCGGTTTATTTTTTGTGTGGGTGTTAAGTGTCTGAGGCTGGAACCGAACTCGCGTCCTCCTGACTCCAGGGGCCGGGGCTTTACTCACTGCCCACCTAGCTGCCCCCTCCCACTCTCTTAACTCCCTACAATCTGGAAACTTCTCTGTCCAAAGTTACCAAAGAGTTTCTAACTGCCACATCTAATAGTCTTTTTTCTCAATACTCATCCTTACTGACCTCTCTACAGCATGTCATACTGCTGATCACCCTCTTCTCCTCGATACACTCTTCACCCTAGATGTTCAAGACAACATTGTCTCCGGGTTCTCCTCAGTTCTCCCCCCGGCTACCACCTCTGCACCAGCCATTCTCTCCTTTCCCATCGTGACCTCAAGTTCAAGCTCAATCAGTTCAGCTACACCCCGTCCTCTTCTCAGGCCCTGAACCCCTTTGTCATATCAATGACTGTGTCTTACCAAGTTTCAGATTTAGATCGCTCCCACTCTCCTCTGCCTTCACTCCTACAAATACGCTTGCTGAACGAAGGTAGAGAAATCATGCAACTTTTCTGACTGGGTGCACTACAGATTCATGTCACACAACCTCTCTGGGCTCTCGCTGTTGCTAGGCAGTCCTTTCACACCCCTTTTTCAATTTACTATCCCACGCTCCATAACAGCTCTTCCAGACATTTCATCTCTCCTCAAGCTTCCTATGGCTCTGCCACCTCCCACTCCCTCGGCTGACAACCCTGCCTCATAAACTACTGAAAAAACTGAGCCCATTCACCTGGAGCTCCCTCTTCTCTTCTCCTCCCCACCTTCTATCAATGAGATACCTTCTGCCACTATTTCCTCCTTCACCCCAGTCTCAGAAAAAGAGGTGGCACTCTTGCCAAGGCAAACTCCTCTACATGTACTAGGGATCCCATTCCATCCCATCTTCTCCTGGAGACTGTTCCCTCTGTCATTCTCATTCTCTCAATTACCTCTCTCTCTAATGAATCCTTCCCTACTGCCCACTCATGTCTTCCCCCTCCTCATAAACCCCTCACCTGATCTTTCCATTCCTGCTATCATCCTTTAATCTCCTCTGCTTTTTTGGCTACACACCTTAAGAAAGCAATCTACAGGGCGGCTGGTGGTGCAGTGAATAGCGCACCAGCCCTGGAGTCAGGAGGACCTGAGTTCAAATTCGGCCTCAGACACTTGACACAATTACTAGCCATGTGACTTTGGGCAAGTTACTTAACCCCAACTGCCCTCAAAACAACAACAATCTACAACAGGCGCCTCCACTTCCTCTCCTCTCGCTCCCTTAACTCCTTGGGATCTAGCTTCTGACTTCAACCAAAACTGCTCCCTCCAAAATGACCCGTGATCTCCTAACTGCCAAAGAGGATGGCCTTTTTTCAATACTCATCCTTCTTGACCTTTCTGCACCCCTGACACTGACAATGACCCTCTTTCCCTTAGGTTTAGGTTTCCTTAGATTTAGAGGACACTATACTCTCCTCCCATCTATCTGACCACTCTAGGTGTCCCCAAGGGCTCGGGCCTAGCCGTCTTCTCTTCTTCAGCTTGACCACTTTACTCAGTGATCTCATCAGCTCCCACTGACTGATACCATCTGTATACTGATGATTCTCAAATTTACCCCGTCCTGTCCTAACCTCTCTGCTGGCCTCTGATCTCACATCTCCAACTCCTTTTAAACATCTCCAATCAGACGTCCAATAGGCATCTTAATCTCAACATGCCCAAAACTGAACTCATTCTTTTTTCCCCTAAGCCATCCCTGCCTTCCTAATTACTATCGAGGACGTCACCATCTTCCCAGTCCCCTAGATTCACAACGTAGATGTAACCCTCCACTCCTCACTCTCTCTCACCCTCCTCCGCCTATGCCCATCCCCATCAAATCCAATGTTTACAAGGACTGTCAATATTTGCTGGGAGTGGCTAGGTGGCACGGTGAATAGAGCACAGGCCCTGGAGTCAGGAGGACCTGAGTTCAAATCCAGCCTCAGACTCTTCACACACAAACTAGCCTTGTGACCTTGGGCAAGTCACTTAGCCCCAATTGTCCTGCCTTCCCCCCTCCGAAAAGCTAAAAAACAAATTTTAAATTCTAAAAATTAATATCTGCGATATGTCTTGAATATGTGCCCTTTTCTCTCTCTGACACTGCATGTGTGGTACATGCCCTCCTCACTTCACACCCAGTCTATCAGAATAGCCTGCCACAGGTCTCTTCCCCACCATGCCACCCCATTCTCCGTCCCACCACCCAGCACTGGTTTTCCTACAGCACTAGTGCTCTGACCATGGCACTCCCCTACTCTCCCCCGCTCCATAAGCTCTAACTGCTCCCTATCCCCTCCAATCTCCACTCCAAAGTCCTTCGCAGCCTCCACCTTTCCAGTCTTCTTACACCTTGACCCTGCGACAGAGCCCATCTGACTGCCCCACCAAAAAGACACTCTGTTTCTTGGCTCTAGGAATCTGCTTTGGCTGTGCCCCATGCCTACGATGTTTCCCCTCCTCATCTCCACCTCCTGGCTTTAAGTGCCAGCTAAAACCTCACCCTCTACAGGAAGCCTTTCCCAGTCTCTCTTCATCCCAGTGCCTTCCTCTCGTTAATCATCTCCTACTTCTCCTGTGCGTGCCTTATATGCACATATCCCTATGTGTGTCCCTGATTAGATGGTGAGGGCAGGGACACTTTTTTGCCATTCTTTGTATCTCTGGTGCTTAGCACAGTGGCTGGCACACAGTAGGTGTTTAATGAATGCTTGCTGACTGCTGACTAAAAATTACTGACTGTGGTTCAATGTTCTTAGTGTTGTGTGACCACAAAATGAATTGCATTTAGTTACTACAATTGAAGTAGTTGTATATTAACCCATCAGATCTCTGAATTGGGCTAGTATATCCCATGTGAGATTTCAAAGGAAAGAAAATCACATAAATTTATCTGGGGAAGGTGAAAACAGAATAAATGCTCCTATGTCTCAAGAAAGATTTTCAAGCTTAACAGAAATCTCTGAAGGAGTCAGTAGAAGATGTGCTTACAAACAACAATGACCCAAGATTGGAGATCTGTGTAAGAAACATTACTAATTGTGCCCCTGGGAAAAAAATACATGCTGGGTATTTTCCAGAAACTCTAGCTGTAATGCCTAATTACTTGTATTTTTTCTTATTATTAACAATTACATCACCACTACAAAAATATAGTATTGGAATTTCAAATTAATCTATATGAGAACATCAGTCAGTTTTTGGTTTGTTTTTGTTTTTGTTTGGGGTGAGGGAGGGGGATTAGTAAAAAAAGGCAGGCCATACACAAATACCATACCACACCAAGTCTCTGAAAGTTTTTCAATTTGGAGCCAATGACATAGGGGGAAAAAAATGGCCATGTAATCAAGGGCCATATAAATAAAAAGCACCTTAATTTAATTGCATTTAAGGTTTTTTAAAACTAAAGAAAAATGAATATAAAATTCTATTCAATAAATACAACAATTTCATTCTTTTTTTTATCATCAAGTGAAAAAGAATAAGAGAAAATTGAAGGAAGAAGGTTACCATCTCTGTATTTGACAAAACCCTAATAAAAATCTACCAATACTGCTTTTGAGGAAAAATCCATTTTTAATCTAATTAGACCTTGCTAGAATCCGTTTCTAAGATCTTTTAATTCACACTGAAAATTCAGAAATGCTAACGTTCTTAAAATCTTCTCATTCTCAAAAGGTAATAACCCTAACCTGCTATTCTAGATAGTAAGTTGTTGCATCTCATTTCACCAAAGAATGATCTATTTTCCAATGACAATAACATCGCTATCTTGCTCACTTTCAGAATGTGCAAGATAATGACCTTAGAAAATAACAAGCTCTCTAGCCCTCATTTTCTTCATCTGTAAAATGAGAAAGCTAGCCAAAATCCCTTCCAGCTCATAAAATCCTACATTTATACTCTAAATCCTCTAGCATTATCTCAACTACAAGAATAAATGAAATCAGGTCTTGGTACTAGCATAGGAGCCAGATAACATTACACCAAAGGGCAGAACCACGCTACATGTCAGAGATAGTTTCTATCCCTACTCCACAGAGAGCAACACAGAAAATTACCTACTAATTGTTGGTATACCAATTATTATTTCTATACAAACAAAATTAAAAGGCATGAATAGTTTTAAGACAAACCAAGAAATATATACATATGTTAACATTCTTGAGATGAAAAAATTATTTTAAACATGATCTGTGATGGAAGACATTATGAAAAGGCTCCAAAAAGGCAGGAACATGATTTTTTAAAGAGAAAATATTAGTGTTTCCCAGGAAATGCTTCTATTTATTATACTAACTATTGCTTCACACTTAGTATTTGTATTCAACGTATCACCAACGCATGAAAAATCTAAGTGCCCAAGACTGAAGTTCAAATATTCATATCCAGTACATGCTACATAATTTTAGGAACATAGAATGTATATACCAGAAAAGACTGTGCAAACTAGAAAATAATAGAAATACCTTTTCGAGGAGGTAGCTCTCCATTCTGTATTAGTTCTGTCCCAGGGTATACAATTTCTCCATCTTTGACCATTTCATTCCAGAGGCCACAGAGTCCATCTCTTGTGAAAGCAAGCTAAGAAAAAGAAAAAGAAAAATATATTATAATTGACCTTAATCTATGAATTCTTAGTTAATAACCCTTTTACAAAATCTAATTTTCCATCTATATTTCATTCAACAAACATGTGAGTATACATTACACACAAGAAAGATGCTGCTTGGGGCGGCTAGGTGGTGCAGTGAATACAGCACCGGCCCAGGAGTCAGGAGGACCTGAGTTCAAAGCCAGCCTCAGACACTTACACACACACACACACACACACACACACACACACACACACACACACTAGCCATGTGACCTTGGGCAAGTCACTTAACCCCAATTGCCCTGCCCTCCCCCCTCCAGAAAGAAAAAGAAAAAAAGAAAGTTGCTGTTCCTTCATCAACAGAGAAATATTATTCTTTTTGTACAATTACTATGCCCAAAAAAAATTATTTTCTGCAGGAAATTACAATCTAGTTAGAAGGTTAAGGCACAATACACAGAAGCAATTACAATACAGTCTTACAGGTCCACAAAAGAAGGAAAAACCATTTTAGGCTAAGGTAACTAGAAACGATGAGTTCCAGAAAAGACACAGGATGAAATCAAAAGAGACTAAGCATTTAAAGTAGACTTGAAGTTTATAACAAACAGAATGGATGAATGACACTAGTGGGAAATTAAGAGGAATAAAAGAATAATGTCATCAATTTGAAATAGGTCAGCACTAACTCAGTTGTACGTTTGTTAGTATTTGTTCAGGCTTGTCCTCATTAATGTCAAGTTTCCATAAAAGTTTCTAATGGGCATAAAATATAACTTAAATCTTCTCTATAAACTTTCTTCATACAGGATACAGACAATAGCACTACTTATAACTAATGAAAGGCTTCTCACTTCTCACTGTAGTTCATTCTCCTATTTCCACACAGCTCCGTAATTTAACTTTATTATGTAAAATTTGTTGCTGATGAACTAGAATGAAGCCCCTTTCTCCATTCGACTGAATAACTATATTCCTTCGAAATGGATAGAATATCGAAACAGGTCTATAATCTATTTACTCAAGTTAATATTCCAGTGGTATGGTAGGACAGCCCCCTCCTACATGCAGGTTAGGATATTTTTTCATTAAAAAAAAAAAATCACCAACACTCGTTAAGACTTGACTGGAAAATAAAATTTTAAAAAAGACTTGGTTGGTTCAGAATCTTAAGTTCCAAGAGACCTGAGAAACTTCCCCACTGCCTGAGCACCAAGGAGGCAGGAGGAGTTGAAGGAGTGGAATGGGATGTCCTGGAAGTCTGGCTGGTAGATCATGCCAGGTAACAGAAGCAACTCAAAGCGTCCTCAGAGCTTCTCCTTATTAAATATCCTTCTCCTGCTATGGATAATTAAATCTCCTTTGTTAACTGTTAATGACTTTTCATTTTCTTCCAATACCAAACCTATACTATTGAAGAGAATGGCCTGAGTCAGAACAAAGGATAATCAGCATCTTTACCTCTACAGAAAGCAACATAAATTACAAGAACATGTCAATACATAGAATTTTTGTGCAATGTAACTTGTTAGGATATAAATTTCCTGTATATAATTTAAAAATCATATTTACAGAATTATGCCTCCTAGAATTTACTCAAATGCATAGCCAAGATGAGAGAAAGTAATTCAGCAGTCCTTCAACTATTAAATTCACGGCATAATTTTATGAAATATTCCAGATACCTAAGAATTAAAAAAAGAGGATACTGACTGGGCCGACAAAATACTTCCCATTAAGCACATTGGGAACATGGCATAATCACTACATACAGCAGATGTATTCCTAAAAATGTTGTATACATTGAATTTTTTCTAAACTAACATTTTAAGTACACTAGAGAAGTTCACTATTTAAATGAACCCTTATACAATAAATTATTTTATACCATGAATTTATCATGTCTAAATTTTTAGATTCATGGCAATTTCCTTAAGAGAATCCAGCCCATTGTCTTCCTTTTAAACTCTGGGCCCAGCTAATTTTCCATTAATAATGTCTAGGCCTATGTATACAATGAGCTCTATAGCTTGTCCATTTAAGTCACGGGTCTTTAACTTTTTTTGTCATGTACCCCTGTGATAACTAATGGAGCCTATAGACAAATCTTTTCTCAGAATAATGATTTTTTTAATTCATCATTAAGGGAAATGAACATTTTTAAAGGTGAGTAAAAATAGAAATGTATTTTTCCCCATCTGAATTCATAAAGTCCCTGAAATCTATCCATGGAACCCTGCCTAAACTCTAGGCCACTAACTCCTAACTTAATTTTTGTAATAATCTGGACAACAGGAATTTTTCATTCACGTATTTTGCTTTTAAGTTTTTCCTCAATTTATAGGGTTGGCCAAACTCATCTGCGCAGTTGATTGTCTCTAAGAGGCTCGGCAATGTTTTGGTGCTTGAAGCAACCAGCATGTCATCTGCAAAAAGAAGTATGTGAAGGACTTCGCCTTGCAGAGAGAATCCCTCTCCAATGTATATTCTGCACCGTATCTCCATTATAAAGACCTTTGGTGAACACACACATCTCCTTCTTCATGTCTCTGACTTTAAGAGGATCCTCTACTCCCAGAAAAAAAAGTCCATCTTTTTTCTATCAATGTTCCACCACTGTTAATCGATGCCTCTAAAAATGAGCTGCTGCATGCCCTCAAAAATGAGCATCAAAGAAAGCACTGGAGAGGTCCGTGACAGGTATAAGCAGACTGCAAGTACAAAACTTTAAAGAAGCTTCCCGATGAATGACATTAAGGAAATGTATAGCCAAAAATAAAGATATGTCAAGAGAGAAGGATAAGATTGACAAGAGACAGGAAACCCCCGTGCCCGTCTGCTCTCTGCAATGACAAGTAAAAGCAAGTGAGCTTAGGGGCGGCTAGGTGGCTCAGTGAGTAGAACACCGGCCCTGGAGTAAGGAGGGCCTGAGTTCGGATCCGACCTCAGACACTAAGCACACACACAAAATAAAAATCTAGCCACGTGACCTTGGGCAAGTTACTTAACCTCAATTGCTCTCCAAAAAAAAAGCAAGTGAGCTCTCCAAACTTAGGAGGGCACAAATAAAAACGCACAGGACAGGTCCTCATCCATAGACTGCTAGTGACCACAATGGAGGGAACAACCACATCTATGAAATCACAGATTCATTGGAGTAGATGTCTTCAAAACAAATATTTGTAAACGCAGGAAAGGGAATAAGAATTAATAAGTGCTTTACAAATATTATCTCGTTTGGTCTTCACAATATATTAGCAAAAGTTAAAAATAACAATATCAGTGCAAAAGTAAGATTAAATGAAGAAACTGGGTGAGTTTCTTTAATAAATCAGAATCTGAAGAGAGTGAGAATCAATCAGAAACTGGAGAGACTGATGAAGAAAGACTTCCTAAAGGTGATTCTTAAGCCAAAACTCGGAAGAATGAAATAAAAAGAGATTGGCAAAAAGAAAAGCGTTCACTATGGAAAAGGAGTGCAGTCCAAAGTGCAACGATGAGAGGCATTCCTGAGCAGAATGTGGTCAAGAAAGAACGCGCATTATTATCAATATTATTTGACATAATGCTACGAACGATAGCTCTAGCATTAAGAAACTGAGGAAACATTCACAAGCAAAGTGGAAGCAAAACTATCACCTTTTTGCAGACAATATGATTCACTTAATTACAGAATACTACATGGTCAACCAAAAATTAGCTGAAACAATGAAAAACCAGCAAAGTTGCATGATGTAAAATCAATCATTATCATTTCTGCATGAAAAAATAACTCAGGAGGAAGATACAGAGAAATTTTATTCAAAATAACTACAAAATATATGAAATATTTGGCAACAGCACATCTACCAAGACAAACACAGGAACCACATGAATACCACTAGAAGGCACTCCTTACAGAAATAATCCAAGATATATTAATCGCGCATGGATAGGCTGCAGAAATAGAAGTTACTTACACAGTGCTACTCCAAACTCCCCAAGGATTACTTTGTAAGAAGCAAGAAAAAACCATACATTTATCTGGAGGAACAGAAGTGGAAAGGAAGGAGGCACTAGATCTCAAACTATATTACAAATCAGTAAACATCAAAATCATTTCCTACTTGTTAAAACTAGAGTTCAATCAGTGAAAAAAAAAAAATAGGTACAAAACAGGCAGAAACCAATGAAGCCAGCACACTGCACAGGTAATGTTCAATAAACCCTAAGACCTATTTGAGCAAAGACTCAATATTCAACAACACTGCTGGGTGATCTGGAAAACAGTCTGATAGAAATGATCAATATAAACTACAAATAGATACATGACTTAGATATAAAAGAATGTATCATTAACAATTTAGAGGAGCAAGGAAGAATTTATCTTTCATATCTATGAACAGGCAAAGAATTCATGACTGAAAGAATAGAGGGGACCATAGAAAATTAAACAGATCATTTTAATTACATAAGATTTTAAAGTTTTTAGATAAAATAAAGCCAAAGCAGTTAAAACTAGGAAGCAATTAAGTGAGGAAAAATTATTTGCAGAAAATATCTAGGAAAAAGGTCATGTTTCCAAGATACACAATAAGTTGATTCAAATTTTGAAGACTAAGAGCCATCTCTCCCAAAAGATAAATTGTAAAAGATACAAAGCAGTTTTCAAAGAAAGAAATCCAAACTATCAAAAAAAACATACGAAATAAAAGAAAATGCAAATTAAAACAATTGTGAGGTAGCACCTCACTCCCATAAGATTGGCTAACATGACAGAAAAGAAAAAGGATAAATGTTAGGGGGGATGTGGGAAAACTGGGACCCTAACGCACTGACCCAACCGTTCTGGAGAGTGATTGGGACTATGCCCTGCGGGCTAGAAACTGGACATACCTTTAATCCAGCCATTCCACTATTAGGTGGTGTATCCTAAAAAGACCAAAGAAAAAGGAAAAGGATCTACTTATGCAAAAATATTTATAGCAGCTCTTTTTGCGGTGACCAAGAACTGGAAACTGAGGAGATGCCCATCAGTTAGGGAATGGAGTAGAAGACTGTGATGGAATACTATTGTACTGTAAGAAATTACGTACAGGATGGTTTCAGAAAAACCTGGAAGGACTTACATGAACTGATGCTGAGTGAAGTGAGCGGAACCGGGAGAACATTGTACACAGTAACAGCAATACTGTACAATGATCAACTGTGAACAGCTTAGCTCTTCGGATCAATACAATGACCCAGTACAATTCCAAAGGACTGAAAATGAAGAATGCCATCCACCTCCAGAGAAAGAACTGAAGGGAGTCTGAATGAAGCCTGAAGCATAATTTTTTAACTTTAATTTTCTTGGGACTTTTTTTTTTTTTTTTGCAATATGGCTAACAAGGAAATAGTTTTGCGTGATTTCATGTGCATAACTGATCACACATTTCTTGCCTTCACAATAGGTGGGGGAGGAGTGGGAGGGAGGGAGAGAATTCTGAACTCAAAATTTTTTTAAATGGATGTTAAAAATAGAGTTTTTTGAAGCCTATAAAAATCCTCCTACCAGAGAAATTAGAATTGAAGCAACTCTGAGGTTCCACCTCAGAACTATTACAAAAACAAAGATGAAGATACAAAGAAAGGGGTTGTGGGAAAGTAGGCCCAGTAATGCTCTGTTGGAGTCTGAACTGATCCAACCATTCTGTTAATTAATTGGGAACTAAAATCCCAAAGTTACTAAACTGCACAGAATGTCTGATCTAGTGATATCACTACCAGGCCTCTACCCCAAAAAAGGTCAAAGAAAGAGGAAAAGAATCCATATGTCAAAAATATTTACATCAGTGCTTTCCATGGTAGCAAAGAACTGGAAACTAAGAAAGCACCCATTAGTTAGGGAATGGTTGAATAATTATGGCATATGAATGTAATGGAATATTATTGTACCATAAGTAATAATGAAAGGAATTTCAGATAAAAGTGAGAAGTTATAAATGAATAAAGCATTTATTAAGGCACTTACTATGTGTAAAAGCTCTGTTCTAAGCACTGGAGATACAAACAAAAATAAAACAGTCTATGGTCTCTGTATGAACTGATGCAGAATGAAGAGAACAGAAGTAAGAGAATATTTCTACTATAATAACAGTATTGTAAAGAAAACTAACTTAAGAACTGTGACCAAAGCAATGATCAACCGCAGCTCCAGAGGACCAAAGCTGAAGCGGGTTACTCACTCCGGACGTGTGAGGGACTCAAGCCGATCACTTCACCTCTCAGCCCCATTTTCCTCACCTATAAAACAATGGGGTTGTACTGGACAGCCTCTCTAACATCCCTTCCAGCTCTAAATCTATAAGTCTATAATCTTATAAATAAAAAGAACAAATAGAAATGAATAAAAAATTGTAGAGAGACTCACAGAGAGTAAATGAAATGTAATATTTTAGGAACTGAAATTAATTTTTTTAAACAAATAATCATAAAAAATGATGTTCAGGGGCAGCTAGGGGTGCAGTGAATAGAGCACCAGCCCTGGAGTCAGGAGGACCTGGGATCAGATCCGGCCTCAGACACTTCACACAAAAACTAGCCATGTGACCTTGGGCAAATCACTTAACCCCAATTGCCCTCCAAAAAGCAAAAAAAAAAAAAAGAATGATGTTCAACATTAAATTTATAATAAATAATTTTCCAAAGTCAACACTTTACTCACCAAGATTTATTAAGGTAAAATAGTAAAATCCCAATATAAAATTAAAGAAATAAACCAGATATATAATAATCAGGTTTTTCCCCTGAATTTAACTAAAAAATTGCTACTTGATCAAACAACATAATTATGCACAAAGCTCCCACTCTTTATTGCAGTCATACCCCCTCACTGCAGTCATTCTTGCCTTACATGTGTTTATACCACTCAACATACCGGGTACTCAATAACTGCTGCTGACTGAGTAAAAGTCTGACAGTGTTGACTGCTGTCCTGCTAGTTAGGAAACACACAGACATACACAGATCTCAAAGGATGTGCAGACTTTTCATTTAAAACAGAACAGAACCACTCCACCTAATGCAAGCGAGTCAGTCACTGTGTCGTAAGCAACTGACAGCTGGGCCTTGGAGACAAGATTAGGTTCGAATTCCACCTCTGATACATACTGGGATCCTAGGTGGATCACTGTACCCCTCAATGCCACAGGCCAGTGGTTTCCAAAGTAAAGGTCCTATGGGGTGTGAGGTCAACCAATTAGAGTGGGAAAACGGGTTACATCCCATTCTCCCAAGGAGCGGTCTTGTCTCCAGCACAACCACCACCGGCCATTTCACGGACACAAAACTAACTTCCCCTTATTCCATCACATGCCACTGACCTGCTCTGGCTATGCCAGGATAACTTTCTTGGGGAAGTTATAACCTAACTGCAACCTAGCCACTAAACAACAGCCTAGGCAAACTTCCCTGCCCTGCAGTTCATCTTGTCACCTCCACCAGCAACCCCTCAACAGTGGCCACTGTATGAACCTACAAACTCCCAACTTTCACTTTTTGGAGTAAAAAGTGAACAATGGATAAGTAGACATCGATGGGCTGCAAACTACCTTGCAGATCTCATCACATTCTGTCAGCAAAACAAATTGCCTCAAACTTCCCCATTTCCATTCCCCCTAGTTCTCAACCTCCTTATCATTCTTGACTTGCCACTCAACAAACCGCTCTCTCCAAAGTAACCCAAGAACTCTGAACTGATAAACCTGATGGTGTCTTCTCAGTCATCATCCTTCTTGATCTCTCTATAGCACTCCACAGCTGACCACCACATTCCTCCTGACTGGCCGAAAACAACACATGTATTATCTATAAAAACTCTCATTTCAGCATGTAAAAAACTTGGAAACAATCTTCCAATCTGCTTAAAAATCTTCCAAACTGGGGCAGCTAGGTCACGCAGTGAATACAGCACCAGCCCTGGAGTCAGGAGGCCCTGAGTTCAAATCGAGCCTCAGACACTTAACACACACACACAAAAACTAGCTGGGTGACCTTGGGCAAATCACTTAACCCCAACTGACCTCCAAGAAGCAAAAAAAAAAAAAAAAAACCCTAAAAGTAATGAAGCATATTCATATTACTTTCACTAAAAATATTATGGTTAATATATAAATAACAAAACAACAAATAAAAACATTTTAGTAAGACCAAAAAGGTTTCTGCACCAATAAAAAAAATTTTTGATGTCTCCTTTTAAACTACTATTTTGTGTACAGAACTTATAATATGCAATTATTAGTAAGCAGTACTTGTTTACAAATAAACAAATGAACTAAGGTTATAGCCTCATTTTTTTTAAACCTACAGGGATATACAGTGAAAAAAATCTGGGAGCCCAAAGTCCTGGGCAATTCTAAAACTACCAGAGAAGCACCGGTGCTAATTTGCCAAGGTCAAACTTCTTCATCCAAAGGTCCCTAGACTAATGAAATCAGGGATCAAATTAAAGAAAAAAATATTCATAATATCTCATTTGTCCAGAAAGATCAACTACAAGCCAGACCAGGAAGGAAGGAAGCCCTCTGACTGGTCAAAACAGATGTCATAAAATCTCAATAATAAAACATTCATGTACATGATTCATAGATTTTCCCTCAGAGACTGCTTACTTCTACTTTAGATGCAATTATAATAAAATGTGATCACATGGGTCTTTATCCTGTAGGAAAAAAAGAGTAGCGGGGCAAACCGAAGTTCTGCACATCTCAAAAGCCCCTGAAAGTACCACATACATACGCTGTAAAACAGGACTGGCATTCGTGATGAACAACAGTCAAGAAAAGACTGGATGTGTCCTTTATTCTGTTGAAGGCAGGATAGTGTTCAATTCATTTGAGAAAATTTTCACATAAAAAGAGTATCTTACCCTTCCCAATACATCCTCTCCCTTCCTCCAAAAAGGGGGAAATGTGTGGAAAATTACTCATGAAATATTCCCAGCAAGATCAGACAAATTAGATGGTGCTACACACAGCAAAATGATGACATCTCTTTGCTGTGGAAGAAATGAAAGATGGAACATTCTTGTTGCACAAACTGTTACTTTAACAAAATTATTTTGAACTTCTTATAAGAAAGGGGATTAATCTTTAATAAAAAGGGAAGATATTCTAAACAAAAATTATTTACAGAAAAATAAGAGTGGATTTTTTTTTCAAAAAGGTATTTTTTTTTAAACACAAATTCCTACATTTCAGGTTTATCCTATTATTTTTAAATTAAATTTATATCATACTAAGTTCTATGTTTAAAGGTTACATATTATTTTAAATTAAATTATTCAACTCCCCTCACAAATTATTCTTTAGTAGGAAAATTTTCTATGGTTAAAAAGTCAAGAGGTTGTTTTAAAAAAATAAAAGTCATTGTTAAGTTGAGATCGTGGAAAGGGGTATATATTTTCCTTATATGTTTTCCAAGTATAATGCTCAGACATGTAACAAGTTAACAATGTAGGGTAGTACTTCCAAAAAAGCCAAATCTACACAAACTTCAGGAATGTTTGATAGTTTAAAGTCTCCTCTTTATCTAAAGACTTTTGTAAACAAGCACAGAACTGGTTTGAAAAGAAGGCCACTTGAGTTGAAGATTGCTAAGTCATCTTAGACATAAATGTGTCAAAACAGGAGAGAGGAGATAGAGCTAAAAAAAAAAAAAAGACGAATTTGCATTTGTTTCTAAAAATAACATCAAAAAACAAATTTAAAATCCTTAAATTTCTACTTTTATTAAACAAAAAATATTATGATTAGAAAAATCACCATACGGTTCACATTCAGATATCCATTTGCCCAGAATGAATAAAGTTTTTTTTTTAAAAAAAGTCTTTTTTATTTTTTAATGTTTCTCAGTCTTTATATTTATCATGATTAGATTTCAATATTTTATATAACTCAAAACTGAAGAATGGAAGAAAAGAATGAGTGCTTTTTGATGGGAACTGCAATAATAAATATTAATAACTATAAATTCATATTCAATGAAGCATTAATGAAAAAAATTTTAATAGCTAACACATAAAATAGTATTAGCTTTCTATCAATGGAAACAGCAAAAGCAAATTGTTATTTAATTCTACTGAAACAAACATTAAAATGACCACAAAAATCAATAGGCAAGCATTTATTAGGTACCTACTAATATGGTAGTCAAGAATATGGTATGTTAATCTGTATGAAAGTTATCTGAAAATGACCATATTACCATGTTGCAAAGAAACAGAAGAGGGTCTTAAAGACTACACACAGATAAAGAAAATGGTCACCAATAAGCAATAGGGACACACACTGCTCAGGCTGAAAATATCCCACCCAGAATGTCTTGGGACCAGGATGGTAACTGACTGTAATCTCACACATGTCAAACATATATCCATCCTCTCTCCCCACTCGAAAAACCTTCAGTGGCCCTCCACTGCCCACTTCCTTAGCCAAGAATCCGAACTCCCGTACAATCTGGTTTTCGAGCCTGATTTCACACTCTACTTTCTTTACCCTTGTAGATAGTCCTGCCAAAGTGGGCTAGTCACCATCCCTTCTGTGTATTTTATCTTCCCCTCCCTCCCTTTGCCTTCACAGATGTCTGCAGCTAGACTTGCAAGGTTCTCTTCCACCTGAAGAAATCCTTTCCGTCCACAGAACCAGTGCTACGCCTTCTCCATGAAGCCTGCCCTCGTCTCCATCATCCCTCCTTTTCCCTGTCCGCGTCTCTGGTGCTACACTGACTTCTCAACAAATTTTTTTTTAAATCAACAAACGTTAAGAATCTACTACATACCAGACACTGTGCCTCAAAGACAAGATGCATAGACTCACAGGAAGCCAAAAAACAACACAATCTCTACCTTCAAGGTGATTACAATCCAGTCACTATGTCAAACACCTGTGACTTTCTAGGTGCTAGGGCAGATCACAACTAACAGCTGAGGAGGGGGAAGGTTAAATGACTTGTCCACAGTCACAAACCTATCCGGCATCACATTTAGTAGTAGGATTTGAAACCAGGTCTAAGTAACTCCAAGTTCCGCATCATATCCACTACCCTGCTGTCTTTTTACAATTTCATAGGAAGGATTTTTTGCAACCACCACTTACCTGGCCCTCTGAGGTTTATTTAGGGCTTTCCATGCATTTTTATCTGTTCTTCACATCCCTGAGAAGTTACAGAAGGGAATCTCTATGACTGATTTACCCACAGTTAACACAAGTGCTATATGTCAGAAACAAGACACAAATCCAAAGTTTATAAAATACTTTCCTCACAACAACCCTGTGAGGTAAGAAGAAACACTAGTGTGTCCACTTTACAGATCAGTAAACTGAAGCTCAAAGAAGCAATGTGACTTTTTCCAGGATCACAGAGTTAAAAAGCAGCAACAAAGTCAGGACCCAAGCTCAGGTTTCTTACATCCAAGATCCACGCTCTTTACTACACATAGCAGCTAACAATGAAAGGATAACGCGTCCATGGCCTACTTAAGGACCCTTTCAGCTCCAGATTTATGAGTCTTCAATACAAGACAGAGTGTGATAAGGGCAAAGTAAAGGGCAGGGAGAAGCTATAACAAAATTTAAGGAAAGATCACTTTTAACTCAGGGGTAGGGCATAAGAATTACATATCTTTCACAGGTAATCTAGTAAAGGTGCAGGAAAACAGGGACTCATTACATTTTTGGTAAGACCAGAAAGCTCTCCAAAATTTACAGTACTCATAAAACTAATCCTACAATCCCACTGCTAGAATTATACTCAAAGGATATTATTAAAGGAGGAAAGGACCTTAATAAAAGGAAAAAATAGTAAAATAATGAGAAAATAATAATAATTCATAGCTACTTTGTTTGTAATGGCAAAAAAAAAAAAAGTTGACACAACCTAAGGCCCAATGACTAGAGAATGGCTTAATAAATTATGGTATGTTAATTTAATGGCGCAGTATTGTACAAAGTTGACAAATGTAAAGACTAATAAAAAGGAAATCTTATAAAAAAAAGTGATAGTGAGGTCAGCAGAATAACATACTGACTACAAATTTTGTTTTACAAAACAAACAACAAAACTTCATAAGTATATGAACAGATTCAAAATGGGCTGTCATTTTACTCTATTGTTATTTTCCTATTAAAGTGTGAATACTTCAATATGTAATGCAAAATACAAATGTGACATTAAAATGTAATTTAAAATGAAACAAGGTATTAATGATTTTAAAAGGCTTTAAGATTTATTTTCTATATTGTCACGGTTGATAATTCATAATTTTCAAGGCTCCTAATTTTTTCAAAAGAGAAAGATTAGAAAATTTGACTACCAAGATTCAGCAAATGACTGAATATGGAGGAATGAGAACAAGAAATGTCAAAGAAGAATGCAGTTTTGAGCCTAAATGATGGAGAAGATGGTGGTAACAAAAGGAAATCATGGTAGGATTCAGGGGCTAACTGAATAGTTCAGTTTGGGACATATTGATATCCAAGTAACACCAGAACACTCAGCTGTCCAGTAAACATATATGTGGGGCTAGGGATCGTGAAAAAGTGTGGTCGAGATTTATACATATACATAAAGGTAATAACTGAAACCATCAGAGAGAGTAAGTGACTAAGAGTAAAGACGAAAATGAGGGACAAAGCCTAAGCACATTTACGAGGGGCAAAGTTAAATCAGGAAAGGAAAAGAAAATCCCAACAAGTAAGAAAACCAGTAAAAGTGTGACAGACAAAAGTCAGTCAATAAACATTTATTCAGCACCTACCATGGTGCTTACTCTGACAAACGCGGTGCTAAGCACTGATGACATAAAGAAAGGTAAAAGGCAGTCCTGCTCTCAATCCAGTGAGGGAAACAACATACAAACAGCTACGTACAAACATGACCCATGAAGGATAAACTGGATATAATCAACAGAAAGAAGGAAATGAGGAGAAATGGGAGGGACTTCCTGTAGAAGGTGGGATCTTAGCTGACTTGAATGAAGCCAGGAGTCAGACAGAAAGTATAAAAAAGGAAGAAGAATCAGGATGCCAACAATACCAAATTAACACAGGAAGGTTCATTGGATATGGATTTCTAAAAAAAGTTACTAGATTCAGTGACTGAGAGATCACTGATCACCTTGAAGAAAACAAGTTTCAGTACAGTGCAGGGATGGAAGGAATGTATTCATACTTATAATTACTTCTGGATGTCATTCTAGCAGCAACCTAAGGAGATACATGTGTCGTATCTGTGTATCCTTACACTTTGGCATACAGAATTTTACTGTTGGACTAGGAATCAATAAGATGACCTAAGCAGTAAGCAAAAATTTGAGATGCTAAAAGGAGCTGTATCATCCTAGGATTTATTTCTAAGATAATAGGCTTTTGTTCAGTCAATAAATCTTTGAAGCTCAAAATTCCATTTTTATTGGCAATTTCTTGTTAGTGCTTTCTCCGCCAGTTTGATATATTTACCATTACTGCCTAATACAGAGTACTGCTGAATATAACATACAAAACTGCTAGTCAATTTGGTCCCTGAGACAAATTCACTGCTATTTTGGGGAACAAAAATTTTCAAAAAAACTATCAAAATTAAAGTGACTATCCATATAGGATTAGTGTGAGACAGGATGGATGATACAACAGTCTATCACATCACACCACAAAACATAGAAATTCTGCTTAGAGGAACAATGAGAAAAATTCCGCTAAGTTTTCTAATTCTCTCCTTAAGAAATCGTAAAATTGCTCAAAGCCTTCAACCTTGGACATCGTAAAGATATTCTCCATTTGTTCTCTCCAAAGACAGGCAAGTTATGGCTAAACTTATCCTCCTTCTTTATGCCAAACGAACCTCCTCATGTCAAGGTGTCTGTTCTGTTCTTCATACTCAAGTTGCTGCCACTTTCAGAAGCAGAACAAGACAGTATTAGTAAGATACAATACAGGAACTTTATGCTAAATAAATGTGGGGTAAACCTTAATTTTTATTTTTTTTTTTTTTGCCTTTTGGAGGGCAATTGGGGTTAAGTGACTTGCCCAAGGTTACACGGCTAGTTTTTGTGTTAAGCGTTTGAGGCCAGATCCGAACTCAGGTCCTCCCGACTCCAGGGCTGGAGCTTTAGTCACTGCACCACCTAGCCGCCCCCCTAAACCTTAATTTTTAGAATGACTAAATTCATAATCCCATAAATGAGTAACAATCGTATACTGAGAAGACACTAAGGAAAAATGCACAATTTCTAGCGTTTTTTCCCCTAATAAGAGTATGCAACCCTGTAACAAACATTTTCATTCACAAAGTTTGCTAATTCAACAAATCCTATATCCTTCATCTACACCAACTGAAAGGGCTGAATTCTTGCAAACATTCACCATTTCTGAAACAGCCTAAAGTAAAATGGCAGGAACTAATTTTGGTTATGTTTCAAAGTATTAAAATTCCTATTTTCACCAAGATTCACATATACTTCCTGAAAAAAGAAACCTCAAAAATACTTCAATTTTTTTTCAGCCAAAAAGCTCTTCATTCTACTAAAAGGTTCTTGGTAAGTAATAATTAGAATTACTTCAAATATACTAACACCAAATGCAAAACAGTGGCAATTCAGAGAACAGTTATACCTGATAAAGATTTAGGACAGACTAAGCGGTACTATCATGACACAAATTCCAAAAAAAGGACTAAATTAATCTATCCTATTCTATAGCCAATTCTCTACTCTTAGTTCTAGTTGATATGTGTCAACAATTTATGTATAATCTCTAACATTTCCAAAACACTTCAATATCTACAATCTGCCCACACTCAACATGGGACAAAAAGAAGAATCTACCCAACAAAACCTACCTGACATTTGGCATGACTTTCATTCATTAACTTATCTCTGACAATGAAAAAAATGTATATTCTAAAAAAAAAAGGTAGATTACTCTAAAAACATTTAGAAAAACAGCTCCTTTTATAGATATTAAACGTCTCAAACAAAATAAGGACTACAGTAATTTAAGTTTTTGTTTAGAAATGCCTTATGTATTAAAGTTATTGCTTGGAAAGTTATTAATTAGGAAATGTTTATGTTTAAATGAGAAGCATTTATGTGTCTTCTGTAAAACTGATTCCACCCTTTGAAATTTAAAAGGCAATGTTAAGACAGCGCCACAATACTATTATTCTTTTAACAGATTGAAAGAGATTATTATGTAAATGATCCAAACCTTCTGATTTGCAAGCACTGTTCTGCAAAGAAGAAAAATATTTCTTTTAAATAACGAAAGCTACTTTGAAATCGGAACAAAAAGACACGGCTCCATTTAACCGAAGCCCATTTCTCAAGAAACTCAAACAGTAATGCAATTAAAGAAGTGTGCTCACCTGCATGCAGGACAAATCGTCACTTACAAAGAAACCGTCTGGGCCCCCCTACAGACACCCACACGAGCTTTAACCAACCACACCGCAGCGCGGCTCCCAGGCGCTCCGCGATCACAGATCCCGGTCATAGCCCGTCTGCCGCGGATCCCACTTGGCCGTCTCCGCGGCACAAATCTCGCCTCTCCCCACTCCGGGCACACACGAGGGGAGTGAGAGCCACAAGGCCACGCGGGGAGGCGGCCGCACTCTTACCTGTAAGTCTGTCTTCAGCCACTTGGAGTCAAAGCGGGCCTGGGCAGCCAGGCAGAAGGGCTCAGCGGACATCTCCGGCCACCTGCAAGCACAGCACAGGTGTCTCAAGGGGCGGCACGCACGCACGCACGCACGCACGCGTCCCCAAAGTGCGGGGCGGCTCCAGGCCGTTAGGCTCGGAGACTCGGGGGGCCCCTCGTGCACACACATGTGCACTACACACACACACACACACACACACACATGTGCACTACACACACACACACACGCGCGCGCGCGCGCGCGCGTATACGGGGCGATGTCTAAAGGCCAAGGTCCGAGAAGGGGCTGACATTCGGGCCCCCCAGCTCCGCCTCCAGAGCTGCCACGACGGGCACAGGAGCGCGCGTGTCCCGCACCCACGGACCGCAGCCGGCTCCGCGGCCCCGAACACAAACCCAGGCAGCAGGGTGTCCCTGACGAGTGACTCGGCCAGGGGCTCTGCGGCCAAGGGGCGGGAGACAAAAATGGATCCACCCGAAGCAGTAACCGTTACGGGAGGACGCGGGCGCTGGGCTCCAGGCCACTGATCCGCGCAGCAGGAGGGCGGCCGGGCTCGGCGCACGCATTTGCACACGCACACACACACGGTCGCCCCGGCAGCTGAGGGCGGAGCGCTGCTTGGCAGCTGGCGGCCAAGGCCCCGGACGCTGCCCGCGGCGCTAGCCTCGCCCCCACCGAACCAAACCTGTTTACCCCGGGGCTAAGCCCGCCCGCCTCGGTCCCACCCCGGAGGCGCAAGGCCCGGCCCCCGGGGGGGGGGGGGG
>NW_027187361.1:17956477-18004336 GCF_028583685.1 Petaurus breviceps papuanus | reverse complement strand
TCGCCCGGAGGGGCCCGAGGCCGGGAAGCCTCCCCGTCCCCGCCTCTCCTCACCGTCAGCCCCGCCGGCCCCGCTCCAGGGCAGGACAGCCGCGGCCGCCGACTCACTCCCGGCCGCCTCGGTTTGCTCGGGGCTCCCGACTGCGGTCCCAAGGAAGCCGCCGCCGCTACCGGCCTTTCCCTTCCACTTCCCGCAGGCAACCCGGGCCCGGCCTTACTCGGACCGATCCCCTCCCCCCCCGCCGCCTCCGGAGGCAGGGGGCAGGGCGGAGGCGGAAGTCCCTCCTCCCGCCGCCTGCCACCGGGGTGGGCGCCGGGGAGGGGGGGGGAGGAGGGGGTGGCGGCGGCCCAGGGAAGGGGGAGGGTCGCGCTACGGAGAGCGGCCTCCTCCCCACAACCCAGCCAATCAGCGCGAAGAGACCTCCACCGGCGCAGCCAATGGCAGCGACCGCTTTCCCCCCCTCCCTCCCTCCCCTCCACTCTGTCATCCTCTTCCTCCTCCTCCTCCCCGGTGCCCACCCCATTGGCAGGCTCCGGGAGGAGGGACTTCCGCCTCCGCCCTGCCCCCTGCCTCCGTCCTCAGCGCCCCTCCTCCTCCCTACGAGCTCAGACACACGCGCCCACCCAGCCCGCCGCCTCCCTGCTGTCATGATGCGAGGAAAGGGGAGCTCTGAGCCCGCTTCTGTGCGTGGACGGGAGGGTTGCGGACTGAACAGCAGTAGGAGCCGAGGGGATGGAAGCCGCCAGGGGAGAGGTAGAATGGGGACGAGAGCAGGGCCCCCGGGCCTTGGGTTTCTTATTGTAAGCTCTTCGGTCCCGCCCCGCAGCCGGCAGTTTGCCTGCTGCCTCCCAGGCTCTGCACGCAGTCTCCTCGGGTTAGAGAAGCTCCAGGGATACAAAGTAACGAGCTCAATGGCAGACCCCGTGAAATCAACACGAAGAGAAAGGAATGGGAAGGACCACCTTCAAACCCGGTGCCAGCAGGCGTACCCCAGGCAAAGCTGGCCAGATCAGCTCGAGTTTGAAACCAATCCAGCACATGAAAATAGCCGTCAAATTGGGGGAAATTGCTCACTTAATACGTGAACATACGTGTACTCTCCTGGCTCTATCCTCTTGTTCATACTGAATTTAGCAGCCCCCTCCCCCGCCACACACACACACACACACCCCAAGGAAAGCCTTCCCATACTTGGAGACCCAACTTCTCCGTGAAGTCTTCCCTCTCCCTCCCCACCCAAACACTAGTCAGAAATGCTCTATCTTCCTCACATTTGTTGGGGCACTTGTGCTGGGCCTGCCCTTTGCTTTGGTGACATACTTACATCACAGTTACTGTGCACATTGGCTTGCAGTCTTCTTGAGAGAAGGGCTTGTATTACATCTTTTACCGTGTGACAGGCTGAACAGATTCCCATTGGGTAGGTTCCCCAATGCCGTGCTAGTAATAGATGCCTGTAACCAGCTCTTTCTCTGTTTTCTCCAACTTACAGAAAAGCATGCAGTCAATTTATTAAATAATACCATGGCTTAGTGTGTAATAGTAGTAGTAGAGTGACGGAACTGGGAAGATCTGAGTTCTAATCCTTCCTCAGAAACTGGCTGCGTGACCCTAAGAAAGCCAGACTCTCTCTGCTTCTGATTCCTCATTTGCAAAATGAGAATAACAGTAGTCCATACTTCACAGTATTGCCTTAAGGAACGAGTGAAATAATTTATGGAAAGTATTTTTCATACATTAATTTGCTATGGAAAATATTAGGGTGTTGAGTAAGCATCGGGCAAGGGAGGATGGTATATACTTTGACTATGTGGTACTACCCTCCAACCACCATTAAAATGGGGGAATGGGGTTTGAGGGGATGAGGTGGCAAGAGAGCAAATGTATTCAGTGCATAGGTGATGGCTTTCCCAAAGGTAGCTGCGTCCCCGAGAATCACCAGAGTGTACAGCCCACAAACTCAGATAATCTCCACCACTCAACATTTGCATGTTTCTTAACCCAATGCTGGACAGAATCAAAATTAAAGTAAGAAACAAGAAGATGAAAATCGCTCAGATTTAAGAATTATTGAAATCTTATTTTGGCTCTCAGACTACATTCCACAACTGAGTCCCTCACTCTCAGACAAATAATCTTTTCCATAAGAATTAAACAATTTACTTTTTAGTGACCTAATGATTTATTGAAACACCATGAAGTAAATTTTTTTAAAGTCACATAGCAAAATTAAATCAATCAACAAAAAAAAGCATTTATTAAGCCCCTACTATGTGCCATGCATGCGCTGTGCTACACACTGGAGATAACATAATGATAAATGAAACAAGCCCTACTCTCAAGGGGCTTCCATCCTAAAAGGAAGGCAGAGAAAATGCTTCATTTGATCACCTTTTCCAAAGAAGGATTGTTAGAAGAATTTGAATAATGAGAACCAGGGCTACCACCAAAGCATCACAGAAAGATTGGTTTGTCGCCCAGGCCAATCTAGCTTCAGTCACCACAATACTCTGGTCTTTTCTTTGTTCCAGTCTCTATCTTGTCACCTGAAGCTTTCTAAGATCTGTCCCAACATTGTCCTTCACTAAGCCCAGTACAGGATCTAGCAGTTACAACTGGCTTTATAGCCAGATTCCCTCCCCATCAAGAATGCCCAGTTTTTAATACTGAGTGAAGTGAGCAGAACCAGGAGAACACTGTACACAGTAACAGCCACTTTGTCCGATGACTGATTTTGACAGACTTAGCTCTTCTCAGCAATGCAAGGACCTAAAACAACTCCAGAAGACTCATGATCAAAAAATGTCATCCACATCCAGAGAAAGAAATATGGTGTCTGAATGTAGATCGAAGCATACTATTTGCTCTCATTTTTGTGTAGTGTAGTTTAGTTTAGCTTTTTCTTTCTCATGGTTCCTTCCATTAGTTCTAATTCTTCTGTACAACATAATGAATGTGAAAATATCTTTAAGTAAGGATGTACATGTACAGCCTATATCAGATTGCATGCCATGTTGGGGAGGGAGAAGAGGTGAGAGGTAGAGAAAATTTAAAACTTACGGAAGTGAAGGCTGAAAACTAAAAATAAATTAATTTATTAAAAAAAAAAAAAGAATGCCCAGTTTTGTGAATCTCTCTGCTCCTGGTCAAATGCAAGGAGCATTGGCAAGTTGTAAGAGAAACAACACAGAATGATGAACCGGAAGCCTCTACTAAGGCAAAAAAAGAAGAAACGTGAGAATGGCGATAGATGTGTACCTTGATACACTTCCTCTGTGACGTCTCTCTGATCTAAATCTCCCAATAATATCAGGCACTATAATCATATCTCTAGTGCCTACCATATAGCAGACAATTGATAAACATGACTAAATACACACTCAAGTGGTAGGAAATTGCACATAAAGATGCACAGATACTACCTACCCACATTACAGGTAGAGTACAGTCAACTGCAATGAATCTTAGAATTGATGGGTTTATTATTTTTATTTTTTAAGTAACAAGCTTTTTTCATTAATCTGTCCCTCCCACCACCACTCCCACTGAGCATTTTTTCATCTGAAAAACAAATACTTTAATTCATATCTACATAGTCCAGTCAAATACATTTCCACAGTATCCATGGATGAAAATGTATTTGCCTTTCTGCATTTTAAATTCATCACTTCTCTACTAGGAGGTGTCTGTTTCGTCTTCATTCTTTTGGACTTGTGATGTATCATTGTGTTGATCAGAATACTGGGATCTTTTAGAGTTGGCTTTCTCTATAATGTTGTTATCATTGCATAAATTGTTCTTCCCACATCTGCTCAGTTAGCTCTGCACACATTAATAAAAATCTTCCCAGTTTTCTCTGAACTTGTCCATTTCATCATTTAAAGGTGCAATAATATTCTATTGTATCTACATACCACAATTTGCTTAGTCATTTCACAATAAGAGGAAATCCCCTGTTTCCAATTTTTTTCTACCACCAAAAAACTGCTATAAATTTGTATTTGTGTGCATACATACATATATGTAATACATATATATGTATTATATATAATATTTTCCTCTTTCATTGACTTCTTTGAGATGTAGGCCTATTCGTGGTATGACTGGATCAAAGCATAAATTTAACAATTTTCTGGCCATGGTTCCAAATTGATTTCCAAAAGGGTTAGGCTAACCCACAGCTCCACCACCAGTGTACTGTATGCCTGTTTTCCCACATCTCCAATATTTGTCATTTTCCTCTTTTGTCATCTTTGCCAGTCTCATTCCACATAAATATATAATACCTCAAAGTAGCTTTAATTTGTGCTTCTCTAATTGTTAGAGCATATTTTCATATGATTATTTATAGCTTGACTTTCTTCCTTTGAAAACTGCTTCTTCTTATCCTTTTAACCACTTGTATTTTGAAGAATGGCTCTAATTCCTATAGATTTGAATTAACTTTTTATATACCTTGGAAATGAGAACTTTATCAGAGAAACTTGTTGCAATTTTTTTTCTCTAGTTATCTGTTTTCTATCAGATTTTTGCTGTGTGAACATTAGATTTATTTGTGTAAAAACATTTAAATTTATATAATTGCTAACCACCTCATCTTGTATGATTCACCTTATCACTTGTTTAATTATAAACTCTTTCCCTATTCATAGGCCAAAGAAGTAATTTCATCCTTGCTCCTCCAATTTGGGGTGGTTTTTTTTTTGGAGGGCAATTGGGGTTAAGTGACTCACCCAAAGTCACACAGCTAGTAAGTATGTTAAGTGTCTGAGACCGAATTTGAACTCAGGTTCTCCTGACTCCAGGGCCCGCACTCTACTCACTGTACCACCTAGCTGCCCCTTCCAATTTGTTTTTAATGTGGCTTTTTCTATCCAAGTCAAGTATCCATTTGTAGCTTACCTTGGTATATTGTATGAGATGTTAAGTATAAATTTCATTTCTTCCAGACTTCTGTCTTTTTTCCTACCAATATTTGTCAAATGATGATTCCTTCCCCAGTAACTGACATCTTTGAGTTTATTAAAACACTGTTATTGTTTATTTGCTTCTTTATATTGCATATCTATTTTGTTCCACTAATTAACCTTGCTTTTTTTAACCAGCACAAAATTGTCTTAATGATTAACATTTAGCATTTATATAGTACTTTAAGGTTTGCAAAGTGCTCTTCAAATGTTATCTCATTTTACCCTCATAAAAACCCTGGAAGGTAGGTGCTATTATTATTCAAATTGAGGTATAGACAGAAGTTAAATGACTTGCCCAGGATCACACATAGTGTCTGAGACCAACTTCGAACTCAAGTCTTGCTGCCTTCATGTCCTGCTTCTATCCAATGCACCATCTGGCAGCCATCTACTATTTCATAGTACGTTTTAGATCTCGTACGGATAGATCCTCTATTACCCTAGAGAGGTTTTCACTTTTTGTTCTTCCATATGAATGTCATTTTTCTAGATACAGCAAACATTATTTTTGGAGTTTGATTAGCATAGCACTGAATAAGTAAATTAATTTAGGTAGTGTTGTAGTATAGTATTATAGTAGCTTGACCTACCACAAGCAATTAATGTGTCTCCAGTTATTTGGGTCTATCTTTATTTCTGGAAAAAAGTATTCTATAGTTGGATTCATATAATCCCTAGGTGAATCTTGGAAGCTATTCTTCTGAGTATTTTATAGCTTCTGTTGTCATTTTTAATGAATTTCTCTTTTTAGGTTTTTATTGGATATATACATATAATATATATGTATACATATGCATATATTATAAGCATTCATATTTATATATGTACATGTATACATGAATATAATGTAATACATGCACATATACAGATATGAATGTTTATAATTTATATAGATTTATATTCTATATTGCAATTTTGCTAAAGTTATTATTTCAATTAATTTTTAGTTGACTTTCTAGGGTTCTCTATACTGCCATATTATCTGGGGGAAAAAAAATAATTTTTTTTCCTTTGCCTATGCTTATCCCCTTAATTTCTCTTTCTTTTATTATTGCTATAACTAGCATTTCTAGCACTCTTAAATAATAGTGGTTAATAATGGACATCCTGCTTTACCTAGGTTGTTATTGGAACTTTTCTCCATATACATATAATGTTTGCACTTGGATTTAGACAAATATTATTTAATATTTAAGGAAAGCTTGAAGGGTGGCCAGGGGGCACAGTGAATGGAGCACCACCCCTAGAATCAGGAAGATCTGAGTTCAAATCCGGCCTCAAACAGTTAGCACTTACTAGCCCTGTGACCTTGGGCAAGTCACTTAATCCCAATTGCCTTGCCTTCCCTCCTCCAAAAAGCCAAAAAAAAAAAAGGAAAGGAAAGTTTCATCTGTTGCTCTGATAATTTCAATAGAACTCATTGTCAGATTTCGTCAAAATCCTTTTCATCATCCATTTCATCAGCCACATGATTATTTCATTAACAAGATTAATTAGATTTATAATTTTCCTTATGTTGAATCAACTGTTTCTGGTATAAATTCAACTTGGTCTCTGTGTATAATCTTAGGTTGTTGTAGCCTAGGTGTTAATATTTTTCTTAAAAATTTGCATCAATGTTCATTGGAATATTGGACTATAATTTTCTTTCTCTTCATTGTCTTTCCCTGATTTAGGTATAAAACCTTATTTGTATCATAAAAAGAGACCAGAAGGTACCTTCTTTCCTTATTACTGGAAACAGTTTATATAATGAGCTGATAGACTACAATGCCTAGAAAGCGTCATCATCTCTATAGTGAAATAGGTCCTCTTAGTACATTTATCTGGAGGGCTATTTTCTCTGACTCAAAACAGTCTGTATCTCTCATTATTATTTGTATCAAGGGGCGGCTAGGTGGTGCAGTGAATAGAGCGCAGGCCCTGGAGTCAGGACCTGAGTTCAAATCCAGCCTCAGAAACTTGACACTGTGTGATTTGGGGCAAGTCACTTAACCCCAATTGCCCTCCAAAAAGCAAAAAAAAAAAATTACATATATATATATATATATTATCAAGGAGACTTGTATTTATTCCCAAGTTGACCTCAATTTTCCTTATATATAAATGGTAGGTGTGATGGCCAACCAATGAGAATATAGTAAGATAGTATATTTTTTTTCCCCAAGAGTCATTTCAACACATTGTTCTTTTGTTATCCGCAAACTTTTGCTTTACAAAATCTCAGTTTCATATAAATTGTATCTTTGAGATTTTTATAATTCTTAGGTATATACAAGTATTCCAAGGTAATTGCCCTGAACCCACCCAAACAGATAATATTGCCTAAGGGTATAATGTGGCCCTCTACTCAATCTCTGAGCTGTCTCGCTTACCTGGCCTGCACTCATGCTGGCAAATTTGAAGTTTTGAGAAGGACGTATGTCACACACTGCTATGATTCATTTCTCTCTCTTTCTGTCAAAATGATGCATTCCCACTTTCAACTATCATACCACTTGAGGCCCTACCATTGTACTTCGTAAATACATCAAACCGTCACCATAAACGCTGAAATGTAAAACACTAAATGATACAGCCAAAGCAATAATAACCATAACATTTGCTAATTAGAAGAATAGTGACATTTACTCAATGGAAGGCAAGAGCTATAATGAGCACCACAGTATCCATAGGGGAGAGTGCGCACACACAAAAACCTAGCACAAGGAGGAAAACATGTATCCAGGACACCTCACAACTCTGTAAGGCAGGGCTTGATGTTCTAGGTCTTTGAGACAACAGTTTACAGCATGTATCAACTACCACATGACATTGCTTCTCTGCTATCTGCTCCCCTCTAGTCCTCACAACCCTCCTGCCAGTAAAGCTGTTTCTCTGCTACTCTCCCAGGCCACTGAATCAATGACAAACTCTCTCAGCACACAGCCACCCTTTGCAGCATGCTGAGAAGTGTTATACTCTTTCTGCGACAAGTGTCCCTTTAGACAGAGAACTGCCATTCTCCTTAAATATGTAAATAGCAAGGATTCTGCTTTGTCCAATTAGCTCTCCGCAAAAGGAAGCCTCTTTTCCCCCCAAAGCAGATGCAAAACCTGTCTTTCCCCTCTATTACTGCCCTCTCACTCACAGGCATGTACCCTGGAAGACTTCCCCACTTTCTGGCTGCAGATGGTGTTAGAAAGCAAAAAAACTGCATAGCTGTTCAAACAGCAACATAATTGTGCATTTATCCAAGTCAGCCCTCAACAAAGTAATGCCTATCTTCTATTTGGCACACAAAACAGCTGCAAAGCCTTCCTATCAGCTTATATATTCTGTCTTCTATAAGAAGCTTTTCTTATCACCTTCTGTGCTTTCTGTCTCCAATTCCTCCTGTGTTCAGCTTCATCTTCTTCTCCTTTTCCACTCTTTTTCTGCCAGTTTCTTGCTATAGCTTCTTCTGGAGTTTCTAATCCATCAAATAATGTCTCTTTATAAGCAGAGACCTACCTCTAACTTAACATTGTGAAACTCAACAATTCCATGTTTCTGTACTTCAAAAATCTTACCATGATTTAGTCCTAGTCTCCAAAAATTTTTCTAATTTACAATTTCTCAGTTATAACTTTCAAAACTCTAAAAAACGGTCACATCCCAATGAACTGATATACCCCAATGCCCTGAAGCCATCATTATCTCTTTGGTAAAAGAGTACTTAATATATTTATTTGAAGTACAGTTCTCTCATGTTCAGACCAGTTCATCCCTCTTCAACATTTTATCTGGGAGACTTAGATTTCTTTTCAAATTCATTTGCTCAGTTTTCCTTTCACAAATAGTCTTGTTCTGCCTCAGTATATGTCCACATATGTAAGAGACAGACCCTAACACAAGGATCAGATGATTGAAACTTTCAGTACTTTTTCAGTACTCTCTCTTTCTTGGCTTCCATGACACTACCCTCTACTGCATCTTCCGCTTCTCTCTTTTCTTCACTGAACTTTCTTCCTTGCTAAACTTAAACTGAATATTTGGTAACACTATATATAATTCATAAAATCATAGATTTAGTCATAAAAGGAGCTTTCAAAACCATCGAGTTAAACCCCCTCAATTTTCAGATAAAGAAAGTGAAGCCTAGAAAAGTGAAGGGACTTTCACAAGATCAGACCAGTAGTTTATAAACTCAGTGAAAGCAATGATAATGAATAACTTCAGTAATTTTGCATCAGATTTCATAGTGCTTTGCCGATAATAAGGATTTCTAAAATACTTGTTAAATTCTTTACTTCCCCAAAAGAGTTACCACAAGATTCTTCAATAGCAAATTATGCTAGTCCCTTTAAGAAAATTTAAATCTTGAAAATTAATTTTATAAGTAGCTTCTCAGAACTCATCTACTGCCTAAGAAATACACAACTATATTAGCCTGATCATGTACAAAGACTCAGTTATATAACACATCATGTGTTATATACAACACGTGCTATATTCACACACCTGTTGGAAAGGCAAAATCTCCACTGTTGACTTTTCTGTAGGAAATGATTCAGCTATTCTGAACCCAAAACGGCTCTAGTAGCGGGTGATTAAATGAAGGACCCTATATAATCACTGCCCTTCAGTATTACAGATAAAGTACAGTCATTAGCAATGCCCTTTTTTTTTTCTTTTCTCTCTCTTTTTTTTTTTTTTTTTTTGCTTTTTGGAGGTTGGGAAGGCAGGGTAATTGGGGTTAAGTGATTTGCCCAAGGTCACACAGCTAGTAAGTGTTGAGTGTCTGAGGCCAGATTTGAACTCAGGTCCAAAGGGCTGGTGCTCCATTTACTATGCCACCTACCAGCCCTGGCAATACCTTTTTCTTAGTGAAAGGTAGACCGGCCAATGGCTACAAATAAGCACAATATTTTTAGAATAGCTATTTCATCACATTAGCCTTTTCTTGTCCAACATCTTTATCATTACAAAGTCCAAGTGTCTTATGGATCAGACCTTTAAGAACCTTTGATATCTTTAGCCAAGAATAAAAAAGCTAATTAATGACCACCTCCTATTTCAATAGTTCCTCTTGCCATGGATTTTGTGTTACTTCTATATGCTATTTCTCTTTCTGCTTCTTTGTCTCCTTCACTAGCTCTTCTTCCTCCTGTTCCCTATGTGTAAGCTTTTTAGTCATTTTAGTAATTTTTTTTAGGCATCTTCTGTTCTCATTTTACATTTCCTTGATGATCTCATCTACTCCCAGTTTCTTTTTTTGTTGTTTTGTTTTTGCTTTTTGGAGGGCAATTGGGGTTAAGTGACTTGCCCAATGTCACACGGCTAGTTTTTGTGTTAAGTGTGTGAGGCTGGATTTGAACTCAGGTCCTCCTGACTCCAGGGCCGGTGCTCTATTCACTGCACCACCTAGCCACCCCACTACTCGCAGTTTCAACTATCAGTTCTAATGGATATTACTCCCAGATCCATATCTCCAACATTGACCACTCTCTAGAAATCCAGACCCACATTTTCCTTGCCTCCTAGGTATCTCCACCTGGATATCCTGTCAGCAGTGCAAATTCAATATTTCTAAAATTCAACTCATAATCTATATATTATCCTGTCAGTTTTTTTAAATACCTCCTCTTCCTGAATTCCCTATTCCTATTAATGGTATTACCATTGTCTTAGTAACCTAAACCCAACACTTACAAGTCATCATTAACTCCTTATTCTCCCTTGTCCCTCATATCCAAACATTTACCTGCCAAGTGGTGTGGATTCTTCCTCCAAAATATCTATCTTCATCCTGTCCTATATATATATTGTCACTGTAACTACACCACACATTACCACTACTTCTCACCTAAACCTAACATCTTCCTGACTGGTCCTTTGACATTGATATATCCCTGATACTCATGTCAAATTCATCTTTAAATATAGCCCTTGTGTCATTTCTATGCTTAGAACCTCTCAGTTTCCCAGTATGTCACAAATAGAGTCCAGACTCAAGGTCCTGTTATAACCTAGCTCAGACACATTTCCAGCTTTATCTCACACTTCTCTTTGCTTACTCCATATTCCAGGCAAATTGAATAATTTGTTTCAAGAAAAAGTCTGACTGTGAATATAGGAGTCTATGATCCAAGATCCCACATCTTCCCATCTCCATGCTTTTTCTCATTAAGTTCCTCATGCATGGAATGCCTTCCCAACCAAAATTCTTAAGTCTGTGTCTATTGAAATTGAATCAAAGGGGCAGCTAGGTGGCGCAGTGAGTAGAACACTGGCCCTGGAGTTAGGAGGACCTGAGTTCAGATCTGGCCTCAGACACTTAACACAAAAAAACTAGCCGTGTGATCTTGGGCAAGTCACTTAACCCCAATTGCCCTCCAAAAAGCAAAAAAAAAAAAAAAGAAAAAGAAATTGAATCAAGATACAGGACAAATACTATCTCCTCCATGCTTTTTAGACCCCTTCCCCTCAGTAGTGATTTTTATTCTAAGCTCTTGTAACTCACTTATGCAAATACATTTTGTTTGCTTTAGTATTCTACCTTCCCTGTTAGACTATAAACTCCTTAAAGTCATATATACTATCTTGCTCAGCTTCTAGTAATGTTTGTCTAATTAAAATGTATTGTAAATCATAAAGCATAATACAAGTGCTAAGTGGTATCATCATTATCATTGATATTATTACTACTAATAAGAATAAAGAGTTTTCTCTTATTCTGAAAAGACTTCCAATAGATAATATCTCCATACTATGAATGATTTCCTATATACATTCAACCAAAGATCAATAAGATGTTCAAATGTAAACTGGCTGAAAGCCCCCATACTCCAACAAACGTCAGTCTGGCTCAGCCCTGGCTGCCTTAAAAATGAGTAAAAGGCCAAAAGACTCCAGTGTCAGAGTCTAATAGGAATTCCTGACAGGCTGCAGCATCTTCCCTTCTATTTCTCCTCCTTCAGTGTGGAGTTCTATTGCTGGGATAGACTTCTGTGCTTGCTTCTCTGTGCTGACTTCCTAGGCATCCCTGCATCTTCCCTACGACTTTCTACAAATGGTTTCACATTTATTCCTTGATTTTGGTTCCCCTTTCTCCCAACTTTTGCATTCCTTAGCTCCTTAGCTCCCAATTGGAATTTGTTAACTGCCTTGACACTTCCACTTCAAAGTTGCATGTTAATTTCTCTTTTATAATCCAATTTTATTTTCAGCTCTGAATTCTCTCCCTTCTCTCTTTCCCCTTACAACTGAGAAGGCAAAAAATAACATTAAAAATGTGTATAGTCATGCAAGACAAATTCTATATTAACAAGAGAGAGAGAGAGAGAGAGAGAGAGAGAGAGAGAGAGAGAGAGAGAGAGAGAAAGAGAATGATTCAGTCTGAATCCTGAAATCATCAGCTCTCTATTTGGAGGTGGATAGCATGTTTCATCATGAATCCTTTGGAACTGTGATTGGTCATTATGTTGGTCAGAGATACTAAGTCTTTCAAAGTTGATTATCTCTACAATTGTGTTATTATTATATAAACTGTTCTCCTGGATCTGCTCACTTCACTTTGCATCAGTTCATAAAAATTTTCAGAGGTTTTTCTGAAATTATTCTTTTCATTATTTTTTATAGCACAATAGTATTCCATTGTGTTCCTATACTATGACTTCTTCAGCCATTCCCAAATGGATAAGCACTCCCTTAGGGTCTATTTCTTTGTCACCACAAAAAATGCTCCTAGAAATATCAATGGGTGAAAGGGTATGTACTTTAATAGTTTATTGGGAATAGTTTTAATTGCTTTCCAGAGTATTTGGGCCAGTTCACAGCTCTAGAAATGGTGAATTAAAGCACCTGTTTTCCCATAAACCCTCCAGCATTTGCCATTTTTCATTTTGTCAATTTAGCCAATCTGCTGGGTGTGAGGTGATACCTCAGAGTAATTATTAGTGATTTAGAGTATTGTTTATATGGCTTTTCACAGCTGGAATTTTTTCCTCTGGAAACTGCCATTTCAAATACTTTTATCATTTATCATTTGGGGAATGGATCTTATTCTTCTGAATTAGACTCAGTTACCTTCCTATGTGGAAATAAGACCTTTACTAGAGAAAATTGCGGCAAAGATTTTCCCCCAATTTCTGCTGCATTTTAGCTACATTAATTTTGTTTGGGGAAAAAAAGCTTTAATTTTATATAATTAAAATTGCCTATTTTGCCTTCTGTGAACTTCTTTATCTCTTCCATGGTCATGAACTCTTCCCTTTTCCATAGGTCTGACAGTTAATTTTTTGCATCTTTCAATAAATGTGCTTATGATGACACCCTTTATGTCTAAATTATGTAACTATTTGGAGTTTGTCTGGGTGTATAATGTCAGATGTTAGTATAAATCTGCAAGACTACCTTACATTTCTCCTACCAGCCTTTATCCAAAGGTGAGTTTTTGCCCCAATAGCTCCTAGGCTCCAAAAGACAAAACCACAGCCAGTGGTTAAAATGATTTCATATCCTGCAGAACCCCAGAGCCTCAGAGGTGAAAGGGGATTCAGAGGCCATCGAAGTCAACCTGAACGTGACCAAAAACCCTCTCTGTAATATCCCTTACCAATTAACTTTGAAGACCTCCAGAGAAAAAGAACTCAGTACTTCAACATGAGAAGGAGCTGTCCAGTGGAATTAGACTAGACTAGCTTTCTTTCTTGTTTTGAGGTAGATCAAAATACTGCCTCAAAATCTCTTCTTTGAAAGGTATCTCATGTATCTGCTAAAATCATACGAGATTCAATTAAGGGGGCAGCTAGGTAGTGCAGTGAATACAGCACCAGCCCTGGAGGAGGACCTGAGTTCAAATCCAGCCTCAGACACTTAATACTTACTAGCTGTGTGACCTTGGGCAAGTCACTTAACCCCAATTGCCCTGCCTTCCTCCAAAAAAGAAAAAAAAGATGACCCCTTGATGTCTCTTTGTCTCATTTTCTACAAAAGTTGACTTCTAAAATAAAAAGGCATTATGGGGGGTGCAAAGATAAGTAGACTCAAGGCTGGACCTCACAGAACTTATGTTAGACACCCAGAAATAACTGGCCGTGTGACCTTGAGCAAGTCACTTAACCCCGATTGCTAAAAAAAAAAAAAAAAAAAAAAAAAAAAGAACTTATGTTAGAAAAGTGCCCCAGAACTATAATAAAAGGCAGAAAGCGATAAATGCCTTCAGAAAGGCACAAAGGGCTTTGGGGGTTCAGTGGAGGGAAACATCATGTCTAGTTTGGAAGATCAAGAAAGAAAGTGACATGTAAATCAGCCTTGAAAGGTAAAGACATGTTCAACGAACAGATATGAAGATGAAATATATTCCAGGCAGAGAGAATTGGCACAGAGCATGGAGAATATGGAGTATTCCCTGGTGACAGCAGGATGTATAGTTTTGCTGCAACATAAGACATAGGTAGGACGTGAGTGTTACATTTGGATGGAAGTGTAGACGGGGACCAGATCATGGCATATCGTTAAGCTTACAGACCTTGCGCTACAGAAGGTATATTTTGCTCCAGAGCTAATGGAAAGGCAGTGAAAGTTTATAAACAGGGACATTACCATCATCTTAAGAAAATGTTGACCAGTGTTTCTTGGGAAAATGTTGCCATAAGCAGGACACATAACTCATAAACTTTATTCCCCTCTGCATCCTCCATAATTCCGCATTTCATTACGCAGGAAATTCCATCTCCCAACTTCCTGCATTTTCACCAGCTATCCCCTATGTCTGAAATTCTCTCCCTGCTCAACTCTGCCTCCTAGACTCTGGATTCCCACAAGGAGGGCTTGGGCCCTCCTGGATGGGAGTGAATGTCAATGGTAACTGTTTCTCTTTGGAACAACAACCCAGCTTGATTTTTTTTCTTTTTCTAATTAAAGGGACCATCCCTTGACTCACTCCTTAAAGAGGGCCTATTCACTGAACGGGTGTTACCTCACTCTAAGTGAGAACCTGAAAAGACCTTAGCCTAAAAGGGCCAGGGTCTCCCAGTGCATCCTGTGTCATCTCCAGTCGTCTTGATGAATACCTGGTCACTGGATCCTAATGGCTCTGGAGGAGAAAGTGAGGCTGGGGACCTTGCACTGCCCTCCCTCACTCAAATCAAAGTCAATGGCAAGTCCTGTCATCATTTCTCTGATGGTCGAAAACGGACAAACACAAAACCTCACCGTTTGCAACATATTTTTCCCAGTTCCCCTTTAATTCTAATATCTGCCTTATGTTGATTATCTCCAATTAATCTTGCATTATCTTATTTCTAAATAGTTATTTACATGTCTTCTTTAGTTTGTGACCTCCTTGAGACTAGGGACTGTTTCCATTTGTTAGGAAACCCGGTGACTTGGCCAGTGTCACACAGCTAGAAAGTGTCAAGTGTCTGAGGTCACATTTGAACTCAGGTCCTCATGACTCCTGCGCCCCTGCTCTATCCACTGTGCTACCTACCTACCCCCACCTTTCCTTTTATCTCCAGTGCCTAGTACAATAACTGGAACGCTGTAGGCACTATCATGACCCGTAGACTTCCGGCCTCACACGTATCCAGAAATCAGGAGTACATCCCAACCCCTTTCATTGCCAAGTGAAGCTAGACAGGGTGAATTCTCAGGGTAATATCCATTTTCCCCAGCTCCTGGGAGGTGTATAAGCAGAAAATCACTCCAGTTTCTTCTCAATTGTTTCTCAAGCCTCATACATCCTTCCAAGGGAAATCGGATAAGAATTATATAAATCCCTTTGAACTGTTTTCCACTGCCACCAAAATAAGTCACAGGAACCAAGCACTCCCATGTGTAACTGCAAATAAAAAGGAGTGGAATAATGTTAAGGAGAGGAAAGCAGAAATTTAGGTTCCCACTACATTAATTCTTTACTTTGATGTACAGCTTGTAGTTTTCAAAACATTTTCATGTTCGTTACTTTAATCACTTCAGGTCTGAGGTAGGCAAAACAGGTGTTATTTTACCCATTTCATAGATAAAGAAACAGTTTCTCTAAGGAGGTCACTTGTCCAAGGTCACATGCCCAAAACAAGAACCTAATCTAATAGTCCAAAGGCCCCTTTTCATTATACCATGTTGCCTCTCAGCTAATGAAAATTGTACTATTGTAAATATAAAGCAATGACTAAAGCAAGGCAAATGGAAATTATAACTGAGACAGGATTAATTATTTTAAAATTCTCTTCCTATAATACCTCATTATAAGTCCAGTAACCCTCAATTCAATATAGGGAAGGTTTCATTAATGCCTCATTTTGGAGAGAAGGGGAAAAGCAGCAGGGTCTTAGATCAGGGAAAATGTAAGCTTCCCATTCACTGTGCATCTGCAACACAAGGAATGCAGAGGTTTCATCCAGAGGGGCATTCAGTACCATCGGATAAAAGGCTCACATTGATGATGTCATAAACTCATTGAAGTGTAACCCTTGGCTCAAAGAGTCATTTGCACAAGACTCCTCACTGTTGGACACTGATTAATCATCCTTTGCATCTGTGTAAGAGATGGAATTAATGAAAGTTTGAGAGAAGAAAGGTCTTAGTCTTCTGGCTTAAAGATTTGAGAGAGAAGGCAAATGGTTCTAGATTCTCTTCAGATCTCTTAAGGGAAAGAAAGACTCTGGGAAGAAGTCAACATATAGAGGAGTTGGCGACCTCAGTCACTTCCCTGTCTCCAGCTTACTAGAGACATAAGGGCATTTCCCCTTGGCTGAGATCTGAGACTCTTTCTCTTAGCTGAACTGAGTTATCTCACTTCCAATGGCAGAGCTCATTTACTCTTTATTATGTGGCATATTTTCATGTGTATGCTTTCTCTGATTTCTCTTTGGATATATGGGTTTGTTTGCTGTTTTGCTATGTGTATTCACTGTGGAACCAGATTCCGGTGGGAAGGGAATCAAGTCTGGGGCACTATTTCCCTATTAATGAATAGCAATCAGGAGCACAGTTGAACTTAAAAATTATTTCCCCTAACTTAATAACATGTAAGGATAGATATAATGTGTCAGGGCTTATATTAGGACCTGGGATTCAGATCCAGGATTTTTTTTCTTCATCACACCACCGTACCTCTTCATCTGGGCCTTGAAGAAAGAAGGAATTCAACAGGGAGAGACATGGACAGGGAGTTTCAAGGAAGCGATTAGCCTGTTTCAAGGCACAGAGGCAAAAGAGCATAGAACAAGAGTAAGGTACATGTTGTATTACAGTCTGACTCAACCCAGAATGTGTCAAGGAGAATTATGTGAAATACTGCCAAGTTAAGTTGAAACAAAATTGTTGAGGGCACTAAATGTCAGGTTTATACTTTATCCTGTAAGGAAATGGAAGCCACTGAAGGTTCTTGAGTAGGGAAGTGATTTGGTAAAATCTATATATTAGTGTGAGAAATAATTATTTCTCTCTCATATTAATGACCAATTATTAAAATTGGGTAGACCCAAGCTTTTTTTCCCCTCTCCCATTTCCTTGTCTAGTCTCTCAAGGAAAGGGCTGACAGGGGATAGGATTAACATTCTGGATATTGTTACTTCATCCAACTAGATCAGATTTCTGTCAGCTGGATGGAACTGGCCTCTAACCTGTGGATGGCCTAAGCCAAATGGAGCAGGCTAGAGACAGGAAATGGCCAGCAAGCAAGGACACGTATCCAACTGTCCCCCTGGCAATGATGGGTAACAGCAAAAATAAGACAAGTTTGATTCATAGTAGGGCTTCATGACCAGAACGTGAATATAGCAGGTGTTTGAGCTCAAAGGACACCTGGTACTGGTCAAAGAAATACAATAATTATATAAAACAATTCTGGGATGTTGCTCTGGCTGAGATCATCCAGAAGGTGAGGGCACAAAGGATTGTTGTTATGCCAAACTCAGGGCACAGCTTGCTTACAGGGTAAGCGAGTACTGCAGTATCTTGACATTTCCCCTCTTTGGTCAAAGGGAGGGGGTCTGAAAGAACCCCTACCCTTCTGGCCAATAAAAGAAAGGCAGGTATAAGCCAAAATGCCACAAGAGTCCTTCAGAGCCACAACAAGTTATTGCCTAGGGGGGTAGTTCCTTGAGAGGACCTATCAGGGAAGTATGTCCTATGTATCATTGCTAGCCATTGTTTGCCTGCAAGTAGAAAAGAAAAGGGGGCCAAGAATGTAGAGGGATAAAATGTCAACATACACTGAATCAGGGCTTTGGTGGTTGGGCACATCACAAAAGGGAAGAGGAAAAAAAGAAAAAAAACTAGCACAGTATACTCAGCCCTCATCTGGAATCTTGGGACAGCAGTGTCATATGAATGTTGGCTGCTTCTGGGTCCGTACTAGACTAACCTTGAGGTCCCCAGAGGGTTCTGCCATCTACTCAGGAGTAGGACCTTTCTTCAGATGATCCTGGTGTCCACACCGGCAGGTTCGACATCTATGAGAGTAGTCAGAAGGACTTGGCAGGGACCCAAAGAAGACATATAGGTTGACAATTGTGAGAAAAATCTATGAAATCTTTGGATCTGAGTTTCTGGTCAGCATAACATAGGTCCTCTGTTAAGATCTCTAAACAGCACATTGAGATGGTCCAGTTTCCCGGTCATGCAGGGCTAGATTCAAACAATGCAATAAAGTTTTCTCACAGCTCCTATAATTGCATAATTACATTAAGTCAGATAGGGATCAAACTACTTAGAGGTCTCACAATGGACTAGTTCTGAGAAGGGAGATTTTACACGTCACCAAGCAACCAAGAAAACTTAAACATAAGCCATGCAAAGCAAAACAATGGTTACCACAAATTTTAACTGACATCATGTCCCCCATCATGTCCTAGTAACCCATTCTCAATATACATTTAACCTGTACATTTTGAGTCCCAGATAGCTCATGTAGTCATCTGGTCCCTAGATATCTTTTCTTGGACAACAGGCTTTATTCTCAAGACAGCTGTAAAGAGGGCTCTGCTTCTCTGGTTCCAAATCTAGAGGTTCCTAGATAATTCTGACTTAGTTCTCCAATTTTGAAACTTCAGAGAATTTTAGTTTATATAGCATTTGCTATTTCTATCCTTACCTAAATCCTCTACCTGATATAAGAATCTTTTAAAAATTTACGAAGATCCAACTGTAAAATGAGCTCTTCTGCCTTTTAAAATTATCAGTTACCTTAAAAATGAGAAAATAGGGGCGGCCAGGTAGCACAGTGAGTACAAGCACCGTCCTCAGAGTCGGGATAACCTGGGATCGAATACGGGCTCAGAGACTTAGTGCCACACCTAGAAATAACTGGCTGTGTAACCTTGAGCAAGTGACTTAACCCCAATTGCTTTAAAAAAAAATGAGAAAATAATTTCCCTTTCTTTGCCATTATCAATACAATTTATGTGTAAAATCCTTAATCCAATTTTGAGAACTTATTACTAAAATAAACTCAAAACCTGAATTTCCACAAGAAATGAAATTTGGACGTCAATCCTAGAACTTGTATGTAGTTCTTGGAGAAAACAGTCTAGTCTTGTTGCTCTCTCAATATTTTCTATCCTATTTAATTAGAAAACTTTTACATTACATCTTTGTCTAATGATTTCCCCCTTAGAAGGATTGAATTTTATATAATATTTTATACTATTATTGTGTTATATATTATAATTTGACTACAAATACAGGTTAAAACTGTAAGATGTTCATATTTGCATCCTATTATAGTAACTCAGACATTCCAGTATCAATCTATTATTTAATAGATTTAGTATTGTACTTACAAAACTTCTTGATTATAGAAATTTGCTGTAAAGGAAGGGACAGAGTTATAACAATGGCATGTATCATAACAGTGGGGAAAACTCCCTTAGCTCTGTCTGATTCCATTCATGAGTCATATCTGACAGTCATGTAGTCACAGGGTACCAAAAGCAAGGTTCAGGATTAACCAGGTGGAGAAATTTCCTTTTCAGAAAGGAAATAGCACAATAGGGAAACAGAGTCAGGAGGATCTTACCTAGACCATTCCATCCTACCTAGACAAGTTCCCCAGAACTTGTCCCAGGTACAGACATCCACCTTTAGCAGTTTCCAGATGGCAGCACATACCATTTTCTACTATTGATCTCATGGCAATTAAGACAACTATACTTATAATCAAAACTCAATACAATAGCAAATTACAGTCCTGGGAATTTTTATCTTAAACAGAAAAATTTCACTAACCACAACTTAGGGCTTGCATATTTTTCCTGATTCTAAAAGTTAACATTTCATTTATCCTTTACTTATAAATTAAAACTACCCGTATTCTGGGGCATTATTAGTAAAATGACTAATTACCCAGTAATTCTATCTCCTGAACTTTTTAAGCATCATATTAGAAAGATTATTTTGGGACCTGTAGGAAGGGAGATAAAAACAAACGTTGTCAAATCCACTGTGAGGTATAAAGTAAAGCCCCATTGCACTGAAATGATGAGACACAGTGCTTTTCTTTCTCAGGGATTTTTTCTGCTTTCATTATAATCAGGTACATATAACAAGAAGAAATTGATATATATTAGTAAACTTTTTATTTCTTTCTTTTTTGGTCACAGCAATTCTCAGTCATACCAAACAAGTCACAAAGGGGTTGCATTCTGTCAATGGAAGGGAGAACTCACTGACAAGACCATAGAACATTAATTCATCAAAATCATGAAGCATTACTTACCAGTAAGTACTGTACTATAGAAGTACGTTTGATGAATTATGGATTCATTGAATTCATAAAGCATTGAATTAAGCGCTATATATTTGTAGAGTGCTTACCGGTAAGGACTGTACTTTACAAGTAAGTATGCTTGATGAATCATAGATTTCATCAGAATCATGAAGCACTAAGTAACTGTTGAATTGGTCAAAATTCACATATCTGCTGATGTACTGTACAAGTAGGTACCCAGAGGAAAACAGGCAATGGGCAGGAGAAATGAGTTACTGACTTTTTTTTAAATCAGGATAACAGTATATGTTTTCATATTTTTAAAGAAAAATGCTTGCCTGCACATTTTTCTATTCACACTCTTTCAATTCCTTACCATTCTCTCCCAGATCTCTAATAACTAGATGAAGTTCCCAGTTTCAAAGACCTATCAACTCCCTAAATTCCTAACTAAAGTTGACATGAGTTTGTTTTAATTTATATAACAAATTGTCTTAAGGCAACCTATTTAGAAATTTTTGCTGTTGGAAACTGAAGGTTTTGAAAATTCATTTGTGGCTGTTGAAGAGGGAGGACAAGAGAATTGGCCTCCAGGTCAAGAAGATCTGGGTTCAAGACACATGCATGCTGTATGACCCTGAGTAAGTCATTTATCTACTCCATGATCTAGGCGAACTAAGGCAGAACAGGTACCACATTGCATTGGTGGAGGGAGTTTCTTTAATGGGAAGCTCTCTACCCCCAAGTCTCTATCTCTTGTAGCTGTGAACACAGAAGGATAATAATAATGGTATATTTATAAAGCACTTAAACATTTCCTCACAACAGCATTGGGAGGGAGGGAAGGAGTATCAGTATGATTAAACCCATTTTACAGATGAATAATCTGAGGTTCAGGGAAGGTAAGTGACCAGTCCAGGGTCATACAGTGACATGTGAAGTAGTGTTAGAGAACAAAATGAGCACTGGAGAAATAATTAAGAGAACTGGAGGTTTGACCCTGGCTCGATTACTACCTTGACCCCGGGCTTATCTTGGCCAAATCACAACAACCTCATTGGACCTCTGTTTCCTTGTCTTAAATATAAGGAAAGTGACCTTTAATGTAGTCTACTCAGCTTAGCTTAAGGGCTCAGTAAGAAACCAGACAAGAGTGGTCATTGTTATTATGCAAAAACCATTGTTTGAATGGAAAGTTTTTGTTGTTATGTTGACCTTTGTGGAAGATTTTGCTCTGGTTAATGCGGAAACATTACTCCAGATGGAACAGCAAGGGTAAACTAAATGACGTCTAAGGTTCCTTCGAGCTCTGAATCCATGATTTATGATCTGTGAGTTTCTAAGTTTACGTAAGCCTTCAGGCCACGGTGTAGGACGGTGCTCCCTCTGGTGGAGTAATGTTTAAAGCACCTTCTAGCTTTAATGAGATAAAAGTTAGGAAAGGCATACAAGTGTACAAATATAGGGATGAGGAGGAGGAAAATTAAGAGAAGGAAAGGGAAAAGATATTCACTAAGTGTCAACTCTGTGCCAGCACTTTACAAATATTCATCTCATTAATCCTTACAAGTCTGGGAGGTAAGTGCTATTATTATCCCTATTTTACTGTTGAGGAAACTGAGGCAGACAGATTTTAGGTGACTTGACCAGGGTCACACAGCTAGTAAGTATCTTAGACCAGATCTGAATTTAAATCTTCCTGACTACAAACCTAGCACTCTTATCAACTGTACCACTTAGCTGCCAAATATGGCAGAACAGGGATACTATATTTCAAACTTCTGTTCTTCAAGAATCTATAATTTTCATAATTTTTAACTTTTTCATCCAGGTGTGAAGAGATATTTCAACCACTCCATAGCCTAGTATATAGCTTTGAGAGCCATTATAGTAAAAAAGAAAATCACCACGTCACCAACCTGCCTTTCTGAACTGAATTGGTCCAATCCTCCAAAAATAATCTGACCTACTGTACATTTACACATGGACGGATACCCAGAACCTTTTCAGCTTGGTAGAATATTCAGAGCTTTTACTCTCTTGGCATAGCCTTCAAGAACTCAATATTCTCTCCAGGCAGCAATCAGACTACACTTCAAAAATGATTTTTCCTCCTCCTGTAACTTGTAATCCAACTTCCAAAAAGCAGAATTATCATTCACTTGAATCTTAACTTAAATTCCTTGACATTTCATAATTTCATTTACATTTTGTACATTTTCTTATCTTAGCAATTCTAATGAAATACTACCAGTTCCTCTGAGATGCCAAAAATGCCTAATCCAAAATTAAACCATCAATTTCTGAAAAACAAAGTCAATAAATACTTAGTAAGCACCTACTATGTCCCAGCTACTGTGTTAAGTGCTGGGGACACAAAGAAAGGGAAGGTGAGAAAAGACTTCATCTAAACCTCAACCCAAAGAGCTTATGTATTTTATTTCCTTTTGGGGGGGGGGGAACAATTGGAGTTAAGTGACTTTTATTAATGACTTGGATAGAGGTATAGATAACAAGTTTATCAAAGTCAGTGGCTTCTTAGATCAGAGGATACATTATGTATAGCTCCCTTCCCTTTCTTTTTGTAAGGTAGAAGACACACGTATGCAGCAGTAGGCACACACGCGCACACACATAACACACACCCTTCAGTTGATATCAAGGAGCATGTCTTCTGACACTCAGGAGTCAGGCTTGGAGAGAAATAGACCTTGAAACCCAGCAGGATTTTGTAAGTGTGAGAGGCCCTCCAGCACTTAGGTTAGGAGGAGCTGAGTTTCTTTTGCCACAGGAGTATCCTACGCGGATGCCTAACTCTCATGGTACTCTAAGTTTGAGCCCTCTTCTTCGTTCTCAATATATCTGTAGGACAGCGCACCTCAGGGTTTTGAAGGGGTGTGTAGCAGCAAGCACCCCAAGCGTCCTCAGGGTTTGCTGCCAATACAGGTTCTTGGATCTGCTTTGATAAAGGAAAGCAACTCAAAATGGGTTAACAAGCTTACTTTAATCAGTCAGACATATATCGTTTACCTTGTTCAGGGGAAAAAGGTCAGCACCCCGAACTTCAAAGTATACAGGCAGAATTATCAAGACAGAAACAGATCAAGCAGACAGATTTCCAAACTGTCCAACCATTACATCCATACCCAGTCAACATCTGGGTTTCAACATCTGGTTTTTTCAAAGGGGGGGGGGGAGGGGGGGTTCTGGACAATGGCTTCCCAGAATCCAGATCAAATCACAAAACACTTCTCAAAGTGAGCCCCCAAAACAAAGCTACACATCAGGGCTTATATAGCCCTCTCCTGGCTCAGAGAATGTAACAACCTTATTGACTCACTGGCCAATCAAGAAGTATCTACTGAAAAACAAGCCTCCCACCCCAGGCTCCAGGTGCACCTTAGCCTAGGGGCAGGGAAGATCTTACAAATTTACATTCCCATTACAGGGTGTTTTATAATTACTATTCTTTCTATGCCTGCTATTGGGTTAAATGCCTCTGATTGTGGTTGTTGTCTGTCCTTAGTTCCTGAAGAGGACCATGACATCACAGAAGTGATGCCATAACATGCAAATGAATTGGATTTAAGTGAGGAAGGGCTGTACAAAGTCACCAGCCTCACTTTCTCCTCCAGAGTCATCTGAGGAAGGAAGGAAGGAAGGAAGGAAGGAAGGAAGGAAGGAAGGAAGGAAGGAAGGAAGGAAGGAAGGAAGGAAGGAAGGAAGGAAGGAAGGAAGGAAGGAAGGAAGGAACAGAGGAATGAAGGAAGGTCACACTTGGTGATTACACATGAGTCAAATTGGTAAATTACTATTAAGAGTCTCCATGACTTGAACTTGAGTCTGAGGATGTCTCCATTCAGATGACAGAAATCTGGGAGGAATAGTTGAAACACTGTTTGATGGAGTCAAGATTTTAAAATTTATTTATTTTTGCTTTTGGGAGGGCAGTTGGGGTTAAGTGACTTGCCCAAGGACACACTGCTAGTAAGTATTAAGTGTCTGAGGCCGGATTTGAACTCAATTCCTCCTGACTCCAGGGCTGGTGCTCTATTCACTGTGCCACCTAGCCTCCCCAAAAGTTCTTTATAGGCTAGAATTTGAGTCTGAATTTAATAAAATGAAATTCATAGAGATAAATGTGAAGTATTAAACTTGTATTTTAAAAATCAGATTCATAACTACAAAATGCAGACATGCAGACAGCAGATAATCTAATAAAAAAAAAATCTTCCCTTTTTGTGTACTATGACCTCACAGCCAAAAAAGCTAATATGATTATAGACTGCATTATGAAATGTAACATGTAGGACCAGGGAAGTGATAGTCGCATTATTCTCTGCCCTGATCTGGCCCTATCTGGAAATCTGCTCCTCTCAGAATGCCGTATTTTAGGAAGGACATTGATGAGTTGGAAAGCATCCAGAGAAACTCAACCAGTATAGTGAAGGACTTTGAGCTCATGCCCTTGAGGAGTAGCTGAAGAAAATGGGGTGTTTGGCCTATCAGAAGAGAAGACTTCGAAGGACATGACAACTGTTTTCAAATATTTAAAAGACTGTCATATGGCCCTATAGAATCCATGCCCAAATCCTTGGAGAAGCTAATCTACTCAATTTTAGATGCCCCACCCTAGGACCCAGCTGTCCTGATTGGATCATAGGCATATGATAGGCATAGGCTCAGGAGCTGGAAAGAACCCCAGAAGCCAAAGATTCCAAACCCCTCATTTTACAGATAAAGAAACTAAGTAAGGCCTTTGGAGTTTAAATGACTTACCCAAGTCACATAGGTAGTTAGCATAAGTAATAACTCACTTATCACTCTATATCTAGTTAGCTCCTCCCTCCAGACCATGAATCAATTTCATATTCCACCTAGCCATATACCCAGGACATCTTGACATCTACCCATTCCCTAGTCTTCTTCCTTACCAACCTTTCTTACCTATTGCTTTGGGCACAGTAATCAAATCAATTCTATTATTTCTAACCAAAAGTCTAACGTGTTGCCTGGGAGACTGTAAATTCCTTTTCCCTGGAGGTCTTCACGTTGGATGACCACTTCTCTGAGATTCTGGTCATTGTCACATTGGTTTTTTGTTGTCGTTTTTTTTTAAGCACTGTCCATTTGGTATCCACGGTGACTGGAGATCTATCTCATTCCCTCTCTTATACCCATCCATGGTAGTTTGCCCAGGTTTAATTTTGCATTAGGAAAATTGGGCTCCCCTTTTTCATTGACTCCTTAAATTCCTACCCTACCTTACTTTTTGTCTCAACTTCAAGGGTTCTCTAAAAAGGGGGAAGTAGGAAAAGAAGGACTCAAAGCACAGTATGAATCTAGTAAAAGACAACTTAAACATAAACTTTTGACTAAATATATTATTAAATGCCACTCAATAACCATAAAAGGAATCAGAGCACATCAACAGAATAGTTTCTATAAAATTCAGTAACTTGACTTATAATTACTAGTTAACTGGGAGGCTATTGTCAAGCCCATTGAGTCATAATCAAGTTTGCAGGATCGATAATTATCCATCCTCGCATTTCATCCCTTCCTTTCAACTGTTCAAATACTCCGTTGCTGTTCTACATAGGATCTGACTCAGTCCAATCCCCTGGTATTTTAGGCACAATATTGGAACAAAATGAGACACTCTTGGGTCATTCAAAAGTTTACCAAAAGATCTATTTAGTCATAGCAAAAGAAAGATATTTAACAAGGATTGAGGTGATTCAGCAGAGGGAAACTCCCTTTCCTGAGCTTCCCATTGCTATCCACTGGCCAACAGCTGCAGAGAGAGCCTGGAACTCTGTGGGATTCTTGTGTACTTGGGCAATGAGGACGTGATGTCCACATCCTGAGCTTTCAGTTTCCTGAACTAACCAAGTCTCAAGGATGACCTCAATACCTTTTAAGGAAAAACTAGCCTAACTTGCATGGGGGAATGGGTTAGGATATTGCTTCTACCATAGCTGGTGAAAACCTACCATCAAAGTGGATGAACTGGGCTAGTCCTTTATTTTTGGCGTCCATTGCTTCTAATTTGTCCCCTTCCATCAGCCACTACCATTCCAATAGTCACCACTGTTAACATTATGCCAGGCCACCCAGGACATTTGGACCTTTCAGAATTCACAAGTTCACCTGGATACTCATTCACCTAAGATCAGGAAAGAAAACTAAGACACATAGATGGTCAGACACTTAACAGTGATATGGTGGTTAAGTAGGAGAAAGGACAGGTGCACTCCTCCCCTTATCAGGAACAGCTCAAAATAGTCCAATAATTCATCTCTGGGAAGCAAAAGAGACAGACTGAGAGGCAAGTGGCCTCTTTTCTATGTCCACTGAGTTCTAGCTAAGCAGTCAGTTGTGAGTCTCTTTATCATCACACAATGTAAAACCCTCAGCACTGGGTCATACATGGTTAGAAGTAGGCCCCTTGGATTTTCCACATGGTCACTTGATGGTGACTAGGCATGCTCCATGGTAGAAAGTGAGCAAAGGGATTATGTCATTTTTTCCCCTGTCCTCTACATCACCTAAGAGTGATTTGCTCTTGTCAGTAAGCCTTCAATAAATCTTTATTAGGTATATGAAACAGCAGGCAATTAACTTTGCTAAGTCTCAGTTTCCTTTATTTATAAAGTGAAGAAGTTGAATTAGATGAGCTCTGAGAAATATTGTCCTTTAAAGAACTTCAAAGATTATCCAAATACTCTATTAGTGGGAACATCGAAACCTGTAAGAATAAAGTGATAATGTTATTCAATAATTGTTATAATAAATATAATTGCAGTTAGTGTGATCTTTCTTGCCCTTGTTAAATTTCCAAATAAAAATTCAAGTCAACAAACATTAGTATGCAACATAGGGGTATCTCTTTCCCCCAGTGCTCATAGAGTATGTTTGCAGTTTTCTGACAGGCTACATGTGCTGGTGAAATCAACATTTCCACATTTTTGTGGGAATGAGTCAGAAAATGTCAGAATGATCATAATGAGATCTGAAGGGATACAATATCACTTACTGCGTTCCAACCTTACAGTGACCACATCCTACACTCCTGATGAGTTCTGGAAATTCTTGAACTGCTTTACGTTGTAGGTTTGATTTAAAGTTGACCAAATGGTTCTAGTCTAGTACAATTCAGTCTTGGGCTGACCTCAGCTCCATGGCTGAGAACGTGAGAAGTTTTAGAAAAACAGAAATAGCTCTAAAAGCTATCACCACAACTCTCTTTAAGGTATCACTCCAGGCACTGGGACTGCTTTCACTTGGCAAGAACTTATAGAAATACTTATTGGTAGAGAAACAGACAGCTTGGTCAACTGACATCTCTGCTTCTTACACAATAAGCTCAACCACATTAAAGCTGGGACCACCTATCCCCAATCCTTTCTAGACACACCACTTCAGATTAATTTTAAACTGGTGTCACTCATATAAAATTTCTGCAAGGCAGTAGCACAAATTAATTCACAAGAGTGCTTAGTACAGTGTCTGGTACATAGTAAGTACTTAATAAGTGTTTATTGACTAAGTATTTATTGATATAATTATGAAGCAAACATGTCATTTGATCTTGTGTGAGTGAATATGTGACTAATGCTGGGAGGCAGGCAACAGTTTCTATCACTGAAGGATGAATTCATTTAGGCTCAAAGGGTCGATTTCTTCCTTCATTTCCTACCACTACCACCAGACAACAATGAATCCCAAATAAAACCTGATCATTCTCTATGAGAACTCTGAGCAAAGTCTAGAAAAATCCTACTCTTAATTTAACTGAGGCAGGTACATGTTGAAAAGTTTTCCCAAGAAATTGAGAGAGTAATAAGAAGCAAAGTGAAAGAGAAACCTTAAGAGAGTTATTCATGTCACTTACCGCTAGACACTCTTTCCGTAGAATTCCGTTTTCACCTCCTAAACCCATTTTGATGTCAAGGCCAGAAGGTCAACATACTCCTACCAGTACAAAAAAATAGCTGGTGTCTCCTTTCTTGATGCAATCACATCTAGTTAGTAATGGGTAGTCATATTTAAATTCTGACCCCAGCCCTTGCCATGGTTCTTTCCTTAGTGCTTAAAATGTCATGCTCCACAGTAGAAAATCATCACTTAAGAGGCTGAACCTAGCTGGCCACATTGGTGTGCCAGCAAAGGTTTAACAAGTAACTCTCTGAGGGAAAAAGGTACACAACATACTTTTACGTTTAATCTTCATTACTAATATTTTCCCCATCACTTTCTTAAGCTAGGCAATGAGGAAACGATAAATTAAGCCCTGATTTATATCCATTTGTTGATATCCACAGTGTAAATGGTCACACTAAAAGCCGGGAGGTCTCAGGTGTACATAGTTTGAAGGGGCCAAGAGAAGGCAGGAAAGTCCTGGTTGAATGAGGGGCCCAGGAACCTGGTCATGCAGCCTGTGTGGTGATTACCTAAAGCTGTAGAATATTAGTTGTGATGAGAGAGAAACTGGTATTCATATGGAGGAAAATCTGGCTGAGTTAAAAAAAAAAAAAGAAGAAATCAGATACTGGATTCTGGAGCAGATACAAGCTTGGAAGTCAATATAGGAAAAGTGGGTTGAGAAAAGCAAATAGCCAAATGTAATTATTGAAAATTTAGTCCATAAAGTCAAACATATCAGCAGTCACCAAGTATAGGAAATATAGTCAAGACATATATAGGTGGTGTGGGGTTGCAGTTTTAAAGTTTGTGTAAGGAAAAAAGTCATATATTGTTAGCAAAAGACACACCTAAAAATCCTTTAAGCTGCTTTTAAAATACAATACATTATTTTTAAACAGTTGTAGGTGGAAAGGGTCTAATTTCCCTTTAAAAGAATTCAGTTCCTATCAGAGCTAAGCCCTTCTAGTTACTGCATTTGAGCAACAGCCTTAGAGAGAGAGACAGAGACAGAAAGAGACAGAGAGACACAGAGAAAGACAGAGAGACATAGAAAGAGACAGAGAGACAAAGAGAGACAGAGAGAGAGAGGGAAGGAGAGAGGGAGAACAGGGTGGCCAGGTGTGCTGAAACTTAAGATAAGTCTCACACCTTTTAGAGAAAAGAAGAAAGAAAGAGCCCAAGAGGCCAAAGTCACTCCTTTTAAGGTCTACCAGTGGTAAGCTCTTCCTAGTTCAATGATGAATCCTCTCTGATGTAGTTAGATAGTGTTTATTAAACCATTACTATTTACCAGGATCTGAGAGAAGCATCAAGGATACAGGCAAAAGGCAGACCCTTCTCTCAGTGAACTCATAATCTAATAGGGAAGTCTAATATAAATATAGTCTAACATGCAAAGAACTATGTACAAACTAGCTATATTCAGGATAAATTGGAAATAATCAACAAAATTTTTTGGTAAAGGGTCAGATAATAAATATTTTAGGTTTTGTGGGCCCAGAAGCAAAATCAAATATCAGGTAGGTATTTACATAATGAGAGAAAACAAATTTCCACAATTTTTATGGAATCTAAAATATAATATTACTAATACTATAATAATTACTAATTACTAAGTAATAATAATTACTAATATAATTACTAAATATAAAATTACAAAATATTACTAAAGTACATTTTTTAAAATATAGGTCCACTAATGAGAAGAATGGGATTCTTTTGGGGAGGAATAACTTCTCATTCAATTGAAATTCAAAGTTAAGAAAGATCATCAGAAAGATCATCACTCAGCTGAAAAGTCCCTGGAATGATGCTCAAGACTTTGTTCTCCTACTCAGACAAAAGGGAAAGATTTAGTCTGAAGATTCCGTCCCTGGCTTTTGTTAGCTGGGGGTGATGGCTTTGACTAAAGTATAGTCAGACGTTCAAGGGACCACCATATCCTAGAGGAGATGGCTTGACTGACCCAGATGAACCGAGGCCAGTAGACATTAGCAGGAAGCAACATCTATCAATAAGACATTGAGATACACAGAGCAGCCTACCAGCTCATTTTTGTACAACTCTGTCTGACTTAAATCTAATCCACACCCAAGTCAAGACATCACCCTCATGAAGTCATCGGTCCTCTTCAAAAATGAAGGATGAATAGCAACAGCAGCAGACAGTAGAAGGTAGAGACTATTTGGTGAAACCAATGGAGACCTTTAGAACAGAGATGCCAGGTCCAGAAAGGAGCAGATCCAGTGAACCCAAGAGAGATGATTTGACCAGCAAAGAGTATCTACTCTTTAAAGATCTAAAGGCAGCAGGATCATTACACTTAGAAGACATCAGGGATCCTGCAACGCAGAAGGCATAAGCTGCCTTTCCACATATATCACCCATATATAGATATGATCCTCATCCAAACTCACTTTCCCTACTGAGGGTGTGTATATTCCTGTGCCCTAGGTTTATGAGAGGAGCACTCTATTGCAAATCTTACTACATTAAATATTTTTACTTTGAAATAATTGTGTTTTCCAAATGAGGAAAAAAAAACAATTATATCAGTGAGGGTTTTGAGCGGATATGGACCCCAAGCATGAACTTGGGTAGCTGTTTTAGGAATCCCACTTGCGTCATGGTAACTACATACAAAATAATGTTCAGAACCAAGCAAGTGAGCCCCGATGTACTCTGAGCACCTCTAGAGATTGTCTTTAGTTCAGGGTCCCAGGTTTTGTGTCCAAAGGTAGGACAACCAGGTAAAACGACTCGAGGTTCTGCCACACAGGCTGGGCTGAAGGGGCTGGGGATATTTAGCCTGGGGAATAGCTGACTTAGGCATGCCAGGGTAACTGTCTTCAAATATTTCAAAGAGCTACTTTGTGGGGAAGACGGATGAAAATGGATGGGAGTGACAGAGGGTCAGGCTCTGGGTAAGAACGATTTCCCAGGACTCAGAGCTACTTCAAAGGGCAATGGGTGGCTTTGGGAGACCGTGACTTCACAGCCACTTTTGCGGGGGGCCGGGGTGGGCGTCACAAAGAACCTGGGTGTCCCCCTCTAAGAAGCTCGTCTGTGTCTGGGATTCTATGACCACACGCGCTCCTGACTCTTTCCCTGGGCGTTCCACGGCCCGCTATAGCTGCCTTCGGGACAGGCTGGAAAACTAGACCCGGTCTCGGTTGCCATGGGTTGCTGTGACAACCGCTGCACGCTCAGCACCGTCCCCTCCCCCGGGTTCGGGTCTTTTGTTCTTTTCCAGATTCCCGGCCTCGGCCACGCCCCTCACCCCCCAGGAGAGCCTGAGGTTGGGGGTGCGCACCGATGCAGCTCGCCTCGGTTGCCTGTGGACGGAAAAGCGGCCGCACGAAGTGATTAAGCCCCTCGGGAGGCAGGACTCGTGCAGGTGGGGAAGTCATGTCTGATGACTCGGAGGAATACGATGAGGAAGAAGAGAAATTGCCGTATCTGGGGGTGAGGAGGAAGATGGCAGACTCGGGCTGAGGAAGGCGGCGGCGGGCAGGGCGGAGAAAGAGGGGGACACTGACACCTGTCTCGTGACTTCGGCTTGGGCAGTCTCCTCCTGGGCGCTCTCTCTCTCTTTGCTTGGTTTATTAACATGGCTAACAGAGTTCCTACCTTCCTGAAAGCTATCCTGTTTTCTTTAATCAGACGGCGCGCCTTCCCTGCCTTCTCCTGCGAGTCTCGAGGATTTTCTCCTTTTTTTTTTTTTTTTTGCTCTCTTCCTATCTACCTTCTAGCCTTCCCTCCCTCCCCATTTCAGCGATCTTAGCAACTCCAGTGGGTTCAGCTGGTGGTGGAATGTAGTGAGGAAAGGGTTTAACTTCCCCCTGAGCTAGGAATCTGGGGGAGTCTGCATTTGAATCAGTCACTTGTCACCGAACCTTTCTGGTCCTCTCTGTGAGAGGCAGATGGTAGCGGGTGTAACATCCACACTTTGGAAAACCCCTTTAAAAACCCCTCCATTTGTAAAATGAGTGGGTCGGACTAGATGACTTCTGAAATCCCTCTAAGACCTGGATCTATGCTACTATGACCCTAGGCCAGATAGTCACACATACACATAAATACGTCGGGATAGAGATTGGACCTGTGATAGAGCGCGTTCTGCCAATGCAAGTGGATACCTTCTTGGCCTAGAGCACTGAGAGATTGTTGCTAGCCAGTATGTGTCAGAGGTGAAACGGGAAACCAGATTTTCCAGGCTTCTCTATCCACTACACCATACTGTCTCTTTTCTCTCTCCTGAACTTCAGTCCTACATTTCCAACTGCCTCCTGGACATCTCCACCTGGCATCTTAACCTTTATTATTCTTTCCCCACCTCCATTCCTATTTCTTCCCTATTTCTGTTGAAACCATCACATCCTTTCACATAGGTTTACACCCCTGTAGTCACCGTCCACTCTTCACTGGGTTACTTCTGTGTTTAGTCAGTTGCGAAATCTGGCCATTTCTACCCCAACAACTGTTCCCTTCCCATCAGAGTGTTACAAATGACTCCTAGCTGGTCTATTCCTCTCTCTTTTAGGACTCTGCTCAAAACCTTCAGTGGAGGTCTCTGGCCCTTTGTATAAAAACAAAAACAAACACAAACAAAAAAACAAAAACCATACTGCTGTTATTTAAAGCTTTTCACTATCTGGTTCCAGCTTACTTTTCCAAACTTAGATCCTCTTTTCCAGCCAAAATGGCTTGTTCATTGTTTCCGGAACTCTCCAACATAGTGTCTCTTATCTTGGTGTGTGCACTGTCCCCCAAGCCTAGAACATGTTCCCTCCTAACTTCTTTTAACCTTCTCTTATAGTCTGAGGTGTCAACTCAATGGGAAGCCTTTCCTGATTTCTCTGGTTTTGTGTGTGTGTGTGTGTGTGTGTGTGTGTGTGTTTTCTCTCTCTCCTTATCTTGTATTTTCTTATCTAAGTGCTTCATCCCCAGAAACTCTTTGAAAGGCAGGCAATACTTTTGTTTGTTTCCTCGGTTTCTCAGTAACACACACTATGCTTTGAACTTAGTAGGCTCTTGATTGACTTTCCTTGGATCAGTGCTTTTGTCTTATACCCTCTTCAGATGTCTGGACAAAGGGCCAGGACTTTGTGAGTGGGGGGGGGGGGGTGCTATAATGTACAAGATCCAGCTTTTGGAGACCCCTTTGACTTTTGATTTCTCCAAAATGACAGTGATTACCAACCCATTCATTTCTTTTTCTTGTCTTGCCCCAACTTTCTCCCAGTCCATCCTTCCTGTTCCTTCTAAGTCCTTACCTCTTTAAATGCTCATCTTCCTTCCTTTCTTCATTCTTTTTTCATTGCTTTCCTGCCCCCTAACAAACCTCCAGAAAAAGGCTGCATGCCAGTATCTTCCAGGTACCAATCATGCCATTCTATCCCATTTTTAAAAAAGATAGTATTTTATTCTGTCTCAATTAAATGTTAAGACAATTTTAGCGTTCATTTTTACAAGATTTTGAGTTCCAAATTTTTTTCCCTTCCATCCCCTCTTCCTAAAATGGTCATGCCAATCTAATCTTGAAAATCTTTCTCTGAGTTCCCATTATTTACATCATCAAAGTCAAATTAGTCATTCAAAGCTTTCCATTATGTTTTTCCAGTAATATCCCCTCTTTTTTTTTAGTGCTTCTGTAACAATCCAATATCATGATATTTTAGAGATGAATAAAACTGATATTGAAGGTTAAGTGACTTGCCCCATCTGACTCAAGTGTTTTAGCACAGGGCTGGCAGCTTCTGTACTGGAGTGTCTGGTACTTCATAAATCCCTGGTGACCTGAATTCACAAAGCTAAGTGTCAGAGCTAGGGTTTAATCCTACTTTTCCTGAATCTCATACTAATGACCAGTGCTTCAAGCTCCTCCCCTTCACAAATTATGCTTGAAGCAAACTGGATTTACTCTGTGCACCTTTGCAACATTTCCTACTTGCTCCATGCCTTTGTTCACAACATTCTAGGTTTAGAATGTTCTTTCCCACATTCCCTATCCTTCTAGACCCAGATCAATTGCAGTTTTCCTTCTGTGGAGCTCTCCCTCTGCCAGAAGCCAGTGCTCACTTCTCAGAATTCTCACAGCACTTTTGTGTCTTCCCTCCCTGTTTTAACAATCATAACAATGACTTGTATTTTTATAGCAATTTAAGGTTTAAAAAGTCCTTTCCTAATGACAACCCTGTCATATTCTAGGCACTATATTATAATAAGGTCGAAAGACTTTTTGGATATGGACACAGAAAACAGATTCAATCCCATCCTCATTTTCCCAACTTATAGAATGGGAAATAAAACGAAACAAAATAAAATGGGAATGATTTTCTCACCATTTACCTGAAACCCGGCCTGCACAACATACAACCCAAGGGTCACTTGTGGCTTACTAAAGGATTTCTGTTGGCTGTTAAAAAATGTAGATGTGAAAGAAAGTAAAGATGTGACAAATGCTTTGTCGGTGCCCAGCTTAACCCACCTTCCACTAGTCACTAGTGCGCCCATCATGTAAGTCAGCAGGTAGGTTGCCACCACACACTCTCTCCTGTTTGTCATGTGTCCCTTGGCAACAAACCACTGTCAACCTATCTCAAGTCCGAGGGGAGCAATTTAATGATAAATAAGAATTTTAATAAGTTCAAATAATTGATATTAATTGAAATTTCCCTTTTTAAAATATGATTTATTTGCAAAATAGTTTAATCATTAATTATACCCTTACTTGGAAAGTGAGCTACTAAAAATCTATCTGTGGCCTAAAAAAGTTTAACCTATTTTAATTTTGGCCCCTACTTACTGCCAAATTGTGCAGGTCTGCATCAAACATTAAAACACTATATGAATGCAAACTATTATTTGGTATTAGAGTTTTTTGTGCATTCCTTAACTCCTTTACTCCAAGGAGAGACCATGCAGGAGGACCTTGTATATAGTCAGTCAACAAGCATTTATTAATTGCCTACTATGTGCCAAGCATTGTGTTATGCACTGGATGGAAAGAAAGGCAGAAATGGTCCCTGCTCTTAAGAAACTTACAGTTCTAATAGAGGATACGATATACAAACAACTATTTATAAATGACATATATAGGATGAATTTAAGATAATAAGAAAGAGAAGGCATTAGCATTATGGAGGCTCAGGAAAAGAGGGATGGAGAAAGTGGGATGGAACTAAATCAGACTTCTGTCTACTTAGATTCTATGATTATGAACCCTGGTGGAGATAGGGGTCAGAGGGAACATTCATATGTATCATCTCCCCATATCAGAATGTAACTAGTTTAGGGGCGGCCAGGTAGCACAGCGAGTAAGAGCACTGGCTCCAGTGTTGGGATGACCTGGGGATCAAATCCGGGCTCAGACACTTAGCACCCACCCAGAAACACCTGGCTGTGTAACCTTGAGCAAGTTACTTAACCCCAATTGCTTAGGGGCAGCCAGGTGGCTCAGTGAGTAAGAGCACTGGCTCCAGTGTTGGGATCACCTGGGGATCAAATCCGGGCTCTGATACTTAGCACCACACCCAGAAATAACTGGCCATGTAACCTTGAGCAAGTCACTTAACCCCGATTGCTTTAAAAAAAAAAAGAATGTAACTAGTTTATCCTAGTTCAATCCTTCATCATTGTTCAATGTGTTTACCTTTTTTATGTTTTTGTTTCTTTTAAAGTCTAGGACATCCTTTTATTAAAATGCTGGCTGTATTACTAAATGATTAAATTACACAGAAAGTATGTCTCTTGAAACTTTTTAAATGCCACATAGTCAGATATATGTGATCCCATTAATTTGGAGGTTCCCTCTAACAATGTTAAATCACAATACATACATGGGAACCCATCTTGTGTGATGTTTTTTTCATCTTACAGGGTCACATATTTATAGTTATCTAATACAATTCCTTCAGCACAGGTGGAAATACTGAGGCTCAGAGTTACAGAGAGGAAAGAGAGAAGGGGAAGATAACAAGATTTATAAGGCCTCTACCATGTGCCGGGCACTCCACTAAGCACTTTAAAAAGTATAACCTTCTTTGGTCCTCACAACAATCCTGTTCGAGAGGTGCTGTTATTGTCCCCATTTTATAGCTGAGACACCTGAGTTAAAGAAAGATTAAATGATTTGCACATGATCACATAGAGAATAAGTATTTGAGGCTAGATTTGAACTCGGTTCTTCTTGTCTCTGGGTCCAGTGCTATATATACTTTGCCATGGGGATATTAAGTGTCAGGAAGTGTTTGGGCAGTACACAGTCGGTTATGCTACACTGCGTACTCTGTTCTTTGGGGTTCCTCACTGACATTGGTTATATCTTGGCTTCAGTCTTGTCTCTTTTAGAATGTAATGGATTTCACTGAACATATTTTGTAGTGTTCCAGGGATTACTATGATGATTGTTGTTCAGTCTTTTCAGTCATGTCCATCTTTGTGACCCCATTTGGGGTTTTCTTGGCAGAGATACTGGAGTGGTTGGACATTTCCTTCTCCAGCTCATTTTATAGATGAGGAAACTGAGGCAAATAGGGTTAAGTGACTTGCCCAGGGTCACACAGATAGTGCCCAAGGCCAGAGCTGAACTCAGGAAGACTTCTTCCTGACTCTGGGCTGGGAGCTCTATACACTGTACCACCTAGTTCCACTGTGATTAGTGCAATATTATCTTTTAATGGGAGTGATTTTATCCTTTTATCATAGATGGAGTAAGCTGGTAATCAAATCCAGGCTCTTTAACTCCATAGATCTCCTTGTTCTGTATCTTATTTCGAGTCAATACTAAGCAGGTGACTGAACAAAGTTATCTCTGTGGTTTTATTATCTATGTAATAAAAATTACATAATTTTTATACATTTTGTACATGAATTCTTGTAAAATTTTTATACATGTTTGGGAGACCTGTTGACTGTAAAAAGTCTTCAGTTCTGCCTTTTGTTTGACTAAGTTAGATGCTTTTCTAAAACCAGTAAACAATAGACATAGCAGGAGCTTATAAATACCTCACTCAGTTGTACAACTCTCAGGAAAGAATCTGATATCAGTTGTCTAAGCTTTATTGTGAGCTCAAGGCACTGTGTTACCTCTGGGTGAAAATTTAGTCTTTATTTCTAACTTTGTATTTCCGGCATCACTGAGCATATGGAAAAGATATTTTGGGGAATAGGAGAGACTTCCAAGAGTCCCTAAAATTATACAAGTTAGACTACTCCCTCTGGTTAGTCACAAGGCCAGCTCTGTTAATATTTCATACTTTTGATATTTTAAAAATTACTTTTAATAGCTTAATTTTCACAGACTCATCTGTTTAATAAATCAGTTCACTTTGATTATCCAATTTCTTCAGGAATATGAAGGAGAGCGCAATGAAGAAGGGGAACGGCACGGATACGGGAAAGCAATATTACCCAATGGGGATGTATATGAAGGACAATACGCACATGGTAAAAGACATGGTCAGGTAAGAATAAACGTGTTCTGAAAAAAAATCCCATCTAAAAATTTTCAGGGGATATTTTCACTTAGGAATAACAAGAAAACATATGTTCCAGGGGACCTACAAATTTAAGAACCGCTCTCGATACATTGGAGAATACCAAGACAATAAAAAGCATGGTAAAGGCACTTTTTTCTATGCAGATGGATCACAATATGAAGGTAAAATTGTGTCATAAGTTAAATATTAGTGTTTCGATGTAAGAAAACTAGTTTGGTCTTTTTGTTTTAGTTTGGTTTTGATGACTGAGTTTATCTATAAATATTGAAGTACAAGAACCAAATTCTTTGGTTCAATCAGTCAACTGCCATTTATTGAGTACCTGTTATATATAAGGCATTATACTATCCACTGGGAGAGACATTAGATAAATGAAAATGTAGTCCCTTCCTTCAAGGACTTTGCAATCTAGTCAGTAAGACAAAATCTATCTATCTATCTGTCTATCTATCTGTGTGTATGTATATGTGTGTGTATACATGGAGAGAGAGAGAGAGAGAGAGAGAGAGAGAGAGAGAGAGAGAGAGAGAAATGTAAGGTACTTTGTTAATAAATGCCAAAAAGAAATCATTGCTTTAAAAATTCATTTTGGGTTGGTGTGATCAGAAAACACTTTTCAGAAAAGTAAAGAAGAAAAAGACCTGAGTATGGAGTATTAACTATAGTATGAGTGTTGGGAGTGACACAAGCAAAAAATTAGTTGGAGATATTGGAGAGTAATAATAGTTTGAATGAAATAGTGATCATGTTAGGAAATAATGGGAGAAAAAAACTAGAAAGTTCTACTGGGGCTAGATTGTGCCCTGCAATACCAGGCTAAAGAGCTTGAGACATCATCTAGTAAGTAGTGAGGAGCAATTAAAGGATTTGGGGCAGATAAGTGACATCATCTATGAGCTATTTTAGGATGATTTTTACCTAATTGGAAGAAATGAATGCTGAGTTTCTAATAGACATCAAAAGCTGGTACTGAGGTAGGTTATAGTTTTGATGAGGGTCTTTATGAAAATATTTATTTATTTGAATTAATTTATCTATACTGAAGTTTTCTTTCACCTAAAAGAAAAGCACCAGGAAAATTCTTTACTTGTTTCACTAATAATTTCAGCTTTATTGTCAAAAGATTATCAGTCGATAAGTATTTATTAAGCACCTTCTACACACAAAGAAAGGCAAAACACAGGCCCTGCCCTCAAGGATCTCACAAACCAATGGTATTCTGAAGGTAGAGAAAAGATAAGGGGAATTACATTCTCACTCTAATTTTGACCAACAAAGAACAAAGAAGAAATGTCAAGAACCATGGAAGGACATAATTTACTATTTTCAACTCATAGATCCAAAAGATAAGCTATTATCTTTAACTGTAAATCCACCCCTCACTTCAATTTCCCTGTTTTGTTTAGGGTGTCACTGTCTTTCCAGGCTTATAACCTTGGAATAATTCTTGGCATCTCATTCTCATTTACATCACTTACAAACATATCTTGTGGATTCTACATCTACATCTGATACCTGTCCTCTTATCTCTACTTTGCCCAAACTATGTCCAACAGTCTTCTGATCATTTTCCTTTCCTCAAGTCTCCCTCCTTTTCAGTGCCTCCTTCCGGATGCCATGTAGCTCCTCAAGATAATACTTTCCAAAGTATGGCTCTCCCTTGCTCAAGAAGGTTCAGTGGTTTCCTATTGCATGGGGTCCTACATTTTGCTTTTAAAACTCTTCACACTCTAAATCCAGCCTACTTTTCAAGGCTTATTACACATTACTCTCCTTCATAAACTCTATGTTGCAGTCAAAATGGCCTTTTTGTTGTCTTGTACCCAGACTGTTACATCTCCATATGTGTGCCTCTTTTGTCCACTGTTCTCTTTCTTAGACTTTCTGGAATTTGCAGTTGACCTTCCAAATTCAACTCAGGCTTCACCTCCTACATGAAACCTTTCTGATGCCAATGCCTCCCTTCTCTGCCAAAATTGCCTTGTATTTTCTTTGTATATATGTATATGTACATATGCTTAGTAAATAATCATATATACATATTTAAAAATTTTTATTGATCTTTTGTTTTTAAATCACCATCATTTGTTTTTTGGACTATTTTATTATTTTTACTTTTCAATAACATGTATTTATTTTATTAATCTGTCTCTCCTACTGTCACCAATTCTCATTCGTCCACTGAGCAAATTATAAAAAGCAAAAGCAGAAACATCTCTCAATATATAGCTGTACATTCCATCAAAAAATTTCCCGCTTGAACAGTGTCTAAAAATGTGTATCTCTTTCTACATTTTAAGCTTCTTTCCTCTATCAAGAGTGCCATGTTTTGGGGCGGCCAGGTAGCACAGCGAGTAAGAGCACCGGCTCCAGTGTTGAGATAGACCTGGAGATCGAATCCCGGGCTCAGACACTTAGCACCCACCCAGGAACACCTGGCCGTGCAACCTTGAGCAAGTTACTTAACCCTGATTGCTTAATTAAAAAAAAAAAAAAAGGAAAAAAAAAGAGTGCCATGTTTCTTCATTTGTTTGAACTCTTGATTGATCACAGTGTTGATCAGAGTTCTAAAATCTTTCAAAGTTGTTTTTCTCTGTATTGTTGTTAACCATTGTATAATTTGTTCTAATAGCTCTGTTCTCTTGGCTCTGCATCAGTTAATAAAGGCTTTCCCAGTGTCCTCTGAAATTGTCCATTTCACCATTATTTATTGCTTAAAAATTGTACATTTCATTATTTCTTATTACATAAATATTACACATTTCCTTTAGCCATTCTGCAATAGGAAGATACATTCTTAGTCTCTAATTTTTGACTACCATAAAAAGAGGTGCTATATGTATTTTTATACAAACGGATCCATTTTCTATTCCTTTGATTTCTTTGGGATGCAGAACTTCCAGTAGTATAGCTAGACAAAAGTATTATTTGGTAACTTCCTAGACATAGTTCTCTGCTTTCCAGAGCAGCTAAACCAATTCCCAAGTCTAATAACTCTGCACTCCTGTTCCTATTTTCCCATGGCCTTATCATTCTGAGAGGTACTAGGTGGAACACCAAATTTCATTAAATTTGCATTTCTCTTATTATTAGTAATTTAGAACATTTTTCATATGATGGTTGGTAGTTTGGATTTTTTTCGTTTTAAAAACGCTTGTCCATATCCTTTGACAATTTATTTGTTGGATCATGGCTCTTATTCTTATAAATTTGAATCAATACCTTATATATCTTGGAAATTAGACCTTTATCAGAGAAACTTTTTGCAAATGTTTCCCTGTTACTTGTTTCCTCTTCTATTTTTTTTTTACTGTTAGTTTTTTTTTGCAAAAACTTAAGTTTTATATAATAAATGTCCATTTTATCTTATGTGATGTTCTCTATCACTTGTTTAGTCATGAATTTTTTCCTATTTATAGATCTAAAAGATAATTTTTCCTTGCTTCTCTGGTTGATGATCTCTCCATTTGGAGTTTATATTGGCTTATGATGTGAAGTGTAGGTCAAAAGCTAATTTCTTCCATAGTGATGTACAGTTTTATCAGCATCTTTTGTCTTTGAGTCCTTCCCCCGAGCAACCAGGGTTTTTAAGTTAATCAAGCATTTTATTACTCTTTTTCTGTGTGTTGTGTACCTACTCTGTTCTCTCATCAAAACCTCCCCACCTCTTTCTGTCTTTCTCTCCCCCATAACAAATAATTTTAATGGTTGCTGCTTTCAGTCTGAGATCCGGTATTCATAGACCTCCTCCTTCCTTTTCACTTTTCTTTCACTATTACTCTTGAGATCCTTGAAATAAAAGTTTTTATCACAAGAATTTCGTTATTTTTTCAGATCTATGAAATCTTCTTATAGAAGTTTGATTGGTACAGCCCTAAATAAGTAAATTAAGATAGTATTATCATTTTTATCATATTGATTCCACTTGCCCATAAGCAATTAATGTTTCTTCAATTATTTAGATCCATCTTTATTTCTATAGTGTCTTATAGTTAGCTTCATATAATCCATGGATGAAGATTAATAGATACACTCTCAAATATTTTATTTCTTACATAGTTATTTTCAACAGAATTTCTCCTTTTTCTCTCTGGGTTTTATTAGTTACATATAGGAATGCTGATATCTTATATGTATTTACTCATATCCTGAAACTTTGCTTAAGTTATTTAAATTAATTGTAGTTGAGTTTTTAAGGTTCTCTAAGTATACCATCATATCATCTGAAAAAAATTATATTTTCCTTCGTATCCATGCTTATTCCCTTGGTTTCCTTTTCTTGCCTTATTGACACTCTATATCAAATGGAAATGGTGATAATAAACATCCTTGCTTGACTGTTGATTTTACTAGAAATGGGAAAGGCCTCAGACTTTTCTCCATTACAATTTGTTCTTGCATTTAGATGAGTACTATTTATTATAGTAAGAGTCCATTTATTCTTAAGATTGCTAGAGTTTTAATAGGAATGAATGTTGGATTTTATCAAAAGCCTTTTCAGCATCTATTGATATAATTTTATGGTTTTTATTATTTATATCATTAATATGGTTTGTCATATTTATAGTCTTCCTTATGTTGAACCAACTGTGCACTGGTATAAGTCATACTATATATCTTTATCATACCCAGTTGTAATTTATTTGCTAAAATTTTTATATTACATTTAATTTAAGATTTGTTTAAATTTAAAATTTTTGCGTTAATGTTCAACAGCGATATTAGTTTGTATTTTTCTTTCTCTGCTTTGTCTCTCCATGGTTTAGGTATCAAGACTATATTTGTTTCCTATAAAGAGATTAGGAGTCATCTTTTTTATTATCGCAAACCATTTATGCAGTATTGGAATTAATTGATCATTAGTTGTATATTTCCTCTCATCTTGTCTTTTTGGACATTTCCCCTCTTTTTTTCCCACCTCTCTCTTTACAAATAAGAAGGTAGTCAAAGACAGCATGAAAAAAAAACCTGTTTTTTCTCTGTTATAGCTATTCTCTTCCTTTATCTTAGCCCTGATCCTAGGTTTTTAGTTTTTCTTCCTTTCATTTTAATCTTCTTTTCATATTCCTCCTTCTAGTATTTAAGCTTGTTTTGCTTATAACTCTTCCTTTACTTATTCTGCCCTCCCTCTGAGACCCCTTTCTGTCTCTCTCTTGTTCCTGTACCCTCTTATTTCTATTTTGAGTTTATTATATTTCTTTACAGAAATCTTTTAAAATGTGAGTTTATAATTGTGTTCAATCTTCCTTTTTATGCTTCAGTTCAACATGAGGATCACTGGATGCCCATTTCCTCTCATGTCTTCCTGCATGGCTATATTCTTTTCATCTTGTGCACCTCTATTATACAATAGTGATTTTTGTAGAAGATAAAATGGAGGATAAAAATAGAGGACTTTTTCCTCCTTGGTGTAGTCCCCTGTCCCTCCAAATTTTGTCCTTTCATACGATTATAAAAATATAATATTATAAAACCATCACAGACCCTTCTATCATTTAAACCTTTCTTTATGATCCTTAAAAATATTAAGGTTCAAGGCGGCTAGGTGGAGCAGTGAGTAAAGTGCTGGCCCTGGAGTCAGGAGAATCCGAGTTTGGTTCTGGCCTCAGACACTTAATACCCACACAAAAATAACTAGCCATGTAACCCTGGGCAAGTTACTTAACCCCAATTGCCCTCCAAAAGGCAAAAACAAACAAACAAACAAACAAAATAAGGTTCTTTGAAGACATTTGTTTCTTATCATCACATCCCATTAACATGTAAACAATTGATCCTTGCGTATTTCCTTTCAATTAAACAAATATATATACCTTTCTCTCTTGGCATCTGAATTTCCATTTCAAAATGGAAGATTTGTTTAAATTTATACTGGCTTTTTCATCAAGAAATACTTGAAAATCTTCTATTCTTCTCAAACAGTTGATGTGGATACCAGATTAGTGTTAGGAATTCAGGGTCAGTGATGAAAAGGGAACCACTGGAACCTTTGTTATAACTATACATTTCCCTCCAATACATTTCAAACAATAAAGTATATATGAGCATAGGAAATGCCAGGGTATAATACTTAGCAGAAAATCTCTTCTACTTTTAGTGGCTGCTTGTAAAATAGGTCTCTGAGTGAGAGAAATCATCATTTTGCTCTCCTGTCATTTCTGTTTAGATTAATGTAACAGAAAGCAACATTCACTTTAATTAGGTTAAAGAGTATAATGTAATTTTAGGGGGAAATAAGAAACCCTGTGGAATGAAGGGAAACCAAGCAGGCAAAAGACCAAGAAAAAAGAAATGGAGTCAGAGAAGAGAAGTGGTCTGAAGTGAGGCTGTCAGCCATGGTTAGAAGTGGTCTTTCTTAAAAGATCACTGGATTTCGAGGAAGAATGGACTTACTAATAGAATCTTAGTGATAGAAAAGACTTGAGATACCATCAGAGTAAGACACAGTAAGTGCTAGCAGCTATAAAGCTGTGCCTAACCCAACTGTAGCTGACCCTTTACAACATCCTTGATGAGTAATCATCTAGCCATCCCTTGAGAACACTAGTGAGGCACTCTCTTCTGCTGTTGGATAATGCACTCCCTTCCTTCCCTTTTCCCTCTCCCCATTTAATAGATGAGGAAAATGAGACCCAGAAAAGTGACTTGTCCAAGTGGTGGACATTTAGAATATTCTTAAAAAAAAAAGATTCCAGTCCTAATAATCAAACACTATTTTTCTTCAGAACATTTAAAAATATTTTTAAATAACATAATATACACTTTAAAAGATATCCAGTGGTTTCTCTATATTTAATGAAAGCCATTGGTCCATATAAATTAGTACAAAACTTTTTTCTGGAACAGATCTTTGATTTCATTGGTATACAGACTATCTACAGAGTTTTTGGAAAGATTAAATGAGACAATATTCATGAAACACTAAGCATAATGCCAAGCACTTAATAGGGTCACAAGATCAATCCTGTTCCTTGGTTGATTCTCATTACCCAGGAGCTAAGAATTCCTGTTACTGAATCTCTGAAACATAAGATCAATTCCCACTGTCTGACAGGCTCTCATGGCTTATCTCTTTAGAAGGTTTATACTTCCTTGCTCCTGTGCTCACATCTCTTCTAATTGTTTGACTTACCTGTCTCTAGTTTCCTCTATCTTCCACCTAAACATTTTTTTCCCAAAAGTGAGAGGGCTGAGTTTGGGAGTCAAGGTCACTCACTGTCTGTGCCTTGGCCAAACCTTTCTTCAAAGTCTCTTAGCCAGAGTTAAGTTACAATTTAAAAAGGAGTACTTGTTGGATTGGGTTTGATTGCAAACAGAAAATGGTGTAAAAACAAACAAAAACTTCAATAAACATTTTTAAAGGACGATTATTTCATTTTTTTGAGGGTACTTCCTTCAGTGAGGCAGCTGGTAAGTCCTCTGTACCAAAACATTAATTGCCATAGGAAAAAGAAAAATCATCAAGTAGTGTCTAATGTGAGTGACTGACTCATCTGTTAATGAGTCTATTGACACCATGGCAGGATGGACTTCAGAACTAGTCTATTACAAGCCTATACTGAAAGCCCTTTCAACTTGGTAGGACTGGCCAGAATTAGTAATTAACTAGCTATAAATTAGCTATCAAGTCCAGAATTATACACCTGACTTCCAAGACCCTTTTGCAAGTGCCTACATCTTAGCTAAGCAATCTTATTTTTAAGCTTGCTACTTTCCAACTTAACCCCACTTTATACATGACGATTTTTTTCCACTGTACTCATGCACCATAATTATTCCCACCCCCATGTGCTCCTCTGTTCCCTTCCACCCATCAATATCTTTATCACTCTTCAAGATATCATGGTTACAAGGGAAAGCATACTGGACTGAGAGTTGTTTGTTGGTTCCACCTCAAAATGGTTGTGTGGGCAAACGGTTTCAGCACTATGTGTCTCAGTTTCCATATCCAGGGTTAAAAAAGAAATGAAGGGTAATGGGCTAGTTCATCTGAAAAGTCCCTTATAATTCTAATATTCTGTGACTTTATTGCTAGACTCAAGTCCTTTGACCCTTATATAAAGTCTTCCTACTGTCCCCCCTCATTCATCCTTATAATTTTCTGAATTACTGCAAATACAGCCTATACTAAGAAATTTAGCACAGATTATATTTTATATTTTCTCATATTTGTTCTCCGATTGATTTGTGTGATAGCTTACTAAGCTGTTTTTAGAGAAGAAACTGTGTTTTCTCTTTGTAGAAGTGCCTAACATATATCAGGTACTCAATAAATATTTTGATTGATTGACAAATTATTTAGGGTCCCCTCTGAAATCTATGACTTCATTTAAATGTTTTTGATTATTCAAACAATTAATATTTCTCTCTATTTGTGTGTGTACTGCTCTATAGTAAATTATAAAATTTCAAAGGTAGCCCAAATTGCATTTCTTATGCTGGCATGTTTTGTTTTGTTTTGTTTTTGCATTGTCAATTTCAGGAGACTGGGTTAATGATGAAAAACATGGCTTTGGAGTTTATCACTATCCAAATAATGATACATATACAGGAGAATGGTTTGCTGGCCAAAGGTTTGTTTTCGGTTTTTTGTTTTACTGTTTCTTCAGTCTTATATTTTTTATTTAGGCAAGCAGAAGACGCTGGTGTGTCTTTAGATTTATTATAGAAAATTCATAACAAAATCTACAACTCTCCAATTCTTACATGAATTGGAAAGAAAGCATTCTGGAAATTATCTGCCTCGGTACAATTCTTTGTTATCTGTGTAAGAAAACCAGGCTCACGATAACTTATCAAGACAGCCCTCCACAAGCTGATGTCGGAAAAGTTTTCACCACACAACTAGAGAAGGCAGTTTTTGCACTCTGCTCTCATTATCAACAGAGCATAGAAGAACATAGGAAATAGAATGTGAGGCTTGGATTCAGTAAACATATAACCAGGTTATAGTGGCTGGTGCTTTGCCTGAGTGATGAAATCTGAAGAGTACTCTTAGCATTTACCTTCAGCAATGTGTAAAAAATGGAGTTTAGAACCTACACAGCAAAAATAATTAGGTAACCTAGAAAGCTATGAAGTGGAATGTGTTTTCTTTCCGCTACTTATTGTACCCCAGGCGAGCTTTCCTGCAATCCTTACCTGGAGTAGAGCAGCATTACTTTGTCCTGCATTTTGTAACTTTCCCTGAGTGTAAAAATACTATCTATAGCTCTGAATAGACCTTAATTTTACTTTCTCCTCTGATAATTAACTCTACTTGACCAGAGATCAATCATTTAACATCATTGAACTTTATGGGAATATCACCATATGCAATACCTATATCAAAGTGTTATAGTGAGCCTCAAATGAAATAATGTACATAAGTCACTTAGTAAAACTTAATGTGCTATATAAATATATAGCTATTGTCACAGAAGGGGCTGTGTTGAGTCCCAGAGAATTACCATCTCATGCTCATTTATAGGAAATGTGCACCTTCTTTGTGTGCCTTTTAGAGTGATATACAAAATTACTATAATCACTCACCATGTTTAGAAAGCCAAGTTTGGTTCCGTGATTGGCTCCTCTGTCTAAGCACAGACTGAGGATTTTCCCCCACTCTGACCAGTGTACATGATAGAGTTAGGCAAAAATATTTCCTGTTTTATAACTATGTAACTTCCTGTATGAGATACTGTAGCAGCAAGCACCCCAAGCGTGCTCAGGGTGGCTGCCCATACAGGTTCTTGGATCTGCTTTGTTAAAGGAAAGCAACTCAAAATGGGTTAACAAG
>NW_027187361.1:17902417-17956077 GCF_028583685.1 Petaurus breviceps papuanus | reverse complement strand
CAGAATACAGATCAAATCACAGAACACTTCTCAAAGTGAGCCCCCAAAACAAAGCCTCACATCAGGGCTTATATAGCCTTCTCCTGGCTCAGAGAATGTAACAACCTTCTGGACCCACTGGCCAATCAAAAAGTATCTACTGAAAAACAAGCCTCCCACCCCAGGCTTCAGGTGCACTTTAGCCTAGGGGCAGGGAAGATCTTCCAAATTTGCATTCCCATTACAGATACCAACCCAAGTCAGACGGAGTCCTTCAGAGGAATGACCATACCAGACTCAAGGTATTCTGTGGTTCCACTGTCTTAAAACTGTAGCTCATGAGATCTCACCAGTGCATTTGCTTACAGTATTCAGAGAGGATACAGTTGGCTGAAAGCAAAGGCATTTACTTTGCTTAGTAAGTAAATATTAAAAGGTATAGTAATAAAACATCTACTGCATAAACTTGGATTATACTATCCCTCAAGGACACAAAGCATCAATTGAAAAGAGCAGTGTTCACATAGAGATCAAAAGTAGAGACGCACGTACATATGAATACCTAGGAAGATTGAATTTTCTTTACAAATACAGGCACATGTAAAACAAAAACAAAAACTAGCACTTCTGGTGTGAGGGCGGCTGAGCCCTTTTCAGGGCTGCTCGTCTACCTTTGGTACCCCTTTGGTCTACCTGTCCCCCACCTCTCACCTGTGGCTCCAAGAAGCTGTGGCATGTGCTGTGGAGCTCTTAGAGCTTGGTCAGACATTGAAGATGCCAAGGTCACCCACTGCGTGTCTGGCCATTGCTAGTCTTCCTGACTTTGTCTTGCCAGTAGACTTGAATGACTCTGGAAGAGAGAGAGAGAGGCTGACAACTCTGCCTCACTTAAATCCAGTTTATATGTGAATCAAGACATCGCCCCATGATGTCATTGGTCCTCTCTGAGAACAAAGGACAAACAAAGACTTGCACATGTGTGTGTTTATGTATGTATTCTTTATAGGTATAAGAATATATATGTATATATATATATATATATATATATATATATATATATTCCTTTTCAGTACCACTTACAAGAATGCCGTAAATCTTTTAGCTCTAGTTTCTCCAGCAATGTGTTCAATTCTGCAATTTCCCTTGTTCATTATTTACATGCTGATAATTTTTTGTCTTTGCTTTGTGTGATCACATAATTAATTGCACCTAGAGTCTCACACCAGATTCTAATTGAGGAAAGCCATACAATTTAGGAAACCTGGGGGAGGGAGAGGCAAAAGGGTTTGCCAGAAGAGACTTGCAGAAAAGCAAGAAAATTACTGAGTAAATCCCAGAGCACAAGCATGTTGTCCACATTGTGCATCCCTTCCAGAGCATGTGGGCTGGTTGGGAGAGGCTGAGTGATGAGTGCATTAGGGATTGTGGATTAACCTTCTCGGCTGTTAATTCATCAATTGATTATGTTGTTGGAGCTCTTGGAGTCGGTCTATGGAAACCTTTGTAATTATTTTACCTCTTGGGCAGGTAGATGGCGCAGTGGATAGAGCACTGGGTCTGCAGTCAGGAAAACTCATCTTCCTGAGTTCAAATCTAGCTTCAGACACTTACTGGCTGTGTGACCCTGGGAAGTTACTTAACCCTGTTTGCCTCAGTTTTCTCGTCTATAAAATGAACTGGAGAAGGAAATGGCAAACTGCTCTAATATTCTTGCCAAGAAAACTCCAAATGAGGTCACGAAGAGTTGGATATGTCTGAAAAACGACTGAACAACAACACATAATTCTTATGTGGGGAAGTTTGAGATGCTGTGAGGATCAGAGAAAATGTCTTGTCCTCCCTCTAGGTGGCATTTCCCAGAAGTCCTACAGAAGATATTCCAGATATTCCCCTGCACTAGCTCTCCTTCCCCTAATGCTGCCGAGTATGCCTGTCTTAATAAGCCATCTTCTGGCTATGTGTGCCAGCCCAGAGCACTACTTATGTCTCCTTTGTATCCCTCTCCCTTTTAATTCTGTGTCTATTGTCAAAGCAACTCTGGAAAAGAGTGTGTCTTTCTACTCCCTTACGCTCTGCTCACCAGTCCTGCACTCTTCCTTCTTGGCCTCCACTTCCCTGTACATACAGGCATCTCTCGTTTTATTTCACTTTGCTTTATTGTGCTTCACAGATGCTGCGTTTGGGGGTTTGTTTGGTTTTTTTGTTTTTGTTTTTTTATAAATTAAAGTCTATTGGCATCATTTTCCCAACAAGATGCACTCACATCAGGCTTCTGTGTCACATTTTGGTGATTTTCACAATATTTCAAACTTTGTCATTATTATTACTTCTGTTATGGTGATTTATGATCAGTGATCATTGATGTTACTATTGTCATTGTTTTGGGATGCCACGAACCACGCCCATATGACTGGGAACTTAACTGATAAATGTTTGTGGGTGTTGGCTACTCCACCTACCACCCACATCCCTCTCCTTGGGCCTCCCTAATCCCTGAGGCACAACAGTATTGAAGAATATCATATAAACTTAGTTGATAAAGCAGTGATGGGGTTTCAGAGGATTGATTCTAATTCTGAATGAAGTTCTACTGTGGGTGAAATGCTATCAAACAGAATCGCATGCTATAGAGAAATCTTTCATAAAAGGAAGAATTAATTAGTGTGGCCAACTTAATTATTATCTTAATTTTTAAAACTGCCACAGCCACCTCAGCCTTCAACAACCACCACTCTGATCAGTTAGCTGCCATGAATGCTGAGACAACACTCTCCACCAGCAAAAATATTACAACTCATTACAGGGTCAGGTGATGGTTAGCATATTTAGCAATAAAGTTTTTTGGGGTTTTTTTTGCTTTTTGGGGTAGGGAAGGCTGAGAAATTAGGGTTAAGTGACTTGCCCAAGGTCACACAGCTAGTGTGAGGCCGAATTTGAACTCAGGTCTTCCTGATTTCAGGGCCAGTGCTCTATTCACTGTGCCACCTAGCCGCCCCTAAAGTATCTTTTTAATTAAGATATGTACATTTTTAAAAAACTTAATACTATTGCACACTTAATAGACTACTGTATGGTATAAACATAACTTTTATGTACACTGGGAAGCCAAAAAATTCATGTGACTCACTTTATTGTAATATTCACTTTATTAAAGTGGTCTAGAAGTCAACCAGTAATATCTCTGAGGTATGCTTGTATTTTATTCTCTTATTAAAATGTAATTATTTCCATCCATAGCACTTAGCACAGAGTTTGCAACATAATAAGGGCCTTAAAATGCCTCTTCATTCATTCATTCATTCATTCATTCATTCATTCATTGTCATAGTGAACAGGGGAGCTAGGAAAAGTTTTACCTTTTGGTGCAACTCTCAGAAAAGATCAAATGAAAGGACAAAAAAATGTACTCTTAAACATCTGATTTATTACATCACTGGCTCTCTTTACTGACTCTGCAATTCATTTGTTAACAGGGTCAGTTCTTCTACTTTAAGCTTCTAAGTCCTACCCATCCTCTCATATCACTAAGTGGGCAGAGAAAGGGTCACGGGGCATCCAGCTTCCCTTTGTCAATCTTCAGCCTTATTTTCAGTGGTGTTGCCCATTGAGTTGGGCACATGGGTTTTTTTCCCCCCAACAAGCAATACTGTGGAACTCACCTCTATAAGACTGTGCCTCTTTTATAACCAAGCTAATTTTGAGGTCCTAAGGAACAAATTTGTAAGACAATGAGATGTAAGGCTGAGGATCTTTCAGGCAACACTGTTGTTGTCTGAACTCATCTTTGTACATCCATCCTCAAAGCACTCACAATCTATTGGGGAAGACAACATACAAACGTATCTACAAATGAGGTTTGTACAGAGTGAGTTGGAGACAATCAGCAGAGGAAAGGTGCTAGAGTGAAGTGGAATCAGGAGAGAATTCCTGTGGGAGGTAGGATTTTAGCTGGGACTTGAAGGAAACAAGGAGGTAGAATTTACTTAACGTTTTTATCCACAGATAGAGGACTAGATAGCATCGTTAAGAAATTTGTGGATCACACAAAGCTGGGTGAGAAAGTGAACCAAATAATAACAGAAGAATCTAGGAGAAATTCAAAAGGCTAGGTTAGGCCAAATTCAATAAGATGAAATCTGTGTTAAGGACCCATGATTTATTTTATGTAGAATGTCCTATACTGATGCAGCTTGTGAACTGACTATAACTTAGTTCCTGAGGCTGAGAGGTTGAGAGACCTTCTATAAGCATACAGCTAGTGAATGTGTCAGAATTTGAACTTATGTCTTCCTGATATGAGGTATAGAACGTACAATCCATTACATATACTGTTACTCAGAATGAAATTTAATAGGGTTGAATGTAACATCTTATACTTGGTTAAAAAAAAAAACTTCATAAGTACAAGATGGGGGCCATGTGGTTAGGTAATAATTTATCTAAAAAAGATCTAAGTTTTATTACACTTCAGGATCAGTAAGGATCTATGAAGTTTATAAGTACCCATCAAAGGGGAAGTCCATAAGGGTAATTCATGGTTTTGTTTGGATTTCAAGTTAGAATGGACATCGGACATTATCTAGTGCAACGGTGAAATAGGCAAATTCAGTATTAGGCCACTGTGAGAAAGGCATAGTGTCCAACACTGGAGAAGTGATAGTCTTCTTGTATTCCGTCCTCATCCAACCATATTTAAATTACAGCATTAAATTCTAGTTGTTACATTTTCGAATGGACATTGATAAGCTGGAAAGAAGACCAAAGGAGTGTGACCACAATGGTGAAATGTTTTGAGATCATGCTCTATTTGAAGATCATTTAAAAGAACTGGGGATGTTTATACTATTTATACTGACTTACACTATCAGAAGAGCTAACAGTAATTGTCTTCACAGTATTTTCATGTGCAGGAGAGATTAGATATGTTCTCTTGTTCTAGAGGCATGACTCAGAATAATAAGTGAATGTTGCAGAGACAGATTCAAGTCCTGATATAAGGAAAAGCTTCCTAAAAATTAGAGCTACCTAGAGGGAACAAGGGATCCACTTTGGGATTTTGTAGGATGTTTTCTTATTTAGCTCTAAATTGAACTAGATCTAGATAGGAATCTTGGAGTCCCTTCCAACTCTATGAGCTCGTAAGCATCTGCCAAAGAGAAGGGCTATAATATATTTCTTTTTTTTTTTAAATTTAGAATTAGGAGAGACGTTAGACATTATCTAGTCCAACCCATTCACTTTGCCGATGAGAAAACTGAGGCCCATAGGCTATCTGCCACTTGTGCCTCAAATTCAGAATGCTGATCGCCACAGTCCTTTCAAGCTTTAAATCTACAGTGATTTGCCTAAGGTCATGCAGTAAGAAGAAGAAGCAGGGAAGTGAACTCAAATCATTGGACTCCTAATTCCCTGCTCTTTCTTCTACATCCAGCAATTTGGCTTTACCTTGATTTTCATCTTTTTTCACCCGTGAAAATTTATTTCCCAACAAATTTTTTTAAATTCCTCAATCTTAACCTACGCAAAATTTAAAGTATTCTCTTTCAAAATAGGCATGGGCAAGGAACTTACTTCTATGCTGAGACTGGCTCCAAGTATGTTGGTACTTGGGTAAATGGACAGCAAGAGGGAGCAGCAGAACTCATTCACCAAAAACATAGATACCAGGGCAAGTTCATGGGAAAAAATGTAAGTAATTTTAAAAGTGCAGCTTTCTAATAAATGTAAAAAATATTATTATAAATATCTGTCAATGTGTTAATTTTACAAAATAAAAATTTAAGAAAATATGGTGGTATCCTGAGAAAGGACAGTACAGTATAATGTATGAGAGCATTAAGATCCTCTGCCTCAATTCATGAATCATTATCTTGTCACTTCTATTTTTATTATCCACAGAAGAATAAGATTTAGGTGGACTGAGACCTTGTCTGTGAGCCTCTCAATAACATTTTTTCTTCTCACATCCTTTTTTCTGGTACTTCATTATACCTCTCCAAAAATATTAGTCAGACCTTTTCATTCCTTTTTTACAAATATGTTCTCTCTTCAAAAATTGGAAAATTAAATGTTTATTTTTCAGAAAAAAAACTTGTACTTTTATCATTGTGATATTTAAAAAATTTGAGAGACAGTTTCTGAGCAATTAATCATTTTATTAATAATGCTAACATATTACCAATAAATTGGGTGAGTGAACAAAGGGTCAGATTCATTGCTACATGAAACAGAAAAGGCACAAATTAAGAAGAGTAAGATGTATAATAAATTAATCAATAAAATTTACAAAGAAAAATGGACAAGCAATTTGGAAGAGGTCATGATGCAATCAATATGCGTTCAAGGATAAAAACCTTCAATGGGAAGAAAAAAAAGACTACATACAATCAATCTTCAACTTCTGAAGGGTTAATTTTTTTTTTTTAAAGCAATCTGGGTTAAGTAACTTGCTCAAGGTTACACAGCCACTTATTTCTGGGTGTGGTACTGAGTATCTTAGCCCAGATTTGATTCCCAGGTCATCCTGACACTGGAGCCGGTGCTCTTAAGCTGTGCTACCTGGCCACCCCTTGAAGGGTTACTATTACTAGAAAGCAGTGCAAAAGTCAAAAAATGCCAAGTGTTGATACACTGAACCTATGGGAAACAGGGGTTATGTTCCCACAACCACCAAAAATTGTAATCTTTCACTAGAGATTGCTGAAGATACACTTTTCTGCATACAATTCTTTATAACAAAACATTAATTCTGACAATATGTATTTTTCCTAACATAGTAACTATGAGATAACCCATAAAATGCAGTCCACAAAATAACGTAGCATCAAAAACATTTTCTCACTACTAATTCTATGAAATAATGAAACAACAGCAAGAAACCCTATAATGGATTAAGATAGGAAAAAACATTTAAAAGTAGAAATAAGAATTAGATTAGAACAGAATTTTTTTAAATGAAAGAAAAAAATAATAAAGTAGAAAATTTGGAACACATCACAGAAAATCTCTTCAAAAGTATATTTAGGCTCCAAAAAAGAGAATAGCAGATTTGGAATTCAGAATGGAGGAGAAATTGAACAAAATCAAAAGACATCAAGGAAAAATGTGATTTCCATAGCTAGCCGGAGAAACTGATTTTGAAGGTGGGATGGGTAGAGATATTCTGTGAATAATGTACAGAGATAAAGATCATGGGTCTCTCAGATAAAATGAATATCATATATATCACACTGCAGGAAATAATTCATGAAAACTTCTCATAAATATTAGGAATGGGGGACAAATACAGATTACTAATCCATAGATTACTAAAAGAACAAACATGTTTGCATCTCCAAGGACTAATTAAATATCAGAATTTTAGTGTTACACAGTAAAGATTTCAGGAAGCCAAGAGATAGGTCTTCAGCTGTTACGGAAATCAAATGCAAAAGTCCAGGATTTCTCCTTGATTATGAAATTAAAATATTCTGAAATGATATTCTAAAATGGAAAGGAAAATAAGTAAATCAATTTAGGTAGTATTCTTATATTGACAAAGCCCAACCATGAGCAATTAATACATCTTTCTATTATGTATTGGGTAATTTTGATTATTCAGAGATTGTGGTGAACCATGGAGCTGCATCAAGAAGACTCATGTTTAAAAGACTGGAGCTTTTCATAGAGAATTTTGGAGTTCACTTTCTTCTCTATTAAGATCTGCATTCTGTCCAATATATGTCAAAAAGATCATCTCAATGATCTGTCCATCCAACTGTGTAACATAATCTGGACATTTTGTATCCAGTTCATTTGTCTTGTATAGATTATTAGGTATAGATGTAAACTAGATCAACCCATTTTAAATGGTTGTGAATTCTCAATTAGAAAGCTTTACAATATTCTGAGTCTTAATTTAATCAACTCCATGTTGTCCATAAATGGGATCATCTGTAGTACTTCAATATATAAAGGTAATTTCTCTTTAATTTGGGTCTTATAAGTATCCTCCATCACTAGGATTCCTTGTTTGGGGGTCCACTTGACACTAAACAGAAAATCCTTGAACAAAGGTTTTGTTTTTTGTTTTATTTTGGTTTGGTTTGGTTTGAGTTTTTTTTGTGCGGAATCTATGATCCTAACATACGTGAGAAACACTCCATTATAGGAAGAGTCTTTAAGTAAGCATTTTGTTCCAGGCAAACACTTCTTTTTTTTTTTAAAGCAATCGGGGTTAAGTAACTTGCTCAAGGTTACACGGCCAGGTGTTTCTGGGTGGGTGCTAAGTGTCTGAGCCCGAGATTCGATCTCCAGGTCATCCCGACTCTGGAGCCGGTGCTCTTACTTGCTGTGCTACCTGGCCGTCCCAGGCAAACACTTCTTAAAAAGTTAACAAGCAATAAATACAGCTTGTTCTTGGGTCCTACGCACCTTTCAGTAATTTGTGTCATTCTAAAAGTGTGATCTATTATAGAATATCATTGTGAAAGCCTGCCTGTTTTCTTCTTGTATTGACACATAGGATGATATATTTGTGTATTTCTGTATGGTATATGTATGTGTATAATTGTATATATATGCAAATGTATACATGTTTATGTGTAGATCATTTGCATCAAGATCTTATAGAGGTGAGAAAGGCATGAATCAATAACTTTTTTATTTCTTCGTGATCACCCTTTGATCACATCAGGATTGTGATGTTAGAGTTTAAATGCTATGTCTCCATTGTTACTAAGGAAAAAAATGTCGATAGACAGACTGACAGATATTTCATGCTTTTCAAATATATTTTCCTGTCTGGTTCCATTTTTAAATGCTCTTGGTGTGATATGGCCCAATTGGATCTCATGAAAACTTTTGGATCCAATTCCTCTTTGACACTTACTGAATGACTATGGCCAAGAATTTCCCACTGCTACCAGACAATTCACCTAGACTGGGGTTATTCACTGTTTATTCAATAATTTTTTTTGCATATAATTTTGTCAAATTTTCTCTATCACAAAATAAGGAGAGAAAAATCAAGTATATCGAATGGTAGCATTAATGACATTTTAACAAATACAAGTAGTGTATGCTCTATAATAATTTCTCCTCCAGACAAATATTTCATTTTATTCTATAACAGCCTTGGGAGTTAGGTGCTATTATTATCCTCACAATGCATAACAAAGGATACTTATGTTTATGACTTATTCTACTACATTCTTCAGGTGTCTTAAAATACAGATTTAGCATTTTGTAAGTTTTTCCTTTTTCTTTAGATATCATGTTGTACTTTAATGTAATATACAAAATAACTAATTTAGAAACTCTTAGTCTAGAAATAATGGTACTTTAATCAGAGGATGAACTGAAACTTTACATTCCATTAATTATAAAAAGAATTTGCTAAGAAAATTAGTGACGTCAAGATTACTTGGGAAATACTTAGCTACCTTGATAAAGTGTTTTGAGATGCTCTCAAAATCAATGTAAATTAGGCTTTGCTAATGAGCTTTGCTTCATAATAATCACTAATTTATAAAAATAATCTCTAACTTACATTGTTCCTCCCTTAATTTTTCCATATTATGCAGGTGGTGCTATGGTATGCTGTAGGAGAGACATTGTAATATAATGGATAGAGGGTCAACCTTGTTATTGGGATGCTGACCTGAGCTCAAGTTTAACCCTTACAGAAATTAGCTGTATATGGGCAAGTCATTTAACTTCTTGGTGTCCCAGATACCTCTCTAAGACTAAGACTTACACATAAAATCTACATTAATGGAGGGAGTTTCAGCACAGATGAAATCACAAGTCTGGGGGAAAATGATTATAAAGCATACTGTATTATAAGCTGAATCATCATAGTTTGAGGTAACATTTTGTTTCTTTTCTGCATAGCCAGTGGGCCCTGGAAAGTATATTTTTGATATTGGATGTGAGCAGCATGGTGAATATGAACTTAAAGAAATGGTAAGTTGTAGAGTATAATTAGCATATTATGGCTTATCTTATATATTGACTGCTTATATATTGCTGCTATAAAGTTAGAAGTAGTGTGATTAAAAACTGGGAAATAGCCTACTTTTTTATTTGTTTGTAAATATAAAATCAAAATATTGATCACATTTGCAAATTGGGTTCTGTCATACTTAGTGCTTATTTTCAAAGTCTAAATTGTATTGCATGTTAAAATCAAGCAGTTCATATTTAGCAAGAAAACTTTGGATATTAAATTTTTGAAAATTCGAGTGAACTTTTAAATGTTACTATTACAACATGACAAGCCTCTAATAGATACTATTCATCTCAAGTGTGTGGATGGTGACATATGAGAACATCTTTTATTTTTTTATAACATTTAACACTAACCAGCTTGAAGTGGCCAAAAATTAACATTATCCAGCTAATGTTATATTATTCAAAATTAAATTTCCCTTACGTGTATATGTGCCACTTGTACACTATATCTTTTTTTTTTTTTTTGCCTTTTTTTGGAGGGCAATTGGGGTTAAGTAACTTACCCAAGGTTACACGGCTAGTATTTTTGTGTGGGTGTTAAGTGTCTCAGGCCAGAACCGAACTCGGGTCCTCCTAACTCCAGGTCCGGGGCTTTACTCACTGTGCCACCTAGCCGCCCATTGTATACTATATCTGATGTCTAATTGGTTCATGTCTATCACAGATCAGAAAATTAGCGAATTGTTCCATGTTGATGCTTTTTGTAGTCTTTTGATTTTTTAAAGTGATAACCACTGTATTTATTCATTCAACAAACATTTTATTAAACAACCACCAGTGTAATTACATCAAGGGAGAGTAATAAAATAGAGAGCTATCCAGCTTTGGCATCAGGAAGACCTGGATCCAATTCCTTTTTGACACATACTGAATGACTATGGCCAAGAACTTCCCACTGCTACCAGACAACTCACCAAGACTGGGGTTATTCACTGTTTCTATGTCACAGATCCCTTTGGCAGTCTGGTAAAGACTACAGCTCCCTTCTTAGAATGTAATCGGGTGCATTAAATAAAATGCATAGGATTATAAAGGAAAGAAGTTATATTGAAACACTGAACAAAATAGTCAAAAGAAAATTCACAGGTCCTAGGCTAACAACCCCCATTCTAAGAATATAAATTATAGACAGGCTTCTGATCTATATCATTGCAGAGAGACCGAACATTTGGAATTTCTTCCATCAATGAAATTTTAGGTCAGATGGCATGTAATACATTTTGCTAAGTACTGGGATGAATAGGATACTTTTCCTTTCCTCAAGGAGTTTATAGTTTAGTTGAGAGAGATAATACTCATTTACTCAACAAACATAACCAGTTCCTATGTGTACAAAACATTGGGTTAAGTGCTGGGTTTACAAAGAAAAACCCCACAAAAATAAAATAGTATCTGCCATTGAAGTACTTATGTTCTATTCCTACCTGATTATTCCCTCTTTGTTGATTATGCCCTACTCTCAATCCTCCATCTCCCTCAGTATTTTCCCCTACTTTTCTGCCACTGCAGAAGCATAGAAAGAAACTGAAAGCCTCTTGTCCACCTCTCCTTTTACATCCTGACCAATCATTACTTCATCCCCCATTTGACTTTTCCTCACCATCTTAGAGATAGGTGTTCTTCTATATTACCTTCCTGTTGATATAATACTGATTTTTAAAAATCATATTTTCCCCGTTTACATGTAAAAATGATTTTTAATGTTCTTTTTGTAAGTTTTGAGTTTCAAATTTTATCCCTCACTCCCTTCCTTCCCTTCTCCCTGAGATGGTAAGCAATCTGATATAAGTTATATAAGGTAAAACATGTAAAACATTTCCATATTAGTCATTTTATACAGGAAGACTTGAAAAATAAAGGAAGGAAAAAAGGAAGAAGAGAAGGAAGGAAGGAAGGAAGGAAGGAAGGAAGGAAGGAAGGAAGGAAGGAAGGAAGGAAGGAACAGAGGGAGGAAGGAAAATAGTATGCTTCAGTTTGTATTCAGACAACATAACATCAGTTCTTTTTCTGGAGGCAGATAGCATTTTTTATCATGAGTCCATCAGGATTGTCTTGGATCATTTTATTGCTGAGAATAGCCAAGTCATTTACAATTCTTCATCATACAATATTGATGTTACTATGTACAATGGTCTTCTGGTTCTGCTCATTTCACTTTGTATTAGTTCATGTACATCTTTCCAGGTTTTTCTGAAATCATTCTGCTTGTCGTATTATAGCACAATAATATTCTATTACAATCATATACCACAATTTGTTCATCCATTTCCCAATTGATGGGCAGCCCTTCAATTTCCAATTCTTAGCCACCACAAAAAGAAATGCTATATTTTTGTACAAATAGGCCCTTTCCTTTTAAAAAAAAAATCTCTTTGGGCTACAGACCTAGCACTGGCGTTGCTGGACGAAAGGTTATGCATCGTTTTATCGTCCTTTGGGCATAATTTCAAAGTGCTCTATAGGATGTTTGGATCAGTTCACAACTCTACCAACAATGTCCCAGTTTTCCCATGTCCTCTCTATCATTTACTATTTTTCTTTTTTGTCACATTTTCCAATCTCAGGTGGGGGGAGGTGGGATAGGATGGAAGGAAATATAGTCATTCTTTCACAATATATCTACTATGGAAATGTTTTGCGTAACTACACATGTACAACCTATATTGAATTGCTTTTCCTCCCAGTAGGGGTGGGTGAGGAGGGAAGAAGGGAAAGAATCTGGAAATCAAAGTTTTAAAATAAAATGTTAAATATATACATATTTACATGCAACTGGGAAATAAGATATACAGGCATGTAGCAGCAAGCACCCCAAGCGTCCTCAGGGTTTGCAGCTACCACAGGTTCTTGGATCTGCTTTGTTAAAGGAAAGCAACTCAAAATGGGTTAACAAGCTTACTTTAATCAGTCAGACATATATCGTTTACCTTGTTCAGGAGAAAAGGTCAGCACCCTGAACCTCAAAGTATACAGGCATAATTATCAAGACAGAAACATCAAGTAGACAGATTTCCAAACTGTCCAACCATTACATCCATACCCAGTCAACATCTGGGTTTCCACATTCTGGGTTTTTCAAAGCCAGGGGACTCTCAACAACGGCTTCCCAGAATTCAGATCAAATCACAGAACACTTCTCAAAGTGAGTCCCAAAACAAAGCTACACATCAGGGCTTATATAGCCTTCTCCTGGCTCAGAGAATGTAACAACCTTATTGACCCACTGGCCAATCAAAAAGTATCTACTGAAAAACAAGCCTCCCACCCCAGGCTCCAGGTGCACATTAGCCTAGGGGCAGGGAAGATCTTTAAATCTGCATTTCCATTACAAGGCACTAGGGTATTTGAAATCCCTTTTGCCCTACTAGAAAATCAGAGGGAGGATGGGGGAGGATATAAGAGAAAGCAGATTGGGGGAAGGGGTATTCAGTAGGATCGATATTTTGGGGTGGGTGGTAGGGGAAAGATGGGGAGAAGAATTGCAACTCAAAATCTTGTGGAAATGATTGTTGAAAACTAAAAATGAACAAAAAAAATTATCTCTCCAAGATCTATTTTCCAAGTCAGTTGTTTTTCCAGTGAGATATTTCACATTTTCTTCTATTTTTTCATTCTTCTGGTTTTGTTTTATAGTTTCTTAATTTCTCATAAAGTCATTAGCTTCCATTTGCTCCATTCTAATTTTTAAGGAATTTTTTTTCTTCATTGAGCTTTTGGACCTCCTTTTCCATTTGCCCAATTCTGGTCGTTAAGGCATTGTTCTCCTCATTGGCTTTTTGGACCTCTTTTGCCATTTGACTTAGTCTATTTTTTAAGGTGTTATTTTCTTCAGTATTCTTTTGGGTCTCCTTTAGCAAGCTGTTGACACATTTTTCATGATTTTCTTGCATCACTCTCATTTCTGTTCCCAATTTTCAAAACTTTTTTTGAGCTCTTCCATGACCTGTGACCAATTCATATTTTTCTTGGAGACTTTTGATGTAGGAGCTTTGACTTTATTGTCTTCTGGTTGTATGTTTTGATCTTCTTTGTCATCAAAGTAAGATTCTATAGTCTCAGGTTTTTTTATGCTGTTTGCTCATCTACCCAGTCAAATACTTGAATTTCTAACTCTTTGTCAAGGTAGGACCCTGCTTCCAGTTGCTGTGGGGGTGGGGGTGGGTGTACTGTCCCAAGCTTCAGGGGTTTTGTATCAGCCACTTGATCCCCCACCATCTGTGGGCCCAAAGCTCTGGAAACAACCACTGCTGTTGCTGCTGCCACTACTACCATGTCCACCACACCAAGACTGGGGCCAGACCATGTTCCTTTTTCTCCCAGGTCCCACAGAGTTTTCTCAGTGACCTTCTATGCCATCTTTTGCGTTTGTGGGTTGAGAATTCTGGAAACTGCCCACAGCTGCCAGTAACTCAGTCCCCTGAGGCCTGCTTCAGCCCTGTCTGTGCTGCCATGGCCCACATCAGTCCGGTGCAATATACCCTTTCTGTTGACTCTCCAGACTGTCCCAGGCTGGAGACTTGTCTCAATGTGTCATCTTGTGGGTTCTGTAGCTGTAGAATTTTTTTAGAGTCATTTTTCTGCAGGTATTTGGAGGAACTTGGGGGAGATCTCAAGCAAGTCCCTTCTTTTACTCTGCTATCTTGGCTCCACCCCTTGAGGACTTATTTTAAAGTTATTTGGAGGGGAATGTTGGGAGAATTCAGCTGGGTGACTGTCCTAATCTACTATCTTGGCTCCACTCTGATCTTCAAATTATTAATGATCTCTTTGCCTTCTTTTTTAAAAAGTCAAACAAATATTCTTCCCCAACATATAAATACATATTCATGTCCTGATCTAGTACTAGTCACATAAAAAATAAATTTTCTATTTATTAGAAATTTTACTTTATGCCATTTGCTCTCCTTAGGGTTCTTTTGAAGAAATAATTTCTTATTCTCCCTTTTCATTGAATATTTGAGAGGATTTGTCATTTGTTTATTAAATGAAGGCTCATCTTTGCAGAATATATTATTTTGGGGCTATTTCTTATTGGAATCACATATTCCAGTTTTTCCTTTGATTTCTTGTAACCACAAAATAATCCTGTACTACTCTGATAATTTCACCTTGGAATTTGAATGTTTCTTTTCTTTGCTGTCTACATGATTTGTTCTTTGATATTTTAGATGTGAAATTTGACTTGTAGTTTCTTGGTCAGTTAATTTTTTTTCTGTTGCTGCCCTGAGGAATTTCGCCCTGAACTTTGTCATGTGCTTCTAATATTTCTGACAAATCTGAGGGTGACTTCTTGAGGTATCACATTCTGGTTCTCTTTTCCAATCTAACTATGATTCTTAGATGATATTTTTTCATCTTATCTTCAAGTTCAGTATTTTTGTTTTATTGAATTCTTATATTCTCACAAATTTATTTTTCTTGGGTTTTCCCATAATTTTTTATGCTATCTGTGAATTTTTTACTTCCAATTCTCTTGTTTTCTTTCTTTAGTAAAATGCTATAGAAAATTCGTATTTTTTGTAAATAGAGCACTGGTCCTGGAATCAGGAGGACCTGAGTTCAAATCTGACTGTGAACATGTAACACTTACTAGCTGTGTGACGTTGGACAAGTCACTTAACCCCAATTGCCTTGCCTTCCCCCCTCCAAAAAAAAAAGAGAGAATTTGTATTTTTTGTTCTATTTTCTGTGGGGTTTTTTGGTTATCCTTGCTGATTTATTTCTTAGGTGCTCTTTTTGTATTTGTTTTGTTGCTATCTTCCTTCATTTCTTTGTTTATTCTTCTGGTCCATTCTATAGGTTTATTAAATTTCTCCATTGCTCTTTCAGTGATCTTACAGATTTTGTTGTGCAATCTTCATATTATCTTGGATATTGTTTTTTCATAAGGATTACTATGTCAATCTCAATAAATGAACATTGAGGAAGTCCTAGATGTTTTTATACTTAAGGGTTTCTTAGCTTTTTTAATTTTTGCATCATGGAGCCATTTGGAAGTCTTGAGAAATCTATCAATCCCTTCTTATAATAATGTTTTTAAAATGCATACAATACATAGGATTGCAAAGGAAACCAAATATATTAGAATACCATTATTAAAACATTTAAAAAAAATGTTGGTGAACTAAAAATTTCAATCCCCTTCACTAGAGCATTTGTGGGCTTAATATATTTAATATAGTGTTAACTATAAGAAGAAGTATCAGAACAACATCACCATCAATAGGAAATACCTTTTCAATTGGGCTTTGCAAAGCACATCCTCCATGGCACTAGAAAACAGATATGGTGAGCCTGTGCCCTGTTGTAGGCTTTGACTGATGCTCTGAGTATTGTAAAAATTGGTTTATATATATTTTGATTAAGCTTTTCAAGAATTTTTTTAATATCAAACATTTGTGTGTGTCCTTTTTCCTCTTTCTCTGCCCTCTTTAAGATAGAGACTTAATAGTGTTATCAGTAGGTCCAAAGGCATGCATAGTTTAGTAACTTTTGCTATTGCTTTATTTATATTTTATTTTATATTAAATATTAAATAACATATAAAAATATATATTATTTATATCCACATTGCTTTACAAAATGGACCAATTTAGAGCTCCAGCAACGGTGCAGTAAAGTACTTGTTTTCCCATAGTCCCTCCGGTATTCGTTATTTTCCTTTTTTGTCAATTTAGCCAATAGACGAGATGTGGTAGTTCAGCGCCATTTTAATTCGTATTTCTGTAATTAGTGGTCAAGAGCATTTTTTCATATGACTATTGATAGCTTGGCTTTCTTCCTCTGAAAACTATAAATACATACATAGTGTGTGGGGTGTGCCCAGGGAGGACCGGCACTTCTGGTGTAAGGGTTTGCCAAGCCCTTTTCAGGGCTGCTTATGCACCTTTGGTGTCCAACTCTCACCTGTTACTCCAAAAAGCTGTAGCGTGCACCGCAGCCACACCCTGGTAAAACTATCTCAGCAGATAGGTTAAACCAGGTTGAGGGTAACTGACAGGCCTCAAACTCATCAGTGAGTTAGGGGAATCTCTACCCTAAGCATGTGAAGGCTTCCCCTTGCAGAATGGATAGGTAAGGACTGTTTGTTCCAACAGCCAGGAAGATACCTAAAGCAGGCTCTGTGGAGCCCTTAGGGGTTGGTCAGACATTGAAGATGACAAGGTTATTCACTGCATACAGGGCCATTGCGAGTCATTCTGACTTTTATCTTGCCATTGGATTTCAGTGACTCTGAAAGAGAGAGTGAAGCCAACAACTTTGTGCAGCCCTGACTCACTTAAGTCCAATTCATATGCAAGTTAAGACGTCACCCCCATAATGTCATTGGTCCTCTCTGAAAATGAAGGACAAACAGCAATGAGAATTTGTATCTTTTGATCAGTTCCCAACTAGGAAATGGCTCCTATTCTTATAAATTTGACTCAGTTCCCTATATATTAGCTTAGAAATGAGACTTTTTGTCAGAAAAAAATTATTGTAAAAATTTCCCTCCTAGTTTCCTACTTAACTTCTAAGTTTAGCTGCATTGGTTTTATTTGTCCAAAAACTTTTAAATTCATGTAATCAAAACTGCCAAACTTTTCTCTCTCTTATTTGGTCATGAATTCTTCATCTGTTTATAGGTCTGATAGGTAATTTCTTCTATACTTTTCTGATTTGCTTATGATGTAACCCTTTTTATCTAAATGGTATACCCATTTGAAGGTTATTTTTGGCATATGGGGTAAAATGTTGGTCTATACCTACTTTCTACCAGACTACTTTCCAGTGTTCCAAGCAGTTTTTGTCAGATAGTAAGTTCTTGACCCAATATCTGGGATCTTTGGTTTATCAAATACTAGGTTACTATGCTTATTTGCTTCTGTATATTGTGCCCTAATCTGTACCACTGATCAATCTATTTCTTACCTAAAATCAATTTTTTAAATGATTTTGACTTTGAAGTAGAGTTGAGATCTAGCACTTCTAGGCCCTCTTTCTTTTCACTTTTTTCATTAATTCCCTTGGTATTTCTGACCTTTTGTTCCTCCAGATGAATTTTGTTATTATTTTTTTTTACTTCCATAAATTCTTTGTTAGTCTGATATGGCCCTGCATGAGTAAATTAACATAGTAGTCATTGTCATGGTTGTTATATCGGCTCAACCTACCCATGAACAATTAATATTTCTCTTATTATTAATTAAAAATTAAGATTTATATATGTCTTTATGAAAATAATATTTTGTAATTGAGTTCATGTAGTTCCTCCTAGGTGTGTCTTGGCAGTATTTTGCACCGTCAGTATCTATTCTAAACAGAGTCTCCCTTTTGATGTCTTCCTGCTGGATTTTGTTGGTAATATACAGAAATGCTGATGTGAGTTTATTTTACATCCTGCAACTTTAGCTGAGGTTGTTTCAGTTAGTTTTTTAGTTGACTCTCTAATGTCCTCTTAGGAAACCATCATGTCATTTGCAAAAAGTAATAGTTTTGTTTCCTCTTTGGCTATGATTAAACATTTAATTTCTTTTTCTTATTTGTTGCTATAATTAGCATTCCTAGTATAATATTGAGTAGTAATGGTAACAATGGACATCTTTGCTTTATCCCCAATCTTATTAGAAAGACTTCTGGCTCATCTCATTACAGATAATGACGGCTCTTGGTTGTAGATAAATACTACTTGTCATTTTAAGGAATGCTTAATTTATTCCTGTTTTCTAGTGTTCCTAATAGGAATGCATGTTGTATTTTATTTTTAAAAAGTTTTTTTTCTGTAACTTTATAACAATAATGTGACTTTTGTTGCTTTTTTTTATTACCTTGTTCAAATTTGCTTACCGTTTTCCCAATATTGAACCAGTCCTGCACTCTTGGTATAAATCCAATCTAGTCATCTTTGAATCTTTGTGACATATTGCTATGGTCTCTTTGCTGATATTTTATTTAATATTTTTACATCAATATTCATTAGGGATATTGATCCACAATTTTCTGTCTCACTTTTGACTCTCTGATTTCAAGGTCATATTTGTGTCATAGAGGGAATTTGGTAGGACCCCTTCTTTCCCTATTTTTTCAAACAGTTTATGTAGTCATGGAATTCATTGTTCTTTAAATGTTTGGTAGAATTCAATTCTAACTCCCTCTGGTCCTGGAAGTTTTCTGTTTGGGAGTTTATTTACGACTTGCTCAATTTCTCTAAGTACTGAAGTATGTTATTTCTTTTTCTGTTCATCTGGGCACCTCATACTTTTGTAAATATTCATTTGTTTCATTTAAATAGTTTTATTGGCATATAGTTGGGTGAAATAACTTGTAGTAATTATTTTTGTTTCTTTATTGTTTGAAAATTTTTATTTTTAATTTTTGATACTAGTAATTTGATTTCTTTTTTAAATAAAAAAATTTTAATGGTTTATATATTTTATTTTTATTTATTTTTTTCTAAAAGAATAACTTGGTTGTTTTTATTAGTTCAACTTTTAATTTTGTTAATCTCTCATTTGATTTGCAAGATTTCCACTTTGGTGTTTAATTGGAGGTTACTGATTTGTTGATTTTCTAATATTTTTAGTTGCATACTCAATTAACTGATATACTCTTTCTTTTATTAATTAAAGTGTTTAAAGATGTAATTTTTCACTAAATTCTGCATTGTTTGTATCTCAAAAATTTGATATGCTATCTCACTGTCCTTATTTTTAATGAAATAATAATTTTTTTCTGTGATTTGTCCTTTGACCCACCCATTCTTTAGGATTCAATTATTTAGTTTCCTATTAATTTTTAATCTTTGCTTCAATGATACTTTATTGCATATGATTTTTATCATATTATGGTAGCCAAAATATGCATTCAATAATAAAAATTCTCTGCATTTGTGAGGTTTTTATCCCCTAATATATGATCAATTTTTGTGTTTTCTTGTTTAACTGAGAAATAGGTATATCCTTTTCTATTTCCATTCAGTATTCTATTCTGTTCTAGATTTATCTAGACCTGAGATGAGTAAAATGAGGTCCCCAACTGATTTGGCTTTACCAAATTTTTCCTCCTCTAACTCATTTAACTTTTCCTTTAAGAATTTAGATGCTATGCTATTTAATGCATATATGTTTAGTATTGATATTAATCCACTATCTGTGGTACATTTTAGCAAAACGTATTTTCCCTGCTTATCTCTTTCAATTATGTCTGGTTTTGATTTTGCTCTGTCTAAGATCATGATTGCTATCTTTACTTTTTTTTTTTTTACTTCAGCTAAAGTGTGATAGATTCTGCTCTAGCCACTAATTTTGACTCTGTGTGTATCTTTTTTATTTCAAATATGTTTCTTGTGAACAATATTTTCTAGGATTCTGGTATCAAATCCATTTGGCTATCCTTTTCTATTTTATAGGTGAATTCATCCCATTTATGATTATGACTGCTAACTGTATATTTCCCTCAATCATATCCTCTTATACTTTTCATTCTGTTTTTCCTTGCTGCCTTTTTAAAAGTTTGTTTTGCTTCTGATTAATTCTTCCCTTAATCTTCCATCCCTCTTTCTTTTAACTCTATTCCCTCCTATTTCCCCATAGAATAAGGTGCATTTCTGAACCCAGTTGTGTTTCCTTGTGTATTCTTCCCTCCTTTGAGAAGTTCAGATGAGAATCAAGCTCATGTGTCACCCTCTCCTCTCTGGTTTTCCTTCCTTTTTGTATAAACTACTTGAGCACCACACATATGTGAGATAATTCTACTCATTCTTCCTCACCCTTCCACACTCTCCCAATGTGTTCCTCCTCCTCACCTTTTCCACTCTTCTTCTAAAATCATTAAAAACATAAAAGAACCACTCCTCGGCCTTCTCTCTACTTAGCCTCCTCTTATGACCCTGGATGATAATAAGAGTTTTGAGGAGCCACAGGTAGCATCTCCTCATATAAGAATATAAACAATTTAACCTTTTTTAGTCCCTTATGGATCATCAGTCTTTTCTATATGAACTTTTTTTTCTTTTCTTGACTCTTAGGTTTGTATGTCAAATTTGTACTCAGTTCTAGTCTTTTCATCACAAATCTTTGGATGTCTTTTATTTCGTTAAATATATATATATTTCCCTCTGTAGGATCATATTCAGTGTTGCTGGATAGGTTATTCTTGGTTATAAACCTAGATCCTGTGCCTTTTGGAATAACCTTATTCCAAGCTCTTCACTCATTTATAGAGGGCACCGTTGAAGCAAAGAATGAAAAAATAATGGACTTTTAATCATAGTTTATGCAACTTTACTATCATAAAATAAGTGATTTTGTGCCATGGTGTAGTGCCAATGCAATATTTATAGCACCCATAATCATGATAAAGACTGTGACTATAAATATCACATGATGTTTGATCACAAAGTATACCAGATTCTTCATGTAGAGGTCAGAACTGAAGCATTTATTAGATACTAGAAAATGGAATCCCAAAACCAGTAAGCCGAGTCCCTCATAGTACTAAAGATATTCAGAAGCCATAATAATGCTGAGAGCCACAGCATCCTTCAGCCTTCCCACAAACCAATACAAGATCAATATTTATTCACAAACCTCCCTATCTTCTTAGTGAGCATCCTCTCTCCCCCACCATCTCACTAGCTCTGACCAGCTTCCTGTGGGCTCTGCTTCCCTTCAGCAAATTCTCTCCATCACAGACTCCATGTGATTACATTCAGCCTATCAGGGGGAAGAGTTTACTTTCAAAGCAGGAGAGGTCTTCAAACTCCCCCCTAGGTCTGTTAAGGGGCAGGGAGGATCTTCAAATGCCCATTCTCATTACACGTGGTAAATGGAACTTTTTAGAAATAAAATTATGAGCATTTATAAAAGATAAAAAAATTTCCTTTGTAATCTTCCTCCTTTTTTCTCTACCTCTTTCCTCAGAATTATATAAATTTGGTGGCCTCATAACTCAGTAATATTATAAAACACCATGAAATAAATTACCTACAATTACCATTTTTGTTTCCTTTCAGACTTGATAACAGCAAAATGACTTCTTAATAATGACTTGTTGGTGTTAATGGGGGAGGGGCAAAAGGGAAGGAGAACCATTGTCTTTTCTAAACTTATACTTTTGTAGATAAAATTTTACATATATTTTAACTTAAAATAGGAAGAAGAAGAGGGGGAGGAAGAGGAATCTGTAAAACCTCCTGTTCCAATATGGAAAGCTAAAAAAATTACTCCATTAACGCTCTATACACCACCTCTTCCTGAAGTACCGCCACAATCTGACATACCACCAGCCCAAGAAGAGCCCCAAACATCTGGAGGTATTTAGTGTTCCCAGGTTATTAAAGTTCTGGGAACAGTTTTCAGACTTCTCACAAATCCATTAACATCCTGTGAAATTTACTGTAAAAAGTGGCATAATCTTGTTTTATGTTCATTTTCTCTATTCTATTGTCTGTCATATTTCAGTTGGCGAAAAAGCTATTGATCAACCCCTTCCTGATAATTCAGGAACAGATGATGCAGAAAAGAAAGCAAAAGAAAATCTGGAAAGCCTTATGACTGAAGACATAAAGCAAGGTAGAGATGAAATCAGAAATTATAATATGGATCAATGTGTCCTCCAGACATTAGAAAGAATCAGCAAAATTAGTGATCACTAACTATTAAATGCTAGGTAATTGCTAGTTATTGTCACTCCAGACACCTTAATATTATGATCTTGAAGTGAAAGTAATTTCTCTTAAGAGAATACTATCACTCTGACAGACATTACACTGTATTTTTTTATAGATCACAAGGAACTTTCATGAAAAGAAATACAATTTTCTCCCAAAATTGCAACAACAAAAAAACACAAACAATTAGCGAGAAGCTTAACTAAAGTATACAGTTTTATCTTGGCTTTTAACAGGGGAAACAGTAAACGGAGAGATCTTTTGAGTATATATCATTCACAACCACACAATTTCTTTCTGTCATCATTGACCTTTTCAAGAAAATAGGTACTTATCCATTGTAATTTAGAAAATTGATCTACAAGTCTCAGTTATCTACACTAATAACAGGAAGCAGTGGCATCAAAGATTCAATCAATCAACAAGCACTTATTAAACACCTATGTGCTAAGCACTCTTCAGGGCACTGGAAATAGAAAGACAAAATAAGCAATCGTCTTTGCCCTCCAAGACCCTACATTATACTGAGGGATACAACACTTACAATCTGACCACTAGAAAAAGTTAGTGAGTCATCTTAGGCAATGATAGAATTGGATGGAATGCCATCAGTCCTGGCTAGACCAATTGCTCATGTGCAACTGGAGCCTACCAACTTGGCCATAGCTTGCAGACTATCTTCACTCTTTCTTCCCTCTCTCTTCAGAGATTAGCTTTTGAATAGCTAATAGAGCTGTTCTGTGGAAGCCCTAGATCACTGTCACTGAAGTGGGGATTTTTATTTTCCACTCAGGGCTGCTTCTGGTATATTACCTTCTTTACTTTAGAAGAAAAAAAAAGGAAAGGATCCTAGAGATATCTTGGCCTCAAATATTTTGGGGTATTTTTTGCCAGGCTTGTCAAAAGTATAACAGTATTTCCTCTACTTTGTTCATGATCTTGGCTCTTGAAATTAATTTTACTTCAGCTGAACCAAGTTTCCTATCTGAGAAAGGAGAGTTTCCTTAATCTCATCTGTATACCTGTAGTGCCAATGCAGTATTCACGGTGTCAGTGGTCACTATAAATATGTTGGCATAGTGCTTGATAGCAAAATATAACAGACACTCCATATAGAAGACAGAAGCAAAACATTTATTCAGACACTAGAAAACCGAATCCCAAAACCAGTTAGCCAATTCCATCATAGTAGAAAAGAAGTTAATAAGTCATAGCAACACAAAGAGCCACAACATCCTTTAGCCTTCTCACAAAGGATGCATCCTCTCCTTCCTCCAGTCTAGCTGCTCTGACTCCCAGCTTCCTTTGGGCCTTGCTCCACCCTTCATCAAACTCCTTCCACCACAGGCTCCATGTGATTACATGCAGCCTGTTAGGGGGCAGGGTATATTTTCAAAGCAGGGAAGGTTAAAATTCCCATTACCATTATAATATCTGAGCATTAAGTTAAATACAGCAAACTATTTGGCTTAAAAGTTTTATTGCATTCTAGGTCTTCATAATAAATGTGAACATTTAGTAAAAAGACTGACACAGGGAACACTAAAATTATAATTATAAGTGAGTAGTTGATTATATGGTTGCCCAATTACAAAAGTACCATATTATGTTGACAAATACGGACTCTCACCAAGGACATTTGATTTTGCATGTGCCTTTGGACTGCAAGGATTCCACCACTGAAAGGGGTCAGGATTAGATGAGAGTGACTTTGTGGCTGACCTTATAGTTGAAGTGGGAAAATGGTAATGCTAAGAATTGATGGCCAAATACAGCATTCTGTGGCTACGGTGGTGCTGGTCACAGATAAAGAGTCTTCTCAGTGAGATATCCATTAAGTCTAAAGGACACTGATTTTTCATAGTCTGGCCTTTTAATGTATCCTAGGTGGTTGGGAGGCTGTGTCATCGGCCCCTGGATCAATGAAATCTCAGGGCTAGCTTCCCTCCTTCTTCGGGGAGCAACTAGCTTAGTTGATGTGGTAGGGACCCTTGTAGATTGCTGTTACACAGTGACATATACAGTATTTAGAAATACGTGTGACTTTTGTGTAGTTCTCTGCTTTAAACTTTTTCTTTTGGCAAATTTAAGTTCCCTGACTTAGTGGGTTCATTTTTGTCTTTATATCATCAGCACTGAATTAATGGTACTGCAGTGTTTCTTGAATTGAAATTCAAACTGTCCTTACTATATGGCATTAAGGACATATTAAAAAGGAATATTCATTTCCTGCTTTTTAAAACAATATACATATGGCTTCATGCATATATTGACTAAAGCCTTCCTAAGTAATTTAAAAATTTAAAACTGTTTAAAATTAAAATCTATCTCTGTCATATTTTTTTCCCAACAGTAAGTGCTGAGGAGGAGGAGGAGGAAAAAGGAAGACAATCACAATCACCAAATTTAAATGAATAAGCCAACAGAAAAGGAGAGTGTGCACCCGGTTTTTAACATTATAATAATCTTACTTTCCATAGTTTGCTAAATTAGTTTAAATAAACTAATAGAAACTTTAATGATCAGTTGTTTAAAAAATCCCTTCGTTGTACATACTTGCTTGTTTTTTTTTGGGGGGGGGGCTTTTTAGAGGAGGGAAGGCAGGGCAATTGGTGTTAACTGACTTGTCTAAGGTCACACAGCTAGTAAATGTTAAGTGTCAGGTCAGATTTGAACTCAGGTGGTCCTGACCCCAGGGCCAGTGCTCTATTCACTGCACCACCTAGCTGCCCCTCCTTGTACATTCTTTAAACTAAAAGGCCCTGGATTGGGGGCAGCTAGGTGGCACAGTGAATAGAGCACCAGCCCTGGAGTCAGGAGGACCTGGGTTCAGATCTGGCCTCAGACACTTAACATAAAAAATAACCATGTGACCTTGAGCAAGTCACTTAACCCCAATTGCCTGCCAAAAAAGCAAAAAATAAAAAATAAATAAAAGGCCCTGGATTATTTTTGCCCTGTTACAGTGTATATAATAGCAAATTCGAAATCAGAAAGACATGAGTTCAAATCTTGCCCCTTGTGCCCACAATGCAATACATTTTCTAGGACTATTTCCCTAGCTCTCACTTACAATCAAAGATCAGGTCATCGAGGGGAACCTGACTTCTACAACTCATTGTTCTAGGGGTAATTAATTCTGAGGTTCTGAGTTTTTCTGATAACTATGAGCTCCCATGAACTTCCTGTTGATAATCAGCCAAACTTAATGAGCTATTTATTATAAAGGGTATTTGCTAATAAGCACATATAGCCCTCCTCCAACCTGCACTCTCCCTTTGCACACAAAAAGTCTCTGGAGAGATAGGTCCAAATACAGGGGTGGGGAACCTTCAACCTTGAGGCCACAGTTCCCCACCCCTGTATTAAATATAAAACACATAGAGAGTAAGGCACATATGAAGTGTGGCAAAGTGAATGGAATGCTGGACCTAGATTCAAGAAGACCTGTGTTCAGTTCCTACCACAAATCCTTATTAGATGTATGACCCTAGGCAAGTCACTTAACTTCTATCTCCCTTAGTTTCTACCCTGTAAAATAAATATAATATTAGCAGCTATTTCCCAGTATTATTGTAAAGACAAATTGGGATATTTATAAATTACTTTGCAAGTCTAAAGATGTATATAAATGTGATAAAGGGGCAGAGGTATGCTAATAAATATTAATAACTGGCTCTTGGAGTGGGAGGAAAACAGATACTGCACACTTTTAAGTTTCTTAAGAAATAATAGACTGGAAGGTGGGGCCAGCAGATGCAGAGGCAGGCCTGGAAGGCCTGATCAACTCAGAGGGCAAGTCTTCCACCAACCACAAGAGCCACTACAAGGCCTATCACCAAAGGGCTGTGACTGGAAAGAGCAAGGTAAGAACCAAATGCAGGGATCCTGTCCAGGTCAGCAAATACTCCTGGGACTACCACTTCATAGCCCAGAAATTTTTTTAAAAAGCCCCTATCAGGACCTCCAAAGACCAGTATGACAGAGTGACCCTCGTCTGCTCCACCTCCTCCCACCCCGAAAACATAGTAACTCTTGCCCCAGGGCAAAAGCCTCTACAGTAAAGGCTTGGGATCCCTAGAGGAAGGGTGTGGTGAGAGCCCTGCCTCAAAATGGGTAGAAAGCATAAAAAGCCGACTACAAAGACAAAGACTCTGGAGTCCTAATATCCTCAGAGGGAGGAACCAAACTCAGAGGGAGACAATGTGGACTCCAGACCCACAGCTGAAACATCAACAGGGAACAGGTCCCAAGCACAGAAAACTCTCCTAGATGAGATCAAAAGGAAATCTGAAAACCGAATGAGAGAGATAGAAGACAAAATGAATAATTCTCTCAAAACCAAAATAGCAGAATTAGAAAAACGTTATAATGAAGAAAACATCTCTCTAAAAAGAAAAGTATATGATATAGAAAAGGAGCTCCAAAAATTAACCAATGAAAATGATTTCCTAAAAACTAGAATCAACCGAATTGAAACAAATAACTCTATGAGGAACCAAGAATTAGTCAAACAAAACAACAAGAATGAAAAATTAGAAAAAGAGGTAAAATACCTCAAAGAAAAAATAACTGACCTGGAAAACAGATTCAGGAGAGATAATCTGAGAATCATAGGCCTACCAGAAAATCATGATGAAAAAATGAGCCTGGACAACATTCTCCAAGAACTCACTAAGGAAAACTGCCCTGAGATACTAGAACCTGAGGGTAAAATAGAAAATGAGAGAATCCACCAGACACCTACTAAAAGAGATCCCAAACTGAAAAGTCCTCAAAATGTTGTGGCCAAACTCCAGAACTACCAGATAAAAGAGAAAATACTTTAAGCAGCCAGAAAGAAAGCTTCAAATATCGAGGGTCCACAGTGAGGATTGCGCAGGATTTGGCAGACTCTACACTGAAAGATTGGAGGCAGTGGAACACAATTTTCAGGAAGGCAAAAGAGCTCGGGTTACAACCAAGGATCACATGTCCAGCGAGACTGGGCATATTATTCCAGGCAAAGAGATGGTCATTCAACAATACAACAGAGTTCCAGACCTTCCTGATAAAAAAGCCAGAACTCAATGGAAAATTCAACCTCCAATTACGAGATGCAACAGTGACTTAGAAAGGTAAACAAGGAAAACACACACACACCCTGCTATTTAATAAAAGCAAACTAGTTATAGACAAGTAGAGGGTATGAGTATAAAATACACAAAATGACAATTTAAAAAAATCTTATTAAGGGATACAAAGGGACTGCAATGGAAGAAAGGGAATGAATGAAGTGGAAAAGGGTAAATTATGCCACACAAAGAGGCACAAAAACAGTATAGCAGAGGAAAAGAAGGGAGGGAGTTGGGAATCATACGAGCTTTTCCCTCATTGGTTCTGGTGCAAGGAGGGAATAACAACCAGTTAAGCATAGGACTCTATGGAGAAGAAACACAAAAAGTATCATTTTAGAGGGAAAGAGGGGAGGAAGAGGAGCTTCACATGAGATTTGTTCCTGTCACTCTTGGTGCAAAGAAGAAATAATATACTGCATTAAGTATGAAAATATCCTACAGGCAGTATGAGGGGGAAAGGGCTTCAAAAGGGGGGGGGGGGTTAGTAGGGATGGAAGAAGTAAGGGGAAAGGGGAGGAAAATGGAGGGGGGCTGATAAGGAAATACTGAGGGAGGCTATGGTCAAAAAGAAAACTATTAAGGGGGGGAAGGGAGAAGGTGGGAAAAATATGAGCATTAACAGGGGCGGGAATAGGATGGAGGGAAAGAAACAGATAACAATCCTAACTGTAAATGTGAATGGAATGAACTCTCCCATAAAACAGAGATGAATAGAAGAATGGGTTAGAAATCATAATCCTACAATATTCTGTTTACAAGAAACATCTGAAACAGAGGGATACACACAGGGTAAAGGTAAAAGGGTGGAGAAAATATATCATGCCTCGGCTAAAGTAAAAAAAAGCAGGGGTAGCAATCCTTATCTCAGATAAAGCAAAAGCAAAAATTGACCTAATTAAAAGAGATAAGGAAGGAAACTATATCCTGTTAAAAGGCACCATCAAGAATGAAGCAATATCATTACTTAACATATGTGCACCAAGTGGTATACCATCCAAATTCCTAGAGGAGAAGGTAAAGGAATTAGAGGAAGAAATAGATAGCAAAACTATACTAGTGGGAGACCTTAATCTCCCCCTCTCTGAACTTGATAAATCTAACCTCAAAATAAACAAGAAAGAAGTTAAGGAGGTGAAAAGGATTTTAGAGAGGATAGGTATGATAGATCTCTGGAGAAAACTGAATGGGGATAAAAAGGAATATACTTTCTTCTCAGCAGTTCATGGCACATACTCAAAAACTGACCATGTTCTAGGGCATAAAAACCTCACAATTCTATGCAGTAGGGCAGAAATATTAAATGCATCCCTTTCAGATCATGATGCAATAAAAATTATATGCAATAAAGGGCCATGGAAAGACAGAGTAAAAACTAATTGGAAATTAAACAATTTAATCCTAGAGAATGAGTGGGTCAAACAAGAAATTATAGAAACAATCAGTAATTTCATTCAAGAGAATGATAATAATGACACAGCATACCAAAATTTATGGGATGCATTAAAGGCAGTTCTTAGGGGAAGTTTCATATCTCTGAGTGCATACATGATTAAATTAGAGAAAAGGGAGGTCAACAAATTGGGCATGCAATTGAAAAACCTAGAAAAAGAACAAATTCAAAATCCCCAATTAAATACTAAAATAGAAATATTGAAAACCAAAGGAGAGATTAATAAAATTGAAATTAAGAATACTATTGAATTAATAAAGAAAACTAAGAGGTGGTTTTATGAAAAAACCAACCAAATTGATAGACCCTTAGTCAATATGATAAAAAAAAGAAAGAAGAAAACCAAATTATGAGTATCAAAAATGAAAAGGGTGAATCTACCTCCAATGAAGAGGAAATCAAAACAATAATTAGGAATTTTTTTCCCAATTGTATGCACATAAATTTGACAATCTTAGGGAAATGGATGTATATTTACAAAATACAAGTTGCCCAGATTAACTGAAGAGGAAGTAAATTACTTAAATAACCCCATCTCAGAAAAAGAAATTGAACAATCCATCAGTCAACTCCCTAGGAAAAAATCTCCAGGGCCAGATGGATCCACTAGTGAATTCTATCAAACATTTAAAGAACAATTGATTCCAATACTCTACAAACTATTTGGAAAAATTAGTGAAGAAGGAGTCCTACCAAATTCTTTTTATGACACAAATATGGTACTGATACCTAAATCAGGAAGAGATAAAACAGAGAAAGAAAATTATAGACCAATCTCCCTCATTAATATAGATGCAAAAATTCTAAATAAAATACTAGCAAAAAGACTACAGCAACTTATCTCAAGAATAATACACTTTGATCAGGTAGGATTAATTCCAGGAATGCAAGGATGGTTTAATATTAGGAAAACCATCAGTATAATTGATCATATCAACAATAAAACTAGCAAAAACTACATGATCATCTCAATAGATGCAGTAAAGGCTTTTGACAAAATACAACATCCATTCCTATTAAAAAACATTAGAAAGTATAGGAATAAATGGAGCCTTCCTTAAAATAATAGGTAGCATCTATTTAAAGCCATAAGCAAGTATTATATGTAATGGGGAGAAGGTAGAAGCATTTCCCATAAGATCAGGGCTAAAACAAGGGTGTCCACTATCACCCCTCTTATTCAATCTGGTACTAGAAATGTTAGCAGTAGCAATTAGAGAAGAAAAAGAAATCAAAGGAATCAAATTAGGCAAAGAAGAGACCAAGCTATCACTTTGCAGATGATATGATGATACACTTAGAGAACCCTAGAGAATCAAGTAAAAAACCACTGGAGACAATAAATAAATTTGGCAAAGTTGCAGGATATAAAATAAACCCACATAAATCCTCAGCATTCCTATATATTTCCAATGAAATTCAACAGCAAGAGATAGAAAGAGAAATCCCATTTAAAGTTACTGTAGACATTATAAAATATTTGGGAATCTACCTGCCAAAACAAACCCAGGACCTATATGACCACAACTACAAAACACTTTTCACACAAATAAAGTCAGATTTAACTAATTGGAAAAATATCAATTGCTCATGGCTGGGTGGAGCTAATATAATAAAAATGACAATTTTACCTAAATTAAATTATATATTTAGTGCCATACCAATCAATTTACCAAAAAACTACTTTATAGAGCTAGAAAAAAATAGTAACAAAATTCATTTGGAAGAATAAATGGTCCATAATATCAAAGGAATTAATGAAAAGAAATGCTAGGGAAGGTGGACTAGCTATACCAGATTTCAATCTGTATTATAAAGCAGCAGTCATCAAAATTACTTGGTACTGGCTGAAGAATAGAGGAGTGGATCAATGGAATAGATTAGGCACACGAGATTCAGAAGTCAATGACTATATTAATGTATTGTTTGATAAACCCCAAGACCCTGGTTTGGGAATAAGAACTCACTATTTGACAAGAACTACTGGGAAAACTGGAATATAGTATGGCAGAAACTGGGCATAGACCATTATCTAACACCATATACCAAAATCAAGTCTAACTGGGTGCATGATCTAGGTATAAAAGTTGATACTGTAAGCAGTCTCGTAAAACAAGGAATAGTTTACCTGTCAGACTTGTAGAGAGGGAAAGACTTTATGACCAAATAAGAATTAGAAGGCATTATAAAATGCAAAATGGATAATTTTGACTACATGATATTGAAAAGCTTCTCTGTACAAACAAAGCCAATGTAACAAAGATTAAGAGGGAGGTGGGAAATTGGGAAAGAATCTCTACAACCTATGTCTCTAACAAAGGACTTATTTCTAAAATATACAGAGAATTGAGTCAAATTTATAAGAATACAAGTCATTCCCCAATTGATAAATGGTCAAAGGATATGAACAGGCAGTTTTCAGAGAAAGAAATTAAAGATATCTATAAGCACATGAAGAAATGCTCTAAATCACTATTGATTAGAGAAATGCAAATCAAAACAACCCTGAGGTACCACATCTCACCAGTCAGATTGGCTATGACAAAACAGGAAAATGACAAATGCTGGAGAGGATGTGGGCAAATTGGAACACTAATGCATTGCTGGTGGAGTTGTGAACTGATCCAGCCTTTCTGGAGAGCAATCTGGAATTATGCCCAAAGGGCTATAAATAATTTCATATCATTTGACCCAGCAATACCACTCCTAGGGTTATGTCCCAAAGAGATCATAGAAGTGGGAGGAAGACCCATATGTACAAAAATGTTTATAGCAGCTCTTTTTGTGGTAGCAAAGAATTGGAAATTAAGGGGGTGCCCATCAATTGGGAAATGGCTGAACAAGTTGTGGTATATGTATGTTATGGAATACTATTGTGCTATAAGAAATGAGGAGCAGATGGTCTTCATATTAACCTGGAGAGGCTTATTCAAACTGATGCTGAGTGAGAAGAGTAGATCCAGGAGAAATGTGTACACAGTTACAGACACAACATATGTGTGATGACCAACTCTGATAGACTGGACTCTTCTCAGCAATGCAGTGATATAAGTCAATCCCAAAAGACTCATGATGGAGAGAAATATGTGCATCCAGAGAAAGAACTTGAAAGAACTGAGTTTATATCCAGATGGAAGCAAAATACCTGATCTTTTTCCTTTTCTTGTTTGGTTTTATGTCCTTTTTATCATTTTTCATTCCATCTGATACAATCCGTCTTTATAACCTGACTAATGTATAATTTACAGATCCTATACTTGACTATAAGCCGCCATGGGGGGGGGAGGGGAAGGAGGAGGACAAAATGTGAAACTCAAGGAGTTGTGGAATTGAATCCTGTAAACTAAAAGGAAATTAATTTTTTAAAATGATAGAGAAATTGTTAATAATGTGTCTATATATAATGTCTATACTGTAGACAGTTGACAAAATAATAAAACAAAACCTGACTTGTAGTAAATGCTGATCTCTGGGGTGTAAGAACTCATACTGATAATTTAACAATGGACTCCCATAAGCAAGCACGAGCTGGCTCTAGGACATCTCTGTAAAGTGGTAACACTTATCCTGGTTACCAGGAATCTTTTTCTCTTTTTGTAGGTTTTTCATGAAGTTTCCCTGAGGAAGGCAGATCTCTGAGGAGCTCCAAGGTTGGTGCCCTTGTAGCATCTGTAACCTATGCTTCCCTCCACCCTTTAGAGGTCATGCTCCTTCTTAGTCATGTCTAGTTTGATCCTGAGGTGTCTTTTAGCTCCTGATGCAGACATTGCCATCATCCACTGCCGTTCCTAAGATCTCTGTACCTTTCCAGTAATTTCCACGTTCATACAGAGGAAAGGAGAACAGAGAAAGAGAAAGAAACTCTCTTCTGTTCCCAGGGCAGTTCCCTCTCTGGTGTCCCTTGCTGCTGACCTCCACTCTTTTTTTTTTTATTTTTATTTTTTATGAGCAATCGGGGTTAAGTAACTTGCTCAAGGTTACACAGCCAGTTATTTCTGGGTGTGGTGCTAAGTGTCAGAGCCTGGATTCGATCCGCAGGTCATCCCAACACTGGAGCTGGTGGTCTTACTCGCTGAGCCACCTGGTTGCCCCCTGACCTCCACTCTTACTGGACCACGTCACCATAGACAAGTCATTTGATTTCTCTGAGTCTCACTTTCTTCTTCAAAATAGGAATCAGCATATCTATGGTGTTTACCGTGCAGGGCTTGTTAGGAGGCTGAAATACGCTTTCCATACAGCAGTGCATCTTGCCGATTTTAAAGGGGCACGCGTGTCTATCACTACCACTACCACAACAATGACAATGGTGGTGACTGCTACGTCTATCGCTATGATTTGATTTTTTTTTCTTCCTTTTTTCTCCCTGACACTCAAGGAAATTCTACACTAAAGTTCAAGTCTGATGCTTCATTCGTTCTTGAAGCCTGCGCCAATGGCACACCAAGTGTGGTAGGCCCTACCAGACTAGAAAGGCTTCAAATAGGAGAGCTGAGGGACTGAAGGGGCAAGGGGAGCCCCTCTGGGAGCAATAAGATTATGCAAACCAAGGCCCCAACTCGGTGTGACATTTCTATTCCCCTGAGCTGTTTGGGAACAGGGATCCTGAGAATGTGAGGGCTTCTCTCCTGGGACCCCAGCCAGGTCCTTGCCCAAGTCCTGGAACTAGCCATTTGTAAGGGTTATGGGATTTAAAGATCTCCCATGCCCTATGGACGTGCTGACATAGCAGAGCAAGGAAAAAAAAAAAAAGCCGAGCTAACGGTCCTGTGGTTGGCGTTTGGGGGGGGTGGGCTTTTTTTTTTTTTTTTTTTTGAGTTAGGACTCCGGCTGAGCACTGCCAGGGGCCGGAGCTGCTGGGAGCGCGCTTCCAGGACGCTGGGTGGTTGGTGTGAGTGGGGAGAGGAGGACCTTTGCCTGAGGTAGCCTGTTCTGTTTTAAAGGCTTGAAAATGTGGGTGCTTTCTACTTTATCTACCTGTGCCAATGTCATAACAACTCTGATGGCTTTCACTTTCTGGTTTTGGGACTCAGTCTTTTGGTATCTTAATAAATTTTCTAGTTTATTTCCCCAAATGGCAAACCTGACGTATTTTGTGATGGATAATTATATCAGCATATTTGTAATCTCTATAGGCATTGTGAATATGGCATTGCTGATACACCATTCCAAGGAGACATCGTTCTTGGGGGGGCCTTGGAGGGATTGGCCTCCGTCCCAGGCCTCACACCAGATACAATGCTTGCTAAAAACACCTGGCAGTGCGCCCTCTTTGTTCTCAGCACTACCTAAACTGTAAGATTCAGAGCCCAAATTGGAATCTCACCCATGGAGGAGACGTCCTGCCCGGGACCCTCCTGAGCACGACCCTGATGGCTGTACCAGGATTCCCCAGCTTGTTTGGTCAGGTCTTGGTGCTTCCCCCAATCCGTGATGATTGTAAATATGTATATATATATATATACGTTAATCATAATTGCTCTTATCTCACTCTTCCTAAGCCTTTTACTCTTTTTTTCTCTGGTTTCCTTTCCATTCACTTATATTCTAAATAAACTATATTGGATCTTTTGAAGTGCCGAGTGTTCTGTTCACATGAATCCTGAACCTCCTTAATCAGACAGGGACGGATTGTTTTTGGTGTTAAGTGTCTGAGGCCGGATTTGAACTTGGGTCCTCCTGATTCCAGGACCAGTGCTCTATTCACTGCGCCACCTACCCACCCCTATGGTTTGGATTTTCAAAGCAAAAAGTTCGTGTAAATCTGTAAAAGATATGAGTCCCTAGAAGAGATTTAACAGAAGTCATAAAAGTAGCTTGATGAATTGCCAGCTGAAATGATATACCAGGTGTTATAAATATCTGCAAAACACAAACTAATTTTATTTTGTGCTCTATTGAGCGTGTCTCAGTCCTGGGGTTTTTTTTTTAACATTAAATAATTCTTTCCTAATTATTATTTATAAAAGTCTGTATATTAAGTTGAACTCATAATAGCATCTTTTACATCAGTTATTATACAACCCTGTTTGCCTCAGTTTCCTCATCTGTAAAATGAGTTGGAGAAAGTAATGGTAAACCATTCCGGTATCTCTGCCAAGAAAACTCTCTGAAACAGCTCAACAACAACAAAAATTGTGAGACTGAACACAGAAGGGATGTTTTTGAGAAATTTTGAAGAAAAATTTAAAAGGACATACTGAATATAAAAGATGCTGGAGATTGTAAGTCAAAGATAGGAAAACCAACTTAGAAGGCAAAGGGAAGAAGATGAGTTGGTTGGAGAAATTTGAGTGTGAGGTGATAGTAGGAAGTAGAAATATGATTTTTTTTTGGCTTTCTTTGAGGGCAGGGCAATTGGGCTTAAGTGACTTGCCCAAGGTCACATGGCTATTAAGTGTTAAGTGTCTGAGACCAAATTTGAACTCAGGTCCTCCTGACTCCAGGATCAGTGCTCTATTCACTGTAGAAATATGATTTTTTTTAAGTGTGTCAAGCCAACAAATATTCATTAGCATCATCATCATATTAGTGAACATTTTCCTATGTTCTTACTATGCACTTATGTGTCTGGCACTGTGCTTTACAATTTTTATCTGATTCAATCCTCACAACAACCCTGGGAGGTAGGTACTATTATTGTCCCCATTTTACAGATGAAGAAACTGAATTAAATGGAGGTTAAATGACATGCCCAGGGTCATACAGCAATTGTGTCTGAGGCTGGATCTGAACTCAGATCTTCCTGACTCCAGGCCTGGGGCTCTATCCACTGTATCAGAGGGGAAAATAACTTACATATATTACAAGTAGTATGTACTTAGACATCTTCCAAGAGAAGAATAATTAAATGTCTAGGCTGCAGAAGTCATATAATCTAACAAACTGAAACTTCTTGGAAGTGTTTATATATATATATATATACATGTGTGTGTGTGTATATATGTGTATATATATATATAACAATACATTGACAAGGCAAAATATTTTTTTCCAAAGAAAATGAGATATTTTTAATAAAAAAATAAACTTTTTGAAAAATCATTTCTGTAACCGCTTGCTTTATAAAAGGTTGTTTATAGGATTGCTTAATATAAAAAGCCTCACTTGAAAGGAGAACCATTTATGTTTCTGCAGCTAATAAAATAATTGAAACTATGCATTATTAATATGAAACATAATTGCCCAAAATGAAGCAATGTGGTTTGAATGGTTCTATTTACAAACAATAAGGTTAGAAAGAGAACAGTCTATATATCTGAAGAATTCTGGGATCAGTTGCTCTGATGAATTAATCTGAAAAACAAAAATCTTCCAATTTTGCAATGATAGTGGATGAAGCAATAGATGTAGTTAAAGATGTTCATTTGATTACATATTTTTGATATCAAAATTATCCTGGGGAGATGCAGGGGAATAGCACATAGCTACTAAGCATCTGAGGCCAGATTTGAATTTGGGAAGATGAATCTTCCAGTTATCAAAACCATCGGGTATTGGTTAAAGAACAGAAAGATAGATCAATGAAACAGATCAAACAAGGAAAAAAATAGAAGGTAGGAAAATTGGGGTTAAAAAAATAGAATTCAATAATCCAATGTTTGATGAAATGGAAAATATAAGTTACCTAAGGGAAAATTCCCTATTTGATTTAAAAAAAAACTGCTGGGAAAACTAGAAAACAGTCTGGCAGAAATTAGGTTTAGAACAAAACCTTATACCACACTCTATAACACACATATAATGGATATATGACCTTCATGTGAAAAAATCAAAGGATAAAAAATTTAGAAGAGAACTATACCTCTAATAGCTATGGGTAAGAGATGTGCTTTTTTTTTTTTTAGGGCAATTGGGGTCAAGTGACTTTCCTAAGGTCACATGGCTAGTTTTTTGTGTGTGTTAAATGTCTGAGGCGGGATTTGAACTCAGATCCTCCTGACTCCAGGGCCGGTGCTCTATTCACTGAGCCACCTAGCCACCCCCCAAGAGATGTATTCTTAACCAAATAAGAGATACAAGTAATTACAAAAGATAAAACAGATAACTTTCATTACTTGAAACTATTTGAAACTAAAAAATTCTATGAAGACAACATTAATGCATTCTATAGGATAAGAAAGGAAATGGTCAAATGGGGGGAAATCTTTGAATCAGATCTCTATTTCAGAGAAATTCTCAATTTCTTCTCTCTTTTGAACAATTCTGGAATTTTTTTGACTTAATCCATGGTTACTCGGGAGTTTCTTAGATTCTCCTTTGCAAAGAGTAGTATTAGAAATTTTCTTTCCAGAGAAAATTAGATATTTTCAATAAGAAAAAACAGACTTTTTAAAAAAGAAAAATCATATCTGTGATGTTGGAAGGATTGCTTGCCTCATGCAAGGTTGTTTATAGGACAGCTAAGTGAAAAAAGCCTAAAATCTCCATATTGACGTTTACTGGGAAGCAGTCTGGCCGTCAGAGCTGCTATTTGAAAGTGTTGTTTTTCTCAAAATTTCTCAAAATTTCCTTCGGCATTATTCTAATCCTGAAGGTGCCAATTATGATTTGAGTAGCTTCAGGGGACTTATATAAATGGAGCTGCCAAAAAATTATTCAATGTCTGCGATACTGGGACATTAAAAATAGGCTCTTGCTTTGTGGGAAACATGCCTAATATGCCATAATGATATATAATTTGGTCACAGAATGATATGGTGGGAAGAATACTGACTAGTGTCAAAAGACCTGGGTTCAGATCCCATCTCTTGAAATTCACTGTGACTTCGGGCAAGTTACTTCATCTTCCTAGGGTTTAGTTTCCACAGGACAGCTAGGTGATGTAGTGAATAGAGCACCAGCCCTGGAGTTGGAAGGATCTGAGTTCAAATTCGTCCTCAGGCATTTAATACTTACTAGATGTGTGACCTTGGGCAAGTCACTTAACCCCTAATGACTTGACTTCCCCCCTCCAAAAAGAGCAAAAAAAACAATAGGGTTTAGTTTCCTTATTTGTAAAATGAGAGTGTGGGACTAGTTGGCCTCAGAGTTTCTTTCAGTTTTAGAACTATGAAATCTATGGCAGCAGGCTTGATATGTGATACAAGGTTGAAGTCATTCCACCCGTTAAATAGAGGATACACTACCCTGGGTTTCTATGGGTCAGAGCTGGAAGCATGTATACTAGTAGTATCATGTCCAATGAGGCCCAATGAGGACAGAAGACACCAAGGTAAGAGGTAACTGGCCTGAGACATAGTGTAGATGACTAAGGAGCTTGCAGCTTGAGTTTTAGGGGATTAGAGAGATATCAGACTCGGGTTTCATTGGGTGATTGACCAGGAAGCAAATGATCTAACAACTAGAATTAAGACAGCGCTGCTGCTTACAATGGTAGCTCCTTTTCCCCTTTTTGTGACTTTGATTTGAAGAGAATGCTTCCTTTGCCAAAGGGTTCTGGATGAGTCTGTTTCTTTAGAAAAAGTACAGCAGCAAATGCTTCAGATTCCTAGCTGCCATCACTAAAGTTGAGATTTCAGACCTCTGTAGGAGTGGCTGGACTCCACTGCTCTGGAATTTTAATTTCAATTCCATTAAGGAATTCCAGAAAGGCACTCTACTACTCTCATAACAGTGTGTGAGTAGTGAATCCTTTGTGCGTCTTTACAAGCCAGGAGGGCAGCTAGGAGGCAGGCACAGTAAATACAGTACCAGGCCTGGAGTCAGGAAGGGTTATCTTCCTGAGTTCAGATCTGGACTCAGGCACTTACTAGTGACCCTGGGCAAGTCACTCAACCCTGTTTGCCTTAGTTTCTTCATCCATAAAATGAGCTGGAAAAGAAAATGGTAAAGAATTGGATACAAGTGCGCAATAACCACAAAAGAAGCTGGGAAGGATATTAGAATCTTAGTGGTGGTCGGGGCAGGTAAGCCAGGTAAGCTGTGATCATCTTCACATTTTCCTGTCCCACCTGCAAAGGGACGACTTAAAGTCTGAGCCCCACCTGGTGGCTGACGTAAACATTGCACCTGAGCGCGGCATAAAGTGTGGCGCATCATCCACCTTTCTGTCCCTGTAAGGCATCCTTGTGGAGGCAGAAAACCCATGACTATCCTACAAGTTACAAAAGGGCTTGGTGCCATGTACTGCCAATCGCAATCTCTCTTTTGTGTTGTCTTGCTTAATTATTTCCAGGGAATATGCTTCCTGTTTTGGTTTGCTGGTCTGTTTGGTTTGCCAGAAAAAAAAATTCTCTAGTAGCCAGTTGAATGGTGTGTTCTACTCTTAAGAGTGGGGCTGAATTCGCTACCCACGTGCCCTAGAGTGTGTCCCACCCTCCACAACACACAACCAAGATTGCCATAATCTCCTTCCCTGAGCTCTAAAACCTTCTGAGAGGCACCATGGAAAATTGGATAGAAGGCTGAACTTAAACTCAGGAAAACCCAGAATCAAATCCCATCTTAGACATTTACTAACTGCAACCCTGGGCAGGTCACAACCTCTCTGAGCCTCACCTGTAAAATGAGGATTTTCCCATCTCTATCATAGGATCATACATTTAAAAGGGATTGTAGAGACTATTGGGTCCAACCCCTTACTTTATAGATGAAAAAACTGAGGCACAGAGAGGTTAAGGATTTGCCCAAGGTCACACAGCTAGTGAGTATCAGAGGAAGGATTGACACCTTGGTCTTCCTGAATCCAGATCTATTGCCCTGTCCATTATACCATGTTATCTTCTCACCAGACAACTGTGTCTATCATCTTTTCAGACTGTGGTTAGTATCTTATGTCTTCATGAATTGAATATAGAATTCTCTGGTTTTCCCACCTCTCATGGCACCCAAACACCTGCAGACCTGATTAGTTAAAGGAATGACTCACTAAAAGAGTAGTTGTGGGCTTACTGAAGGAGCCATTGTATAGATTGGTCGTTTCTATTGGTGGGTTGGCCCTTGGTGGCTTCCCACCTCCTCAGGACTCTCTCTCAACATCTGGATATCTTCTGGTTGCTCCCTACGCTCCACTCTAGCTTCTGCATGCATGTTGTGATGGAGGGGTATAGTGGCAGCCACAATGGCACACCCAGCATGGTGCCAGTATAGGTTCTTAGATCTGCTTTACTAGGAAAGAGAGTTGTGTAAGGGGCCAACAATCTTTTTTAATGACATTCACTAGTTCAGGGGAAAAGTTAGCACCCTGAACTTCAGAGAAAATACAAGCAGAGAAATAAAGACCAACAGACAGGGCTTTAACTGTCTGAGAAATTAGCACAGATCAACAGACAGATCCAACTCTCAGAACAAGGTATACATACATACATATATATATATATATAGTTACCAGAAAAAGAAATGCCAACACCTGGGTTTTTCAAAGTCAAGGGCTCCTTAATGGCTACCCAGAGTCTCATCTGGCCAAATCACAGGATCACTCTTTCAATGTGTGAGCCCCAAAGCAAAATGCTAACCTCAGAGTATACACATACTTTTTAGAGCCAGAGGGTATCACAACTCTCACGATGCAGTGCCTAATCAGAAATTAACAAAAGGTGTGAAAGACTTCCAACAAGCAAGCCTCCCTTAAGCAAGATTTCCTTGATGTACTACACCTGAGGCCTATTAATGAGTGGGGAAGATCTTATATTCCATTAACATTACAAGGGGTGCTACGACCGTCTCCTACTGCCATCACTCCACACAGACTCCCACTCCCATTCCTCACTATCTCTTCCTCCCCATATCCAATCAGGTCAAATCCTCTGACCCTGCAACTACCTTCATCACTTCACACCTGGATTACTGCAATAATAATCTGCTGCTTGGTCTCCCAGTCTCAGTGTTTCCCCATTCTTGTCCCTCGTCCACTCAGCTCTCAGACTGATCTTCCTAAAGCACAAATCTGATCATGTCACACTCTGTTCAGTGAATTCTAGTGGCTTCCTATTGCCTCTAGTATCAAGTACAAAGTCTCCTCCTTGGCTAAGCCCTTCCACAACCTGGCCCCTTCTAACTTTCCACTGTTCTTATATCGTGTTTCTCTCCACACACTCTGTGATCTAGTGATAGTGGCCTCCTTGCCATTCCTCTGACATGACGATTCATCTCACTTTGAACGTTGTCATTGGCTGTAGCCCACACCTGGAACCCTCTCCCTTATCTTCATCCCTTGTTTTCCCCAGCTTTCTTCAAGCCCCAGATAAATGCCCACTTTCTGTAATAAGCCTTTTCCACCCCTTAATTTTAGTGCCTTCCCTTTGTTGTGTATCCTGCAGACAGGACACTTAATTATATAGAGTTGTTTGCGCGCTTTCTCCCTCATTAGACTGTGAGCTGTTTTAGTGCAGGGGCTGGGTTTGTTGTTTTCTTTTATTTTACTTTCCCAGTCTTTCTATCCCCAAAGTTTAGCACAGTGCCTGGAACACAGTAGGCGCTTATTAAATTCCAGGTGACTGACACTGCCAAGATCCCAATCTGGGAAATTTCTCCAAATGAATACTCCTGAACATGCTGAAGGTATAGCAGAGGAACCAGTAAAGACATTAGGCAGTTCCAAGGGGGATTGCAAAAATCAAATGAAGATCTAAAACAAATGTCAAATGTGAGTCATTAATATTAATCGGTCTTCGAACCACTTGACTTATTTAAGCTACTTTGGGAAAGAGAAAGCATTTATTAAATTTCTGTGTGCTAAACTCCATGGGAAGGGCTTTACAAATATTATTTCTTTGATCCTCACAACAATCCTGGGAGGAAGGTGCTATTATGATCCCCATTTTATAGCTGATATAACCTCAGAGTATATGTATATATATATATATACTTTTTATATATTTAATTTATAACTTCAGAGTATATATATATATATATATATATATATATATATATATATGTATAGAGGTTGTAACTTGCCTAGGGTCACAGAGCTAGTGTGCATCTAAATCAGGATTTGAAACAAGGTCTTCCTGACGTCAAGTCCAGTGGTCTATCTACTGTGCCTCCCTGAACTTGGTGTGTTAGACCTGATTCATACTCTACTGTCTGGGGCATGCCAAGGATGATCTCCAATTTAGGTATGATAAGATCCTCAGCGTTTTTACATACCATGATTGGGACATTCAGTGTCAGCTAACATACATGCTCATAGAGCTGCAGTGACTGGCTGGTGTAGTATGTGTTCAGTGACAATATTTATACCTGAAACCAAAACTCAAAGCTGTGCCATTAGTAGTAAGGATTGGTTTAGTGCTATTTAGTGCTATAGTAATCCCCACTTCTAATATAAGAACAATGATACCATTGAGTCGTTTTTAGTTGTGTCAGACTCTTTGTTGACCCCATTTGGAGTATTCTTGGAAAAGCTCCTGGAGTGGTTTGCCATTTCTTTTTCCAGCTCATTTTTCAGGTGAAGAAACTGAGGTAAACAAGATTGAGTTACTTGCCCAGGTTCACACAGCTAGGAAAGGTCTAAGTCTAGATTTGAACTAAGGTCTTCCTGTCCCAGCCCTCTATCCACTGCACGACACAGTAGTCATTTAATAAATATTTTTCCCTTTCTCCCCTTCACACTGCTCTAGGCAACTCTCCAAGGCTGTAGGTTGCAGAACAGAACATGAATCTGCATTGGTCGAGGGACTTTCCTCGTCAAGAGTTCCTTATTCCCCTGAAATCACAGATTAGGTCCAAAAAACAAGGGAAATCTAATTTAGGAAGTTCTGAAATGTCCCATGGCTTGATGCAATCAGCACAATGACATCAGTGAATAAGGACATTTGAAAAATCTCACCCCCTTCTTCCATTTGCACTCTGCTGGACGTCTTCCATGAAGTTAGCATCTATTTAACTGATAAACAAAAGGAAGCTTTTTTCCCCCTCAAACTAACAAAATCAAATACACCATTTGCAAATTTAATTTTTTTTAAAGAAAGATATATTTAGGTAGTAATTATGTAGAAATATTGAGATCTTTTTGGATTTATTTTGTCTAGGTCTATGATTCTATCTGTGATGGGAACTCTAGCACAGAAAAATCTATCTGGACAGTCAGCTCATTTGCCGGTATAGTCTAGAGACATGCATAAAGCATTGAAGAATTTAACGATTTGCTGGTAGTCACAAGCTAGTATTTATCCACAACACTAACATTGTCTCACACTACTTTATAAAGTTAGTAATGGTCTTGGTTAATTTTCTTATTTTCTATCATTTCTAGATAAGCATTTACCAAGCACATATTTTATGCCAGTTACTGTGCTTAGGAAACATTAATAAAATTGAAATTAAAAGACTATTAAACTGATCAAATGACTAGTTTATTTTTTTAAAGACTGATAGTCAATTGGCAAACATTTAGTAAGCACCTAATATGTGCCAGGCACTGGGCTAGGCACGTACTAGAGATACAAAGATAAATATGAAACACTTTCTTCTTTCCCTCAAGGAGCTAATATATCCCTATCATATAAAATTAAAGATAAATTGGCTTGCTCTTTTGTTCTGCTTATTCTCTCCATTTCTTTTTCTTGGCTCATTGTTACAGCCAGTATTTCTAATACTATATCAAATTATGGTAGAGATAGTAAGCAGCTTTGTTTTAGCCTTGATCTTTTGAGAAAATGTTCAGATTATCTGCATTATAATGTTTTGGATAAATGCTTTTAGTTATATTAGGGAAAGTTCTTTTCATACGTATGCTTCTACAGGATTTTTAACATAAAAGAAAGTTCATTCTTAGTATTGTTATTAATGTGATTAATTATATTCGTTGGTTTCTCAATGTTGAACCATGATGTCATTTTGTATATAAATTCAATTAATGGTAATGGATAGTTTCACCTCTTTAATAAGATTTTATTAATTATTTTTCATCTACATTCATTAGTTATTGATATTGATATCAACATCATAGATATAGATATTGATCTATATTTCTCTTTCCCTGCTTTTTCCTCCTTCCTTAATTGGTGTATTTTGTGTCATAAAAGGAGTTAGTAGGGTGACTTCTTTCCCTCTTTCTGGGAACAATACATTTACCTCAAGTATTATATGAATGTATTCTTTGAATGCTTGATACAATTCTCTTCTAAATCCTCCTGTGTTGGGAGTTTGGGGTTTTTTCCCTTGTTTTTTAGGAGTTAATTTATGACATCCTCAGTTTCTTCTTCCAAGATTGAGGTGATCAGACTCATAATATCTTGGGTTTTATTTCATATTTTATATATTTGTAGATTATTATCCATTTCATTTCAGTTTCTAGTTTTGTTGTCATGTAGTTAGGTAAAATAATTTCTGATTATTTTTTTTCTTCTCATTCATCTTGAATTCCCCCCTTTCATTTTGGTATTTGGTTTTCTTCTCTCTTTCTTTTATTGGCTAGTGGATCATTGAATTTTTTTTTATATAGCATATATGCAGAGATATGAGGGAGACATATTTTCTCCCAACAGAACAATCTCCCTGAGAACAAGAACTGTTTCATTCATATCTTTGTATTTTCAGCAACTAGCCCAGTGTTTTGCACATAATACTGTTTAATAAATACATGTTGTTTGGCTTATTTCTTAGTCTTTTTTCTAAAGTTGTTTTTATCAGTTCAGTAGTCTTTATTCATTTTTTAAAATATCTTTGATTTTTCAAAATTCTTGTAAATTCATATATACAAAAACATTCCTAGCACCATTATTTGTAATAACAAAAAACTATATACCATATAGGTACCCAATGATTGGGGAATGTCTGAACAAGTTATGACATACAAATGTAATTTAAATATTATTACAACATCAAAATAGTGAATGAAACATTCAGAGAAATATGGGTAGGCTCAGAAGTGAGTAAAGCAGATCTGGAGGAACAATATATAAAATGAATGGGATTTGTAAATAAAAATCACACTAAAAGACAGTAAAATTAAGGTCAAATATAATTGCCAAAGTTGGTGGAAAATTATCAAAGTTATAGTAGAAATCCTTCCTTCCTATTAATAATTAGCAAATGACAGAAATAGGAAATATGTACTAACCGTTGAAATCACTTTATAAGATGGTTTTTCTTAATTGTTTTAGGAGAATGTAGGGAGTGGATATGAGAAGAGTGAATATTTTAGTTTCACTGCGATAATTCCAAAGGTTAAAGAGGTCATCAGACTCTCCTGACCATTGGCCAAGATTCAGCAACTGATGCTGTCTAATAGTTAAGTGGCAAACACAATTCCCACTATTATGAAAGCAAAACTCAACATGATTCTTATGTAATCAGTGAGATTTATTAAAAGATATGAATTATCACACATCAGAATTATTGTTAAGTCATTTTTCAGTCATGTCTAACAGTTCATGACCCCATTTGGGGTTTTCTTAGTAGAGGTACTGGAGTGATTTGCCATTTCCTTTTCCAGGTAAGTCATTTTATAGATGAGGAACTGAGGCAAACAAGGTGGTGACTTGCCTAGGGTCACACAGCTAGGAAGTGTTTGAGGCAGGATTTGAACTCATGAAGATGAGTCTTTCTGGTTCTAAGCCCAGTGTTGCATCCACTGTGACACCTAGGTTTCCCAAGAGATGAATTACAGGCATCCACATCTCAGATGGATGGAGAATTCTTGGAATGCAATTGCTTTTCTTGACCTACTTGGGTATTTCCATCCAGGCCTGTAAAGCTTCTCCTGATCTTGCCTCAGCCCTTTCTACAATGATCCACACAGACGTTGCCATGTGAGCGTTTCTGGCAGCAATGTGACTGGAGGCTGAATTGCTCCTATAAATGTAGTGAAATAAAGCTCTGCTTCTGACATCAGTCCTCATTGGCAAGGCCCCATAGCTCTTCAAGAGTTCTCGGAGATTTATCAGTGACAGTTTTTTAGGTGGCAGGTGCCTGGCCTTGTGGACAGTCTTCCCTGAGCACTAACTGATCACAGCACGTGACCGACCTTGGCCTTTCCTTTCTGTACTTGTGTGGTCTCTGACCCTCAGCTATCTCTGACATATGCTTCTTTTAGGTTGGGAGAAACCAAATGTAGACCAGTTCTTATAATTAACCTAAGGATCTTGTATGATGAGTGACATTTAGAGGCAGCGGTCATCTCAGGATAAACAATATGCTGAGCTTGTGTGCAAATCCTAGGAACATTAAATAGAAACTACTGTTATCTTGGGGTAGGGGTGGGAGGTTGGCAAAAACCTTCTGCAAAAGTTAGTACAGGGGAGGCTAGGTGGTGCAGTGAGTAGAGCACCTGCCCTGGAGTCAGGAGGAGATGGGTTTGAATCCGGCCTCAGACACCAACCCCCCCCCCCCCAAAAGCTAGCTGTGTGACCTTGGGCAAGTCACTTAACCCCAACTGCCCTACCCTCCCCCCTCCAAAAAAAAGGCAAAAAAAGTTAGAAAAAAATTTTAAATCTGTTGTATTTTTTGACAAACGTGTGAGGCCTCAGATATGCAGTAGTTATGTGACCACAAGCAAGACACTTAATCTCCATTTGCCTCAGTTTCATCATCCATAAAATGGGAGTAATAATAGTACTAATCTCCTACCTAATCTACTAATACTACTAATAATACTACTAATACTATTAATTAATTAATTTAATTTAAATTAATTAGTTAATTAATACTACTAATACTAATACTACTAATTAATACTAATACTACTAATAATACTACTAGTACTAATCTACTAATAATAGTACCAATCTCCCAGGGCTGTTGTGAGGATAAAATGAAATAGTATGTGTAAAATCTTAAAATATTATGCATTATATAAATACTAGCTCACCATAGGAGATTCTGTTTCAAAGACAACTATGAACTCAGCATATAAGCAAAAATAATTATAATAATAATAAATTATATTTACAAATTTATATATAATATATAAATTTATAATAATAATAGTAAATCAATACAACAATAATCATCTATGCTTAATCAATTAGTTAGCCTCACTTTTCTAGGCAGTCATTCACCAATTAGCAGCACCTCAAACCTTGAGGTGGGTTACAGCAGTCAAAAAGTGTGCTGGCTAATATACAGTGAAGTGGGAAGGGGAATTGTTTTTCTCCCCAGCCTCCCTGGTATACTCCTAGAAAGCCAAGAGCCAGAAAACAGAGGAGACAAAGGGTTAGTGTGCTAAACTATAGGAAAAACCATGTCGACACCCGCAGCATGAAGAATTATGGGAAGAGAAAGCCCCGTGGGGTGCTGCAGTACCAGAACCATGAATTGCCTAGGAGTACTCTGGGTTTGTACCCACTCTTCCCGTTGTATATGTGTAGAAGCCCAAATTTATAGAGATAATGTTTTATAACAAGCACTCTTTCTATGTCATTTTAATAAGTTATTTGAACTTTTAGCTGGCTTAAAGATAAGCTCACTGAAGGACCTCATGAATTACAGTTTTAGGAGTGTAAACCCACAGAATACCTTTGAACCCAAAGTCTTGGTTAGCTCCCTGGGAACCCAACCTACAAATCTTTCAGTGTTGAGTTGGGGAGGTAGCCCATAAAGGGTGCTACAAAAGACAGTCTACCTGAGTACATCAGTTCAGGTGCTTGCTGGAAAGTGCCAGCCATGTCAGAATAAGATATATCAATTTTAAAAGGGGCGATTTGGACCTAGAGTCAGGAAGACCTGGAGTCAGGAAGACCTGAGTTAGAATTTGACCTCAGACACTTAATTAGTTTGTTGTGGCCCTGAGCTAGTCATATAACCTGTTTGCCTCAGTTTCCTCATGTGTTAAAATGAGGACAATAATAGCTCTATCTCCACAGGACTGTTGTATCAGATGAGAGGGCACACTGGCTGGCACAAACTATATGCTATATAAATGTTAGTTGTTAATATTATTAAATGTAACACTAGCCCTGATGAGTTTCATCCCAGAATTCAGCTATAATGTCACCTTGGGGCTTCAGAGAATTTCCTGATGGTTTGGAGAGTTATCTTTCTAGTACGATTATTTCTGTTTCTTTGTTTCCAAAAAATATACCCAAAATCTTGTTAACAAAAACCACAAAGGTTTATGGGAGAAATGGGGCTAGAGGTACAATGCTCAAAAGCTGCATCAGTGATACATTACAGAAAAAGAAAAGAACGTTAAAAAAAAAATGGCAGTGCAGTTTTATACGCGCTAAATAGTGAAGAGATTCACAAATATTACGATATATAGTGGCAATGCCCTTGGCCTTCATCTATCAGCTACAGGCCAGGCAGGAGGGTGCAATGTTGGTGGGCCATACCACAAGGCTGGGGCGGGGTGGGGGGGGCTTGGTCATGGTAAAGTAGGGAAGGAGGTAGATGTTGCGGGGACATACCACAAGGCTGGGGCAGGGGGCTCAGTCATGGTAAAGCAGGGAAGGAGGGATAAGGACCAGCCCATCCTCCACTCACAACTCCTACTGCATCAAAGATATATGATAAATACGGTATTTTACCTTGAAAAAGCCCAGAGGTTTGCCTGTGGCCAAGGGCATTAGAAAGCTGGCAGCTTGTGAGTTATTGGGAAGTGGTGCAGTTTGCTCAGTTCTTCTTGAAGAAGAAATTCCAAATAAGCAAACTCAAAATTTGAGTTATGCTCAAAACACTCCCTAACAGATCAATCATGTTGGAAGAAATTCTCATTTTCAAAACAAGAGTTATTATAGAACTGACTATATGCTGTGTAGCTCATGAGTCTCCATCGAGGTTTCCCACCGTGATTATCAGAGGAGAATCATCCAGTAAGTCTGATGAAAGTTGTTGGGTTTGTCTTCATTTTAGAAGAGGACCATGACATTAGGAAAATGATGACATGACTTGCACTTGACTTGGATTTGAGGGAGGGAGGGCCATGCAAGGACACCAGCCTCACTCTCTCCTCCACAGCCATCTGGGCCCATGGCCTGATATTCATCAGGACCACTGGAGATGGCCCAGGATGCAATGGGAGACCTGGCCCTTTTAGGCTAAGGTCTCTTCAGGTTCTTGCTTTGAGTGAGGTAACACCCATTCAGTGGACAGGCCTCTTTTAAGTGAGTACAGGGATGGCCCCTTTAATTAGAAACAAGGAAAAAGAAATCAAACTGGGAGGGGAAGACCCTCAGGGTTGCTAGTGAAAAGAGAACCAGTTAGTAAGACAGGAGGGCCCAGAAGCTCTTTTGGAAAGGGATATTTACTAAGGTAGTACACACAGTAAGAGCAGGTGATAGAAAATATGCCTGTGATGCATTGACCCACAAGTACTTCTATGGAAAAGTAAGCTCAGGGCTAGAGAGCCCATGTGACTCGTAAGTCCTCTCCTTCAGCTTCATGGAGAAGCTCTCATTAGCTGTGTATAGCTTCTTTGCTAGGCTCTCTGTGCGGAGCTATGAGTCTATCCAGTCTATCCTTGGCTCCCAAGGCAAGCTCTGCTGCGTGCTGCTGGAGCCCCAGGGAAAAGGTTAGGCTACCCATGGGGGGATGGCAAGTGTAAGGTCCTCTGGAATTTGCAAAGTTTGCAAGAAGTTGATGGCAGAGGGAGGAAAGCAAGGTGGACACTGAGTGTTCCCACACCAACTCCTACTCCCTATCCCTACAGACTTTTATTTTTCAAGGCAATCTGGTTTAAGTAACTTGCCTAGGGTCATAGAACTATTAAGTGTCAAGTGTTGAAACTCAGGTCCTCCTGACTCCAGGACCAGCTGTTCTGTCCACTGTGCCACCTGGCTGCCCATGCTGAGACTTCTAAGGGGAAGTTAGAACATTCTTTCCCAGTTCACCATTCTCCACCAATCTGAATCTCTGTCAGGATGCTTGAAAAACTTGGTTTCTGACTTGGGATTCTATTTTATAGAAGACACATAGAATATGACTAAATGTCCTCAACCATTCACAATACTCTTCCAGTCAACATCATTCGGTTTATCCAAGGATTATTTGCATTGGATCTAAAGGGTTTGATTGACTGCTTGAGACTTGCTCTCGCCTTTTTTAAGGCATGGGACATATTAATCACCTACTTTAAATAGGGTGGGGTAACTTGATTGACTTAATCAACCCCAGTCTGAAATAAATATAAAGTTCTAAACCAGGGTGCAAAAGAATCAAGCACTAGACAACAATTTGTGTGAAATACATCTAGATGATGCTGTGGATAGAGTGGTGGGTGGGCCAGAAGTCAGAATGACTAGAATTCAAATCTGGGCTCAGATTACTTCCTAGCTGTGTGTCCCTAGGCAAGTCACAACCTCTAACTCAGTTTCCTCAACTGTAAAATGGGAATGATCTTCACAATAAGCCTTTCAGGTAGGTGCTATTATTATCCCCATTTTAGAAATGAGGAAACTGAGGCAAGCAGAGGTTGATTGGCCCAGAATCACACAGCTAAGAAGTGTCTGAGACCAAATTTGAACTCAGATTTTCCTAACTCCAAGCCCAATCCTCTATACCCTATACCACCTATATGCCCCATTTAAAAATGATGCTTTCTGCTTTAACATAATAGTTACTTCCCAGGGTTTTTCTGAAGATCAAATGAAATAATATTTGTAAAACACATAGTAGGTAGTATATGAATGCTAGCTATCATTATCATGACAAGACCTATTTTAGCGGCACTCAAATTCAATGTCACTCAAGTGTGACTGAAGGAAAAAAATCTAACAGGGGCTAAGGCTGCATTAATAAAGGGAAAATGTCCAGAATGAGGAAGAACAGTCCAGCTGTGCTCCACCCTGGGAAGACCTAAATCTGGAATACAATGTGCAGTTTTAGGTTATCATATTTTAGGAAGGACCACGACAAGACGGAACGTCTCTAGAGGAAGCTGGCCAGGATGCCCAGGGAACTTGAAACCGAGCCATAAAAGGATCAGTTGAAAGAACTGTGTAGCCTAGAAAAGAAAAGATTTGGGGAGAAATGACAGCAAACTGTTCAAAGGAAACAAGGATGGTCCTAGGATTTAGGCATTCTATATTCAGCTTCCTAGGACCCAGATCTTGTCACAGTTAGTCCATTAGACCTTATGTTTAGCCACAGGGCTTTTTTCTTCTTGTACCCCTTAGTGAACTTCCTTGATTGCTGAACCCCTATAGAATCTTCTAAGACCCTGAGTCAGTCTGGATTCCTGGATTTAGAGAAGTTGCACTAGAACCCTCACTACTTGTAAGTCTTGTCGGGTTTGTTTGTTTTTAACCAAGGCTGTCAACATATCTAAGTGCCTCTTCTTATATTAATAGTTAAAATGTATATAGACCTTTTACATTCACAAAGTGCTTTACACATATTATTTCATTTCATCCCCTACAATGACTCAATGAAGTAAGTTTTATCATTCTCCCCATTATACTTTTAATAATATTTTATTTTTCCCAATTTCATGTAGAAACAATTAACATTCTTTTTATAAACTTTGAGTTCCAGATTCTCTCTCCCCTCCCTTAAGAAGGCAGGCAATTTGATATAGGTTATATATGTGCAGTCATGCAAAAAAAAAATTCCATATTAGTCATGTTGTGAAAGAAAACACAAACCAAAAAGAAACCATCATGGAAAAAATAAAGTAAAAAATAGTATGCTTAATCTATATTCAGACTCCATCAGATCTTTCTCTGCAGGTGGATAGCATTTTTCATCGAGTCCTTTGGAATTGTCTTGCATCATTGCATGGCTGAGAAGAGCTAAGTCATTCCCAGTTGACCATCACACTATATTGCTGTTACTATGTACAATGTTCTTCCGGTTCTGCTCATTTCATTCTGCATCAGTTCGTGTAAGTCTTTCCAGGTTTTTCTGAAATCATCCTGCTTGTTATTTTTTAGGGCACAATAATATTCCATCACAATCATATAGCACTTGCTCAGTCATTCCCCAATTGATGGACATCCTATTCTCCCAGTTTTATAGATGAAGAAACTGAGGTCGAGGTTAATGACTTGTTCAGTCATGTAAAGAGTAAGTATCTGAGGAAAGATTTGAACCCATGTCATCTCGACTCCAAGTACCTATCATTATACCACAATATGCCCTACCACCCACATCCCTTTTCCTCTTCTATCCCACATTTTCACACCTCCCAGATTATAAGAATCCATTTTCTTCTTCTAAAAATGTTTCTTACAAACTAGACCATCATCAGTAAGATGGAAGACTGCTATAAAGTGATACTGTGAAAACAAACAACATCGAAGGGCTTAAAAACTCTGATCAATAAAATGACCAAGAGCTATTCCAGAGAACTCAGGATCAAATGTGTTACCGACCTCCGGACAGAGAAGTCCTGACAGACTCAGAATACAGATTGAGACATATGTATTTTTCAGACATGGACAATTTGAGAACTTCTTTTGATCAATTGTGTGTATATACACATATACATACATACATATATTAAAGGGCTTTGTTTTTCTTTTTCAAGTAGGGGTAAGAGTAAGAGAAGGCAGATTTTTATTAACTGGAGAATTTGAATTTTAAAAAATTATATTATTCTTTTTTTTAAAAAGAAAGGAAAAGAACAGGTTTCCAGTATTTCTCCATTACTGATTTGCTGCCTCTTAGTTTTAGATAGCTACTGTTTGCTATATTAAGGAAAAGCCCATTTATTCTTCTACTTTCTGTTTTTTTTATTTAATTTATTTATTTTAGTTTTCAACATTTACTTCCAAAGGTTTTAAATTATTTCCCCCTCTCTCTCCCCTCCCCCGGGCAGCCTGCAGTCTCATATAGGCTCTACATATACATTCCTATTAAACATGTTTTCACGTTAGTCATGTTGTATAGAAGAACTGTAATGAATGGGAGAAACCATGAGAACTGCTTTCTATGTTTTTAATATCCATGGGCATGATATTTTATCAAAAGATCTTTAAACCTCTTTTCATTTATATAATCACATGATTTTTATTTTAGTTCTTAATATGGTCTATTACATTTATAGTTTTCCTAATACTGAACCAACCCTAAATTCCCAGGAGATATGTATGGTGATAACATTTTTATCGTCAACCTGGTCATAGTATATAATATTTTAATATGTTATTGCACCCCTTCCCAATATTTTACTCATTTTTACATTAAAATTCACTAGAGATATTGGTCTACAGAATTCTTTCTCTGACTTATCTCTCTTTGCTTTAAGTATCAGGGCCAGAATTGACCCATAGTTTGAGGGGATGCTATTATACAATTGGGTTAGTTGTCCTTTGAATATTGGATAGAATTTGCCACCCACCTACCTTTAGCATTGCCCTGGGACCATCTCCAGTGCTGAGTCCCAAGCAGGCAGCCAGGGATAAGACCCCAAGACTTTCCTTCTATAGGTAGACCTTGCCACAGGACCATCTCCAGTTCTGGGATGCCATTATCAGCTTCCTCCAGACCTCTGACAAGTTCTTCTCCAGCAGCATGTACAGGCAGCACCCTCTATTTTTCTACCTCTATAATTTACCAGGCCTTCTCTAGTGATGGAGGAGCATTCCATTAGAAGACTTCCCCCCTCCCCCACCTACTAGTACCTTCTCCAGTATAGCCAAGGCACCAT
>NW_027187361.1:17873039-17902407 GCF_028583685.1 Petaurus breviceps papuanus | reverse complement strand
CCAGCTTAGTTAAACAACATGTGAATAGGAGCACAGAAAGCAGATGGTAGGGACAATCCAAGGTTGGGGTTTGGCAAGGCAAGAGCAGCAATTGTATGAGGGAATAGAAAGGAGAGATGTCAAGTTCCTGACTCTGATGACATCAGCTCCTGATGAGCTGGCCCTTATATTCCTCACTTGCCTTGTCATGGATACTCAAGCTTCTCAGAAACATGTTATTTCCTGCAAATATTCTAACAACAAGAATAAAATGACTAGCCTATTAAAAAATAAGGAAAGGCAACACTGGATGGGAACGTGGAAGGGGTAGGGCTGAAATGGATGGGGATGACAGATAGGAAAGTAGAGGCATGGAAGAGGGTGATTTTTATTTAAGCAGTCATGGATTCTGTATGACTGAGAATGGAAGAGTAAGAGATAAGAATTTGGGAAGCTAGGTGGTGCATTGAATAGAGCACTGTCCCTGGAGTCAGGAGGACCTGAGTTCAAATCCAGCCTCAGACATTTAACACTTACTAGCTGTGTGACCTTGGGCAAGTCACTTAACCCCAACTGCCCTGCCCTCCCCACTCCAAAAAACAAAACAAACAAACAAAAAAACAAAAATAAGAATTTGCTAGCCCTGTAGTTCCTTGGGACTGGAGTTCTTACCCTCTAGAGTTTTGTGAATAATAAAGAGTAAATCAGTTCTCTTTCAAGTGTTTGAGAATACTGGAGCCTGGCCTTAACAGCTGTGATTGCTCCGTAGATGAGATCTAGTATCTGAATCTTCAGTCCTGGCCTAGATTATTGAGGTGGGACACCATTAGCTTTAGAGAGTCTGGTTCCAGAAGTAAAGGATTTGGGTGCCTGTGGCTGTGTGACTAAAGTTGAGACGTAATCATTCAAATGAAAATTGCATTCAGGCAGCTAAAGTCAGATTCAGTAGAATGGTCAGATGAATATGATCACACACATTTTTCTCCCTTGGAGTGAGGACAGACTAGGCTCTGGGAGAATTGTCTCATTTGACTGCTAGTATTCATGACAAGGCTGAACGAGGTATCTCTCTGGTACATTATTCTTCAGAACTCACTAAATTGAGGCTCTGGCATTGGCAGCTCTGGTCCTGGAATTAAGAGACGCATTAAGGGGACTATGGACCCAGAGATAAGATCAAAGACTGAAAAGCACAAGGATGTGAAATTTCAGTCTCAGGTTGTATCCAGTCTAGCTACAGAAGTTTTGCTCCGTTCTCAGCCCAGGCATAAGAGAAGGCTGAGCTGTGGTTCTGAAGTAACCACAATAAAATAAATCTAGAGTGGTAGAAAGAAAGGGAAGAAGGATGGAACTGGGAGAAAACCAGGAAGGAGAGAAAGAGGGTTTAAGTAGTCGGGGAGATAGAAAGCACAGAATACAAAAGAGAGAGAAGAGAAAAAGAGAGAAAGGGCAAAACTCATAGATCTGAGTAGGATGGTAGAGAGAAGACTGTATCTGGAGAAAATGTCACTAGTGGAGAGTAAATATAAAAGCGTGTTGTGTGTATATGTTTTTTCCCCAGAGGGCCTGTTCTTAAACATTTCCCACCACACCACTGATTCGGCAACCCTGACTGGGGTTCGAGCCTTGACTCTGCCACTGTGTGACCTTGGGCATTCCTTTGCACCTATAAAATGACAGAGTTAGAGTAGATGACTTCACATCTAAGGTCCCATCTAGGTCTATGTGTATCAACCTATTATTCTACAGCCTATTGCTTGGTCTTTTGTAATGACCTCCCTGCCTCAAGCATCTCCCCTTTCTGATCTATCCTCCATAGCTGCCAAAGTGATATTCCTAAAGCACAGTTTGCCCATCTCATTCTCCTCAATAAATTCTAATAGTTCCTTCTATTTTCTATGATCACATGCAAATTCTTCTGTTTGGCATATGAAGCTCTTCACAACCTGGCTTGAAACCTACCTTTCCAGCCTTAACATTCATCACTCCCTCTCCCATAGTCTAAAATCCAGCCAAACTTGGTTTCTTGCTATTCCTCTTAAACGACATTTCATCTCCTGACTCTGCACCTCTCCATGGGCCATTTAAAGTGGCTGGAAGGCTCTCCTTACCATCACCTCTTAGCATTCCAATTTCCTTCAGAGTTCAGTTGAAGTTCCAACTCCCAAGATGCCCCTAGCCGCTGGTGTCTCCCCCCAAAATTAACTTTAAAACATTTTATCTTGACTTATTTTCTATTTCTTCTTTCTCCCAGAGAAAGTAAGCTACTTAAGTGAAGGAACTATTTTTTGCTTGTCTTTGTGACTACACATTAGTGATGCAATGAAAAAATAGCAATTGAAACGATAACTTTAGCAAAGTAACACATTACAACATAAACCTGTAAAAACCATAATCCTTTCTATATATTACTAACAAAACCTAGGAGAAAGAGAAAGAAAGAGAAATGCCATTCAAAATAACTACAAAATACAAGGAATACAAAATACAAAAATACCTTAGAGTTAACCTTTGGAGACATACCCAGGGCTTCTATAAACACAACTTCAAAGCACTCATTACATAAATGAGAGAATTAAATAACGAGATATATTTACTGTTTCTGGCTAGGTCCTGCCAATATAATAAAAATCATGCGACTTCATTTAATACTTCCATCTCAATTTCTTAGCTAAAATGTGGATTTGAACTAGATGGCTTCTGGTGTTCCTTTCCATTCTAGACCTTTAATTATATGATCCTAATTTGCAAATTGAATGTTATAGCAAACGACCAAAGGTAGTTCTTCAGAGAACAAGACAAAATAATATGAAAATTCATCTGGAGGAACTGAGGTCAAGAATCTCAAGGGAAACAATTTTAAAATTCAAGAATGAAGTGGGCAGGGGGAGGCCAGGTGTTGCAGTGAATAGAGTACCAGCCCTGGAGTTAGGAGGACCTGAGTTCAAATCTGGCCTCAGACAATGCTTACTAGTCCTGTGACCTTGGGCAAGTCACTTAACCCCATTGTCCTGCCTTACCCCTCTAAAAAGCAAAAAAGAAAAAAAAAGAATGAAGGGGAATTAGCATTACTAGATTTCAAATTCTACTACTAAGTTATAGTTATGAATATAATTTTATATTGATTAAAAAGAAAAGTGAATGTTGAAAACTTAAAATAAATAATTTTTTTAAAAGTGGAAGTGGAACAAAATAGACAGGCAATATCTAGAAGTAAAGGATTCCTTTTCAACAGGAACTACTGCAAAAAGTGGAAAGCAGTTTGGCAGAAAATAAGTTTGGATCAGCATCTTACTCCACATACCATATTAAGCTCCAAATGTATACATGACTTAAAGATATGGCATCACATCATTCATGAAAGGGATAACTGAAAGAGGCGCAATTATAGGCAGGTAGAGAAATCTTAGTGAAGCAAGAAATAGAGGATTTGATAAAGGATAAAGCTGGCCACTTTAGATGTAATTTAAGAGCTTTTGCATTGAAGGGAATTAATACGAAATAAGGAGTTACAAAATGAAGACAGGTTTAAGACTTCTGAAAAAGTCTTATTTCTAAATTATATAAGAAATTAACAAGAATAAGACCAAGAATTATTCCCTAGGAAATAAGCAGGCAAAGAATATGAACAATTTGAAAAAAAAAAAGAAATGGAAATGATCAGTAATCAGGAAACCCCTTCAAATCACTAGTAATCAGAGAAATGCAAGCTAAAACAACTCTAAGATTTCACTTCAAACCCTTCAAGTTGTCAGACATGGCAAAAAGTGGAGGAAGATGAAGAAATAAGCACCGAGCGAAGCAATTTTTACAAATATCTCCTTAGATCTGCAAGGCAGATGGCATTATTATCCCTGTTTTGCAGTTAAGGAAACTGAGGCAAACAGAGGTTAAGTGATTTTTCCCAGAGTCACACAACCAGTAAATGCCTCGGGTTGGATTTGAACTCAGGTCTTCTTGATTCCTGGCCCATCACTCTACCCACTGTGCCATCAGTTGCCTCTAAAGAGCAGTTTGTTCTGAAATATGGAATTAGTCCATGCTGTAGGAGCTATGGAATATCAGCACTAATGTGTTGTTGTTAGAGTCGTAAATTGTCAGTGTTACGAAAAACAATTTTGAATTGCTCAAGAAAAGTAATTAAACATTTTATGGCCTGTGACTCAGTTTGTGACTCAAGAAAGTTAAAGACAAAAAGAAAGATCCAATACATACATCCAAATATTAACAACTGTATTTTTTGTGGTAGCAAAAAACTGGAAATAATACAAAAGCCCAGCAAACAAGAAAAAGTAGAACAAATTTTGCTATATGAATGTGTAACACTATTAATGGGATAGGGTCTCCTTCAGTGACCCTACAATGAAGCCTAACAAATATCTTACAGCAAAGTCTAAAGACAAAGTGAGGTCTTATGCCTCACACCTAGATTCACCAACAGAACAACTTTTCATCCCTCCTGCTATGTGTGGTGTTGTTTTTAAAAACTCTTATCAAATTGCTATTCCTTTCCTATTGTTCTCTCACTATGGGGAATCTTGACTTTCTTTGGCTTAAATAAAACTGCCTTATCCTCAGTGACTTGCCTTTCTCTATAATAACTTCTCAAATATTCTCTATCAAATCTATCATTCTTTAAAAATCATATCTCCAAGTGTTTTGTGGTTTTATCATTTTTATTTTGTCAACTTTTAAGTAATAACACGTGTATTTGTAAATTAAGAGAGGTACCCATCATACTGAAGTCTCCAATAAGGTAACAAATCCCTCTGATGGCCTTGAAACTGTGTTTCTTAAAATCACATTTCTCTAGTCTTTAATGAATTAAAAAAAACTTTCTCTGCTTCTTTATAACAATAAATGGTTCCTATACTAGTGAGGTATCACTTCACATTGTTAAAAAAAAAAAAAAACCTGCCCAAATCCTATCTGAAAGCTGTTTCTTCATTCAGATATTTTAAGAGTTCTTTTCTACTCCTATTACACATCAAAATGTTCATTCTTAAAATCACCAATATTCCACATCATTTAGCAATGAATATAAATTTCTTCCTTTCCACAAAAACCCTCCCTCTTCCCTTTTTCATCATTAATCATTGCTTGTGAAAAGGGTCTTAAAGAGACCATATACTTTACAAATGTAATGGAAAATTATTGCTCTGTTGAGAAGCAAACAATATGAAAAATTCATAAAGACTTGCATGAATTGATACAAAACAAACAGTAGAATAATATACACAATGACTGCAACAATGTGATTAAAAACAACACAAAAGGGCTCAGAATAAATTCAGCGACCAATATTAAATTGAGAGATCAGATGACTACTACTGATGCCAAATGTGGCAGATGTGAATAGTCATGGCTGGTTTTGCTTGCCCACTTTTCTTTGTTCCAAGAGAGAATAGGAAGGTGGGGGAGGGTAGGCAAAGACTAGAAAGGAAAATGTTTGTGATTTTTTTTAAAGATCATTAATAAAAGTTGAGATTTTTAAAATAGATACTGTTCTTAAATTTCAAAAGTTTTTGTGAGATCACAAGGTTCTAGTCTCAATCATTATTTTTACATGTGTTCACAAAGAAACAGAGCTAGAAAATGAGCTAGAAAAGGAAATGGCAAATCACTCCAGTATCTTTGTCAAAAAGCAAACAAACAAACCCACATGGGGTCACAAAGAGTTGGACATGACTGAAATGACCAAATAACAAATGATAAGAATTACAACCTATGCCCCAAGTATTCCAAAGTCAATTGTAAATATCAGTAGTATCAAACTCAAATAGAAATGAAGACCACTGAGTCATACATAAAGATGCCTGCAAGCCACATATTGACTTAGAAACCCACATGTGAACATTATTTTGTTTTCTATTTTTATTTTTATTTTTTTGCTAAATATTTCCCAATTACATTTTAATCGAGTTCTAGCTGCACTTTGGAGTGCTGTGGGCCCCATAAAGACCGAAAACTATGTCTTTGACACTTGTGGTGTATATGAACCATGCTCAATCTTGGGGGTGGCCCCAAGATTATATTTCTTTCATTTATTCACCATCACCCAGAGTTTTCTCTGAATAACTCATATCTAGGTCTCTAGAGAAATGAGTAAAAAGGTTCCCTGGTTCCTATGAAAGCATTCAAAGCAAAGATTTTTTTTCCCTACAGAAAATGAAAAAAAAAATAACAATAGCCCATAAAGAGTCCACTCTCACCTTTCTGGCAAGTCCCACTTTCATTACAGGGAAGGAAAAGGAACTTATTTTTTTTAGAAAGATGATCCCTTTCCCAACATTCCAGTGATTCCCTTCTCACTTTAGGGATCTATGTAGCCCTTCATTTTTATGGCACAAACTTAAGAATTTGGAATCCCTAAGGAGGGGAAAGAATTTGGGGTTGGTTGAGAAGCTACTACCTTTCCCAAGGAACTTGCACTGTCCAAATAACTCATGGTACCTGTGGAGGACAATGTCCAGATTTTTTGTTCCTCCACACTATGGCCCAGTTCCTTCTAGTTCCTCCAGCTCCATTGCCAAGGGATAGATCCCATTCTAGCAACACTACTTCTGCCAAAGGCTCAGGTTCAGGAATTCCAAGCGCTTGGCCATAGAATTCCTCTTGCCCTGACTGCCATCTCTCAGGCTGAGAGGTTTTATATGGTCTCTCTATAACTGGGGTTAAATATTCTCCCATCTTCCCAGACTACTTGGCCAAGACTACTTACAAGTTAAATGTGCTTCATTGGTAGCTGGTGGAAAGACAGTTGAGGTGCATAGAGTTCTATCTGTCTTAGGTCTGAGTTTTGGTCTTTGGTATATGGCTTGTGATCAGTTCTCTCTCTGGAGATCTCTGAAAAAGGTTAACAGAAGCCATTTGGTGATGCAGTAAATAGAGCACCAGGCCTGGAGTCAGGAATTATCTTCCTGAGTCCAAATTTGTCCTCGGACACTTATTAGCTGTGTGACCTGGGCAAGTCACTTAACCCTCTTTGCCTCAGTTTCCTCAGCTGTAAAATGACCTGGAGAAGGATATGGTAAGCTACTCCGGTATCTTTGCTAAGAAAACCCCAACTGGGGTCACAAAGAGTCAAACACGACTGAAAATGACCCAAAAACAAAAATGAAAAAGGTTGAACTCTGTCAGCTCCCTTTTAAAAGTCCAGCATGAAGGGGAGGCTTTGATAACCTGAGTCAACAAACTCATTCCTCATTAGACACTTCATCATTCATCCTCACTGAGGTTCTAATGAGTTGACAAATATTCAGACTTTCTGGGCCCTGAGATCATAGGATTCACATAGTTCAAGCTGAAAGGGGCCCCAGGAGATCAATGAACCACCATTTTAAAGAAGACCAAACAGAGAAGGTTAAGTAACTTGCCCAAGATCACAGAGCTATTAAGTGTCTGAAGTTATATACAAACCCAGGTCTTCTTTACTCTATCCATCCTTTCAATCAATTAAGGAGAAAGAATATATTCACCCTCTATAGGAAGATGCAATCAAAGATCAAAATTAGAGCTCACTTTACTGTAAACATATGAAGCTGATCAGATGCCTAGCAGAAAAATAGACCAAATTCTCCTAAAATGAATGTTTGGTTTTTTTTTGTTTTTGTTTTTGTTTTTTTTTTTTTTACCATTTTTCAAAGCTATCAGATGCACAAAAAATTAATTCTATTTTCAAATTACCGGCTGAAACAAAGTGAATTCTGCCCAAGTAAAGAAAACCAGTGGAGTTTGTGATTAGGTCCAGCGGTCACTAGAGGGAGCTCCCTTCAGAGAGGATGAAATGCATTTTCGTATGTTTCAAAGTTATTTCTTTTTAGGCATGACTAATTCTGGGTTTTCTCAGTCAAGATTATGGAGACAAAAGTCACTATGCTATTTGTTGTCTAACTTTCTAACTTCAGTTGTAATTTGTTATTGAACACATTCAACACTGTTGGAGTGTCAATAGGAAAATTCCAGTTCTCCAGGTTTTGACAACAGCTGAGAAGAAAAGTGTCATTAAAAACAGAACTTTGGATTCAGCACCAGGCCCAAGCCAAGAAGGTGCAGGTAGGGTAACCTGGGAAAAGAAGAAAGGTAGCTACGATACTGGAAAAACAGCATTCACAGCACGGTCGGACTGACTAGTGTTACCATTGCTTCATGCTGTGTCCTATGGTTACTCTTGTATGCATTCAAGCACACGAAGTGGTAGATCTCATTTCCTGAATGCCTGACAAATTTTAAAACTCATCAGGGAACTATTCCCCCGAAAAGGTAGCCTATAATTTACAGGAACACCAACACCCCAAAGAAATAATGAAGTACTTTTGTTGCAACAACCATACAGTAATTTTAAAACCTCACCCAGAGAAGCCTATTGCCCCGTTACTGGTAGTGATGAAGAATGTCTCCACTCCTGCTTTTGACTTCTCTACCTTTATATATCGCAGATGCCTATAGAATGTATCCACTCTCTCTCCCCCCACTTAAATAGCTATAAAGATCCTATCTTTTGGTGCTTTAACTGTTCATTGAGTTCCTAAAACCAAAAGAAATGAGTAGATTCACCTTCAAATCTGAAAAGCATGTATAGGGGACTGGAAAAGATATATCTACATATGCATGAATAAATAAGTAAACAAATGGAAAAGCATTTATGAAACACTTGCTACAAAGCATTGTATTAAGTGATGGAGATACAGTCCCTGCTCTCAAGAAGGGAACTTTCAAAAAGGAAAAAAAAACATACATGGGAGTTTTCAGTTGCAAGTCAAACTGAATGGTTTGGTGGCTCTCGGGGTGCAATGGCAATGCACTTTCCTTATGTCACTTTGATAAAATCACTCATTTCAGACACAGAATCATTTGACAATGCAAAGGACTTTAAAGGGAGCAAGAGCTTTCTCATCTGGGTCTTTGGTAGCTATAGCTGGTGAAGCAGGAGAGATGGTAGCTCCTACAGAAGAAGTTGCTGGTTTCCACCTCCACAGGGGATGAACCCCAGCATGATGGCTGATGGGGCTGAGTTGGAAGCAGGGCCAGTGATCTGGGGGACATTACTGTCCCCAAGGTTTTGGGGTTCAGCATCCTTGGTCATCTCTGTCAGAGTCTAAGGGGAGCTGGTGGTCAAGGTATTGGTTGTGGTTTGTTCACTGGGCACATCCCGCTTTCTGTCTCCATATCAGGGCACCTTGCTGTTCATATGTATGTATACATATATGTATATATATATATGTATGTGTTTGTATATATATGTGTATGTGTGTATATATGTGTATATATACATACATATGTGTGTGTGTGTATATATACATATATAAACTACCTTAGACTCTGACAGAGGAAGCCAAGAATGCTGAACCTCAAAGTCTCAGGAATTGCATGCTCTGGAGGGCTATCCTAGAACCAGGTTCTAGGAGCACCCTAAGGGGCTTTGGAGTATCTCTCTTCTAATGTCATTGGCTCAACCCCTACTTTTAGGTACTAATTCCATTTAGCTGCTAAACATCAATTAGATTTTGTAAAGAAATAATTACTTCAAAGATATGGCAATAACAATAACAAAAACAAAGCTTCCCCCCAGGACCTTAGGCAGCACAACTTACTGTCTCCTACCTCAGTCTCTGGAGCACAATAGGCTTAAGTTTAGCTCAGTTTCTATTTAACATTGGTCCTACTAAGTGTCTGTCCAAAGTTAAGTATTGTTGCCAGAAGAGTCCTTGTTTGAATTAAAACCAAAGTGGGTCTTGAAGATCATTCCTTCTCCATGGGGCATCAATGTATCTGAAGTGGCTATAACACATGGATGCTGTGATCCTGGGACATCAGAGTCTCATTCTCATGACCACTTGAAACCTAGATCAGAATCTTTTAACTTCTTCACTTAGAATGAAAAAGAACAAATGCAGAGGGCCATTTCAGAGGCCCAATTTTTGGCCTCCATGGAGAGGGACCAAGGCCACTCCCCTTACTGCACTCACCAAATGCCATCAGCAAAGGTGTCCAAGAGATTCACCAAGGGGGCGGTTAAAGAGAAAAGAGCCTGGTCTTTTTTGAATGCTTCTATAGACAATCAGAGTCTATTTTCATCACATAGTTAGCTAATTGGAATCAGTTACAGATTATCCAGGCGTGTCTATCACACATAAGCACAAGTCCTCTGAAAGCAAGCTCATAGCTCTCCCATGTGGGGATATGTCCCCTGGACAGGTATCAGTCCTCATCACAATACATACGCATATGTATGCTAGTGTATGTACACATATATGTATATGCATACAACCTTATGAAGGCTATTATCCTAACTAAGATTAGGTTCCTAGGAGGGCAATCATCCCCAGATTCAAGATGTTCTGTATGTCTGAACTTTCCCCATAAACCTGGGCTATATTCTAGTCCTACTACACACAGTGTCAGTGGGCATAGTAGCCACACTCATAAAAAGCTCTAAAAAACAGGCACACACATGGGGAACCCATGACCCGATAACTCCTCCCTCTGGCACTGTAGTGTAGGACTTAGTGTCCTTCCTTTCAGTGGGGCCCTCGTGCTTCTGCCTCTGGACACAGCATCTCTGCTGAGCAGATCTCTCAACTGACCTTGTTCCTGTCTGAATTTCAGCTCTGGATGGCCAGGGATGATTCACTTTTCCAGAACTAGAGCTCAAATTCCTCACAACTGTCTCCTGCCTAGATTATTCACAGGGGTCTTTAACTTAGAGTCTGTAAAAAAAAGGTTTTAATTTCCATAATTACATTTCAATATTTTATATGATGCATTTTAAAACTTTCTGAGAAGAGGTTCATAGGATTCACCAGACCCCCAAGGTGGTATGGGACATATTAAAAAAAAAGTTGAGAATCCTTGCAAGAGAGTGTATGCATCACTTTTTTAAAGGGCCACCAGGATTGTGGTCAGTGGCTGATTTCCTTTAATTCCATCAAATTTGACCAAAAATCTTCATATTTTACAAAGTATAGACATTTTCATTTTGTTGAAGATATTAACACCGTATTGTTTCTGTTACTTGCTCCTAACCTTCTGGTAGGGAGAAAGTCTTTTAATCTAAGGTGTCCTGATCATCCCCCATCGTCTCACACTATACATATGTATATGTATAGATACACGGACAGATATGTAATGCATATGTATGTGTACGCATATATACAAACATATATAGTTGCCTATTGTTGACAAAGGCTTAAATAAAAATAGGAGTATTACTCACATGAAGCTGGAAGGATATTTATCAGGTAGCACTGTAACATAAGTAGTTTTGTGTTTGGGCCAGTGGTCTCTTCAGACAGTCTTTAGCTAAGACTTAGCTGTCTAAGGTTCTAGGAGTTCACCTGTCCCTGAAGAGCTAGTCACTTTCAGATCAGCTGAATTGTAAAGCCAGGGACCATACAAGTCAGTGATAGCATTCTAACCAGTGTTCCTTGGAATATTATACAGGTGAATGAACTCTTATCGTTTTCCTGTATGTCACAGTAAAACCAGATGGCCCTTTTCAGACTTTATACTCCCCCCTTGACACAGTTTAGGGAATGCTTGTATCCTTATTAGTGCAATTCTGGTTAATCAGTTCAGTGAGTTCCCTGGCCTGTTGGAGGGAGGGGAATGTTTGAGTGGGATCTCCTGATTGATCAAACTGAATATTTGACTATTCCAAGCAAGCCTGTTTCATAGAGTGATCGGAAAAATTATTCTTATAACATTTACATATTCTAGTTAACCACTAGGGGAAGAGGAATGGATAAATTGTTATCTGAACTGTTGGAAGAAGTATTTATATTGATAAAATTACAAATCCATAAAATATATATAGCACAACAGTAGCAGAAGGTATATGGCAAACATTGGCATAATTTACAATCCATACATTATCCACGTGAGTAATAGATATGGGAATGGAGTAAAGGGGACCTCAGAAGCTAATTAGTTCAACCCAAAAATTTGGGCAGATAGATGGCTCAGTGGAAAGATTCATCTTGAGTTCAAATCTAACATCAAATACTTCCTAGCTGTGTGACCCTGAGCAAGTCACTTAACCCTGTCTGACTCAATTCCTCATCTGTAAAATGTTCTGGAGAAGGAAATAGCAAATCACTCGAGTATCTTTGCCAAGAAAACCCCAAAAGGGGGCATGAGAAGTTGAGACTGAAAATGACTAAACAATAACAACAAACAATTTAAAATCTTCTTTCTTGTAGGGCTCTTCACCTCACAGGAAACAAAGCCTTCCTAGAAGGTGAAGTTAGCCATATGTTTATTAGCTACCATGCAAAATAAGCCTTCTTGTTTACATATGTCAATCTGGGTTTCCAGTGGTTGAACTTCAGTCCAACCATGTCATTCCTCATTCAAAGTGGCTCCCTGGGGGCTCCAGGAACAAATATAAAATGCTCTTCAAAACCTGGCCTTTTTCTGCCCCTTCAGCTTCTTATACCTTAATTTTGTGACCCAGTGACACTGACCTCCTTCTTACTGCTCATAAGACACTCCATCTCCCACCTCGCAAGTATTTTCATTGACTGCCCTCTATGTCTGGAATACTCTCTCTTCTTGTCTCTGCCTCCTGGTCCCCGGCTTCCTTCAAGTGTCAGCTAAAATCCCATTTGTTCGGAAGCCTTTGCTACTTCTCCCTTAATAGCAGTGCCTCTCATCTGTAACTATCTCCAACGTATCCTGCCCATATCTTGTTTGTATGTTACCTTTCCTTGTTAAATTGTAAGCACCTTGAAAGCAAGGACTATCTTTTTTTTTTTTTACCTTACCCCCAACTCCTAGTACAGGATCTGGCACATAAGTGCTTAACAAATGCTGTTTGATTGGGACAGCACAATTATCAGGTCCTAATCAGTCCTTTCTACTGCCTCAAACATTTCATTTGTGATACTTAAAAATAGAAACCAATTTAATTGGGCATAGCATAGCTTTGTCCTGACTGTTCATTCTTCTTCCTGACCTCTCAATCAGTCCACAACATCACTGCCAAAATGATCTTTCTTGGGTGGCTAGGTGACGCAGTGAATAGAGCACCGGCCCTGGAGTCAGGAGGACCTGGGTTCGGATCTGGCCTCAGATGCTTAACACAAAAACTAGCTGTGTGACCTTGGGCAAGTCACTTAACCCCCATTGCCCTCCAAAAAAAAGCAAAACATAAAATAAAAACAAAATGATCTTTCTTGAGGAATTAAGTCATGTTACTTTTTTAGAATTACCCAATGGCTTCTCTATTATCATCTGCATCCCACTTAAACTCTTCATTCTAGGCTTCAGAAATTGCCCCCTCTCTGTCACTTTTCTACTTAATCGCTTACCTTTTCTTCAACAAAGACAAGTTTCAGTGGTTCTGCATCTACTCTTCTATGTCCTGTCATTCATGATATTCCAGCCTACAGAGTGTGGGTGGCAAGAGGATGGATTCTGATTCCAGCTTCACGCTCCCGGAAGGGATGACCATAGACATGTCAGTGGGTCTCAGTTTCTTCATCTGTAAAATAGGAATAATAACAAGTTCACTACCTAGTCCACAGTATTTTTATGTTACAGTCCTTCCTTTTCGAAGAGGACTGTGACATCAGGGAGGCGATGCCACGACCTGCAGGTGAATTGGATTTAAGTGAGGAAGGGCTGTGCAAAGCCACCAGCCTCACTTTCTCCTCAGGAGCTAAAGCATTAAAAGCACTATACAAATGTGAGTCATCTCTGCCCCTGGAAAAGTTCACCTATCTGGGTAACCCAAATTACAACTCTCCCATTCTTCAAAAACCTCTTCATTTTCACATTTTCTCTGAACGTTTCCCTAAATCTTGGCTTCAACCTAAATTCTATTAGAGGAAACAAAACCACTGCCCCTCTCCATTAGAATCCGCTCTTTATGACATTGGTCCTTGTTTATCTTCTTTTTTTTCTTTAGATTGTAAACTAGACGCGTCGAGTGCTGGACTTGGAGCCAGGAAGATCTAAATTCTGTCTCAGTGATTAGCTAAGTAGCGCTGGACGTCATTTAACGTATTGTAGCCTCAGTTTCCTTATCTGTAAAATGGGGGTAATAAAAGCACCTACCTCCCGGGGTTATTATGAGGATCAAAGGAAATAAATTATGCAGAGCACTTTGCAAATCTTTAAGTGCCATACAAACGCTAGCTATTTATTATTATTATTATTATTACATCCCATAAACACTAATTAGTGGACATTACTGGCATCCTGGAAAAACACCAACCGGGGGCGCGCGCTATTTCCTCTCTTGGCTGCCCGCATCCCCTCCCTTTCCGACCCAAAGTCTGCTTTTCTCCCTGCCAGCCGCCGCTAAGACCCGGAGCAGAAGCGAAGCCAGGCAGCCAGGCAGCCAGCAGCCAGGCTCTTACGTGATCCCAGCGGTGTGCGCAGGCGCGCGAGCCGGACAGCTCCGGGAGCCGCTGGGCGAGGAAGATGATGACTGCGGCGGCCGCGGCCGGGGAGGGGGCGCCCAGCCCCAGCCCCGCCGCCGTGTCCCTCGGCTTGAGCGTGGCTGTGGTCTCCAGCCTGGTGAACGGGTCCACGTTCGTGCTGCAGAAGAAAGGCATCGTGAGGGCGAAGAGACGAGGTAGGGACGCGGGGGGTCCCGCGCGCCTTCCCCGCGCAGCCCTAACGCGGGTGGGGGCATTGGCCGGAGGAGAGCTCCCGGAGGGGAGCGGCGAGACCGCTTGGGTCCGTGTTGGCCCCCCCGGTGTCCTCTGTGGCTGATGGCTCTCCGGTGATGCTGTCACCCTTTCCCCAGGAGCCTGAGTGGTCCATAGCGCCCACCCCTGCGGAAGATGAGCGAGGCAGGAATGGGACTGCGGCGCCCAGCCGCGCTTGGGAGCTGCTGCAGAGCCGCGGGGCTCCGCTCGGCTCCTGGGTGTGGGTCCTGCTCCAGCGAGAGGCTCTTCTGTCACCCCTCTCTCCGTCCTTTGGCCGCAGTCACTTCCCCCTACCCATCCCGCCCCCAGCCAGCCTTATCCTGGTCCTGGGGGAGGGTCTCTGTCAAGGTGGAGGTCTTCATTTGTTTTAGATTTGTAGACGGTTAGCAGGTACACAGCTGGGGCTTTTGGAGAAGCATTGGGCATAGGTTAAAAAAAAATTTGTTTTTTTTTTTCACTTAAAGCACTAATTAAAGAGAGTTTAGATCCCTCTGGGTATGTATGTAGGTATGTGATCTACTCTGGCGTGACCCGTAAATAACACCGGCTACCGGAGAATGGACGATCCAACTACTGAAGAAACCTCCAGAGGTCATGTCCATTCTACAGAACCTTCTATTCGGACAAACTTAAAGAAGTTATTCTTGCGTCCGTTCCAATACCTGCTTTCCTCTCCTCTTCCCCACCCCTCCCCCTCCGCCCCCACCAATGTAAAATGAGAGGAAAAGTGCATTTTTAAAATGCTTCTATTCCCTTCCTGTTGGATAATCCTATCCTCAATTGGGAAGCATTTAACCTTTATCTGAAAATGAAATTCTCTTAAGTGCTTTAGCCACAGTTTATCCTATATCAGCTTTCAAAGCATCAAAGAGTGGAAAATAATAGTTTTCCATTCAAAAGCTGGAAGGGGAATAGCATTAGAGAGAATGGCATACAGTAGTCTTCATTTAAGGAAATGATTTTGGTGATTTCAACTGCACTTTGTTTCTGTGTCCTGCTTAAAGTTTGATCTCCTGCAAAGTAAGTAACTATTTTCACTTTCAGAGTTTTAGCTACTTTCACATTAAAGAAATGTTAATGACTTTGAAACCTTTACTTAAACCCAGATTGTGCAAAATTGCTTGGGGCTGTTAGCAGACTTTTAAACTTATTTATTTTTGTCTCTTGCAGTCAGCCTCCAGACTATTAATTAATTAGATAAAATAATTAGCGACATCTTAGTGTTACTTAAACACTAGGAAAGAGAGGCACTTACAGACATAATACTGATTAGATCCTAACTAGAAACATTCAATTCATTGTAAACATATCAAAGAATATGGCCATTCAGCTCTTAAGGCTGGTGGAATTCTAGGCAGACCTATAAAGTCAGTCCCTTACTCTCCTAAAAATCAACTCTTGCTGATATTAACCCTGCCCCCCCTGTTCCTGGTAACGTCTTGACAAATGGCAGAGATATTGCCGGTGCAATAGTTTGGAACTTATAGTTCAGGATGATGCATTATTAACCTTGGGAGTTGCAAATCAAGCCCTCCTTTTTCCTATACCTGATCCCCATTAATTTTGTAGAATAACAATCCTGAGCCTCTTGGCTCAAGCTTAGCTCCTGGGCAGTCTCCTATTTAAATCAATTCTATTCCACCATTACCGATGGAAATATTACTTTATATATGTACTCCACTAGACAGGTAGATGATATAGTGTATAGAATGTTGGACTTGGGAAAATTTGAATCTTGCCTCAGATGGTTACTTCCTGTTAGAAATTGGGCAAGTCACTCAGCGTTTCTTAGCCTAGGTTTTTTCATCTGTAAAATGGGAATAGTAATAAAACTCGCTATGAGGATGAAAGGTGACAATATATGTAAAAAACTTGCTTTGCAAACTTTGAAGAACTTCATAAAGCTTAGGTATTATAATTACCATCGTCTTCTATCCACTTTAAGGGGAAGCCTGAGCTAGACCAGTCCTAAATTAATAAAATCTACCTGCTTTAATATTTAATACTTTCAGGATCAGCTGTTTCACTGGTATGTTTACCTCTTACATAAATGTAGATTGTAATCTGTCACTCCTTTGTAGGCTTCTGTGGCCAGTCAAATCCATCACCTGGTGCCCAAGCTTCTGATAATGAACTTCTTACCTAGTCTGGTTTTGAAATAACAGTTATGTAGTCTACTGCCGGGCCTGGATTCTTTGTGCAGCGATGCTTGGAGAACCCAGAGTCACCTCCAGATCCCTGTATGACATTAGAATAAGACTTGAATGTGATTTACTAAAACTGAAGCAAGTGGTTGACACGCTGCTCAAGAGTCAGGTTTTTGAGTAGTCCTCAGGAGAATTTTGTAAAAATAAAAACTGCTTTCTTGACACATTTTTTCTACTTCTACATTAGTGGGAAGCCCAAGAGAAAACAATGGGAAATAGACCCAAACTTTCCTGAGAGCAACCATATATAATGCCCATTACTTTTATAAGAGTAATGGTAATGTAAAGAAAGGAGAACAGATAGTGTTTGAAAAGGGGGTGTCTGCCTATCTTTTTTTTTCTTTTTGAAGGGGGGAGGGGAGGGCAGTTGGGGTTAAGTGACTTGCCCAAGGTCAAATGGCTAATAAGTATTAAGTTTCTGAGATCAGATTTGAACTCAGGTCCTCCTGACTCCAGGGCCAGTGCTCTATTCATTGGGCCACCTAGCCGCCCCATGTGTCTGCCTATCTTTGCTTCATTAAGTATCATCCCAGGAGTTGAAGGTTGTGCTCCAGAATGGGCTCCTCACACCTTATTACTGAACTACTGTCATCCTTTCCCAAAACCACTGGGACATACTTCTCTCACCCATTGTTTAACAGACTGCCATTTTTTTTTTAGCTCTATCTGCTGCAGTTTTTATCAATGACTTGAATCAAGGTATAGGTGGTATGCTTATTAAATTTGCTGATGACATATAACTGAGAGATATGGTTATTTCATTGAATGAGTAAGGCACTGAAAAGGTCCTTGACAGGTTAGAGCATTGGGCTAAACTGAAAACTATAAAATTCAGTAGGGATAAATGTAAGGTCTAGCCTTTGAGTGAAAAAAAAAAATTTCACAAGTGCACTATGGGAGAAGTTTAGGAATTTGTTTGAAAAAGTTCTGAGGGTTTTAGTGGTCTGAAAGTTCAATATGAGTCAGCATTGTGATGTGGCAGCCAAAAAATGGGTAGCTAGGTGGCACAGTGGATAGATTGCTGGGTCTGGAGTTAGGAAGACTCCTCTTCATGAGTTCAAATCCAGCCTCAAACACTTCCTAGATGTGTGACCCTGGGTAAGTCACTTACCCCTGTTTGCCTCAGTTTCCTCATCTATAGAATAAGAGAAGGAAGCCACTCCAGTATGTCTGTCAAGAAAACCCCAAATGGGGTCACAAAGAGTCAGACATGACTGAACAGCAAACAACAAACCAAAAATAAATAAGTAAATACAAGCTAATGTGACCAGCCGATGCACTGAGAAGTCTGTCTCCAAGAATGAAGAGATGAGGTTCTACAGTATTCTCGTTAGGTCTCAAATCTAGAGTATCGTGTTCAGTTCCAAGCATCCGAAGAACCTTGAGGCCATGTTATATGAGGATTATTCGAAGGAACTAGACATGATAACTGACCTCAAATATTTGAAGCATTGTCCTGTGGCAGAGGAATTAGACATGCTCTGTTTGACCCCAGAAAGTAGAACCAAAAGTTATGGGTGGAAGTTGCAAAAACAGAAATTTAGACTTAATGTCAAGAAAAAATGTCCTTACTATTAGGGGTGGCCAAAGGTACAACAGGTTGCCTTAAGAAGTAGAGAGTTGGGGCAGCTAGGTGGCACAGTGAATAGAACACCAGCCCTGGAGTCAGGAGGACCTGAGTTCAAATATGACCTCAGACACTTAACACTTGCTAGCTGTGTGACCTTGGGCAAGTTACTTAACCCCAGTTGCCCTGACCTCCCCCCTCCAAAAAGACAAAAAAAAAATGGAGAGTTCTGCTGGGTTAGAGGTCTTCCAATGGAGACTTGACAATCATTTGTTGGGTTATTATTCCCTCTGTTAGTTACTTCCTCATTGTTCTGAATATAGCTTGATTTGTATATACTTGTTCGCTTCTTGTCTCCCCAGTTACATTTAAGCTCCTTCAGGGCAGAGACTACCATTTACTTCTTTTTGCATCCCTGGTGCTTAGCACAGTGCTTGGCGGGTGCTTAATAAATATTGATTGATTGATTATGATAGTGGGAAATCTTTCAGGTATAGATGAACTAGCTTTTATCGCCCCTTCCAATACTAAAATTCTGTGATTCTTATTGACTTGTTTATAATTAAAAAAAAAAAAAACAACTCAACAAATCCACTGCATTTTCCTCTGGGCTAAAACCACCATCAGACCCCAAAAGGAGAGACTCGCGGTTCTTTGCCAGCATCACTCCGAGTGCTAGAGAGAAAGCCAAGGCTTTCAGATATAAAAGAAGTTCCATATGGAAGTTGACCAAGAGTCATTTTTTTTTTCCTCTGTGCCTTTGGCAATTCATGGAATTAGTAACAGTATTCTATGGAGATTTTACAAAATGCCAAGGGAAGACAATTATGTCAAAGTCATGAATTGTAAAAGTAATTAAGTTAGTTTGATTAGCGAGATTCTAGAATGTAAGTGTACTATTCTTAGTTTCTAGAATTATGGCCTCTGAAAGCCTTCTTTGGGATCTTTAAATACATTTAAACACATAAATATATTTGACAGTAGTGCTCTAGGCAGGACACAGAGGCTTTCTCACTTAGAGTGGACAGTTCTGTATCAGAGTGAAAGGATTTTATCCTGTGTACAAAACAGGGATGGAAAAAGCTGAATGTGGAACCCAGGAATGGAGTTGTAGCTCAGACATGTATCAGAAGTTTTCTGCAATGGAAACAATGCTGAATTTGGAGTTAAGGGACAGGGTCTGCCGTCAACTACAGTGAGAGCCTGCACTAATTATTGAATCCCTAAGTTTCATTTTTTTTTTTGTCAGTAAAATCAGGGGTTTGGATGGCTCTAAGGTAAGTCTCCTTCCATCTCCAAATGATGATTCTAAGATTGCCTCTCTCATTTCAGGATCTCTCTTCATTCTTTCATTATCCATCATGTTTTCTTTGCACAATATCTGTCCATTAATTTTGCTTTTGTTTGTGATGGCAAGAGTTTTAGATGTGACTTCAAATTGACCAGCTGCATTGCAGGGCTTTTTTTGCACAGCTGTACAGTTTATTAATTTCAAGACATCGTGTGTTAGACAAGTGTACTGACTTCTAGATTACTCCTCCATTCAGGCACACATACACCACTTAAAACTAATTAGCTTAAAGCAATGTTGATATTTGTACTAATAGAGAAGAGAGAACATAAGATTTAAAATGGGCAGATAATTCAAACAACACTTCTTAATTTTTTTTGGAGGGGGAGGGCAGGGGTTAAGTGACTTGCCCAAGGTCACACAGCTAGTAAGTGTTAAGTGTCTGAGGTCGGATTTGAACTCAGGTCCTCCTGATTCCAGGGCCAGTGCTCTATTGCAACACCTAGCCACCCCAAACAATACCTCTTATTAAGTTTCAGAATTAATTCTTTTTTTTTTTTTGGCTAGTTCTAAGGATGAGTAAAGTCGGCTAGTAGTTTTATTTATTTATTTTCAATTTACTAAGTATATTTAATGAGAAAAAAAATATGAGTGAGTAATCAACCTCTGAATAATAAGGCATTGATATTTTCCTTTTGAAGAAAAAATTTCTAGTCTGTATCATATTTAGGGTAAGAAGCCCTTATCTTTATGGGAACCAAATTCTAGAATTGAGACCTCTTCATTGTAAATGTTGTCAGTTACTCAGAAATTCAGTAGAATTCTTCAGTTCCTAAAATTGTGCATGGTCTCAACTGTGACCATGATGGTTGTTACGAATTTCAAACTTTTACCTGAAACACGAACGTTAAGAATTGAAGACTTTCACCGAGGTAGCAAATATAATGATAGTACACCTACCTACCTAGGAAGCGAGGCACTGCAATGGACAGAGTGCTAGGTCTGGAGTGAAGAAGACTCATCTTCCTGAGTTCAAATCTGGCCTCCGACACTTACTAGCTGTGTGACCCTGTGCAAGTCACTTAACCCTATTTGCCTCAGTCTTCTCATCTGTAAAATAAGTTGGAGAAGGAAAAGGCAAACCACTCCAGTATCTCTGCCACGAAAATGCCAAAATGGAGTCAGGAAGAGTCATAAAGGGTTGATGGGACAGAACAGGAACAATAGCACCAGAAAAATATACATGATAGTTTAATGCGGAAAGGACGATTGAATCTCGTAAGTTAAAGTTTTGAGGGATGTGGTTGAGACAGATGAGAGGAGTGTGGTTATAAATATAGGTGAACTTGGTATTGGGTCTACTGTTAGGTCCTATAAAATAAGAGGCAACATGGTCTAACGGATGGAGAGCTGGTTTTGGAACTGGAAAGACCTGGGTTCAAGTCCTACTTTTGAGTTTACTGGCTATATTTTGTCGTTGTTGTTTGGTCATTTCAATAGTGTCTGACTCTTCATGACCCCATCTGGCTATATGGCCCAATGCAGATGGCTTAACCTCTCAATATTATGAAGCAACTCTCTAAGACCACATATCACCAATAAGTTGCCTAGCTGCCTTGGTAGGAGATGCTTCCTAGAGGTGGCTAGATGGTACAGTGGGCAGATCCAGGGCAGATCACTGACCCTGGAGTCAGGAGGACTGGAGTTCAAATTTGGCATCAGACACTTAACACAAAACAACTAGCCGTGTGACCTTGGGCAAGTCACTTAACCCCAACTGCCCAATCTTCCCCCCTCAAAAAAAAAAGATGCTTCCTACACCAGTGAAATCACAGGTCCTGTCTTTAAAAAAAAAAAGAAGTCATGGAGTGAGAAGACTAACACAGGAGAACATTTTTGTATATTATATGGTTAAAGCCTTAATGCAATTAATTAGAGGTCTTTACTTAGAGGAAAGACTGGAATTTCTGAAATGAAATTAATTTGTCCCTGGTAGGAATTTCCAACTTGTCAGACAACCGACTGGACAGTAACAGTATCCAAGGCTGCTGCTAGATCTAATACCATCTGATCTTTATCCAGTGCTAGGAGGAGGTCTCTATGTCAGTTAGTTTTTGTCAAGGGGTTTTAGGATGTCACAGGATTCCAAATGTTTCACCCTGCTCTGGTGGATCATCTTTCCAGAAAGAGATAATAGTGTGTGGAAAATAAGAGCTTCTGCTACAGATATTGGCTCGAAAAAGCAGATAAATGGTTTAAATAAGACTGTGTCTAGTAGGACATATACTTTACAGACAGATAGTAACTTAATTTTATTTTTACTGAAAATAGATTACAAACTCCAATTTTAACCTAGACCAGCAGTTCTCAAGGTGTGATCCATGGAGCCCTGGGGTGTCCACAAGATCAAAGCTATTTTCATAACGATACTAAGACATTATAGTAACTCTTTCCCAGCAATTTATCTGTTCGAAGTACAGTTTCTTCATACACTTTAACAAAAACAACATTGCAACAGATTGAATGTAGAAGAAAATATGAGAATCAAACTGGCTTCTACTAAGCTGGACGTTAAAGAAATTTGCAAATATATGTAAAATAGTGTATCTTTTCATTAATTTTTTTTGTTTTGAAAAATTAAATTATTTTTTTCATAAAATGTTATTCATGTTTGTAGTAGATTTATTATTTTAAATGAATAAATATTTTTAAAGATTTTCATCTTTCATTTCTAAGATGGTAAATATTGATAGATGTAACCCCTATAAAAAAAAGCTCTTTGGGGACCTTAATAGTTTTAAGAATGTAAAGGGGCCTAGAGACCAAAAAGTTTTGAGAACCACTACTCTATTTGCCTAACTGCCATTTAAATTCATTTTTCTATTTCATGGTATCACAGACTTTGATCTAGAAAAGGACTTTTGGAAGTCATCTGATCCACCCCCCTCATTTTACAAACTAAGGTCTGGGAAGGTTAAATAATCTACTTAAAATCACACTGGTAGTAATAAGTCTCAGAGGAAGGATTTGAACCCAGTTGCTCTGACATCAGAGCCAATGTTCTTTTCACTATACTACCCATATTTCGCTGCTTAGTCAATAATTACCCAAAGTAAATCTTGCTTAACAATATTGTAAAAATTAAACTTTGAAAGTCTTAGGAACTCTGATCAACACAATGCCCAACTATGATTCCAGAGGTCTCGTGATAAAACATGATAGAGAGGTGAGGGGCTCAGAATGGAATTTGAAAAAATTTTGAAAAAAAAACAGATTTGGGGGGTGGGACATGGCTAACGTATGACCCTGGACAAGTCACTTACCCCTCAATTTCCTCATCTGTCAATGAGCTGGAGAAGGAAATGGCACTTTGCCAAGAAAACCCCAAATAGGGTTACAAAGCATTAGATGTTACTGAAACAACTAAACAACAAAAAATGTGGCAATTTGTTTTGTTTGACTATATGTGTTTGTAACAAAGCATTTTGTTTTTCTTGCTTTCTGAATCAGGGGAGAGGTGCAAAGGTGGGAGGAAGAGATGGATCTTTTGTTTTTAAAAAAAATTAAATGTAATTTTGAAAAAGCAAATCTTGCTTTTGAATATTTTATATTTCTCGTCCCTTCAACCAAGACTTATAAATTGGATCTCCATTTTACATTCATTCTAAGAGATTAGAAAGTCTTCCTTTTAAGTCAAAGCACTTAATTCTTTATACTTCTGACACAGGCCTTGTAATTCTGGCCAATAGAGATGGTTGAGGAAGTTTTCCCCAGGAGCTCTGTATACCCTTGAAATCACAGGTCTGGTTAAAATTTTTTTTTTTAAATTTTTTTCAATAGTTCACTTACAATATGGGTAAAATAGGATTTTGTGTATTGGCCTGAGAGCCTAATCATCACATATAATATTCTACTGGGGGTTGAGGGGCAGGAAGGAGTTCTGAATTCCTTCTATTGTTCAGTCATTTCTGAGTCGTGTGTGACTCTTTGTGACCCCGTTTGGGGTTTTCTAGGCAGAGATACTGGAATGGTTTGCCGTTTCCTCTCTAGCTCATTTTATAGATGAGGAAACTAAGGGAAACAGTGTGAAGTGACTTGTCATACAACTAGTAAGTATTTGAGACCACACTGGAATTCAGGAAGATGAGTCCCTTACTCCAGGCATGGCACTCTATCTACTGTACCATCTAGCTGCCCTAAGCTCCATACAACCAACTAGTAAAGAGACTTTCAAAATTCGACATTAATTGTGGAATACCTGTATCTATAAATCAATGCTAATATTTACAGTATATATTTAGCTCTATTAACATCAGGAAGCAAGTTCTTGCTTTTTAACTTTTTATTGAGGGCTCAGCTAAGACTATGGAACTTGTGTGTAAAACCTTTTTGAAGGAAAGGCATTAATTCATAAAGGACACAGAGTCTCTTATTCTCCACTCTGTTACACTGGGTTGGAGTGGAGGATCTTTTTCTATTCTATGATCATTAGGATTAGTATAAATCCCAGATATATTTGCATATATGCAGAATAGAGAATGCATATTACAAGCAAATTTTCATATAAATTTATAGCTAAGTGTTAGATGTTTAGGCATAAAATTTTTGTGTGCCAACATTCCTGGCAATTGGTATCATGATTTCTACAAATCTCTTTTGTGTTTTCTACAAGTGCTTCTTTGTCTGACAGTTCAAACCGCTATGCTCAAATTTAGCTTAGTTTCCCAAGATTTCCCAACAAAGGGAAAAAACAGAACCATGAGCTAGCATTCTGGTTGGGGAGTTGGGGTAAGTTGAGAGGTAAAATGACAAAATCACAGCATTGTATCATCACAAATTTAAAACTGCCAATGTTTACAGATGGTGTCCATATTAGAAATTTAAAAAAAACCAGCCCATTCCAAATATTAATATACTATGTAGATGTATGAGTATATCCACTTTGAAGCAAACCTTTGTGAACGGATACAGAGCAAAGTGAGCAGAACTGGAAAACGGTTTATATGATAACAACAAAGTTGTAGAGAAAAACAACTTTGAAAGATATTAGAACTCTGATCAATGCAGTGATAAACCACAAGACCTTAAGCCTGAAGGTGAAACATGCTACTCACCGCCTGCCAGAGAGATGATGAATTTAAAATACAGGCACATATTTTTCAAGCATGACCAATGTGGACATTTGTTTTACTGGACTATGTGTGTTTATGAGGGTTTTGTTTGTAGGGTGAGACTGTGGGAGAGACAGACTATAAAGGAAAAAGAAATAGATTTTTTTTTCAAAATGGCAAAAAAATTATACACACATATAAGTACACACACACACACACACACACACACACACACACACACACACATCTCCAGTCCAGTCAGGCAGAAGCCAGAGGTACTAAACCATAACTGCATTTGGAGGCAACTTGATCTAGTAAAGTTTGATGTCTCTGGAGTCGAAGGGTCTGGGTTCATAGGCTGCCTCTGATGCTTACCACTTATGTAACTAACATTGGGCAAGCCACTTAACCTCAGTTTCCCTATCTGTAAAATGAGGGGGTTGGACTAGATGGCATCTGAAGACCCACCCAACAATCAATAAGTAAACATTTGGAATTGATTGTGTGACGTGGGAGACACTGGCACAGGACGGCCCAGCATGGCGTGCCCACCTCAGAGAAGGTGCTGTGCTCTCTGAGCAAAGCAGAATTGAGACAGCTCAAAAGAATTCACCCCAAATGTTCACATGGGCTATTTGTGTCCGACCTGTGGGCAAAGTATTCCGAGCTCTATTTGGTCTGTTCAGTCACAGTCACAGTCACAGTCGAACACATTGAAACTTGATTCTAGCATAGTGATGTCATTTTGGTCGTCTTTGAGAACAAACAACCTAACCTAATCTAGGTAAACATTGTATTAAACATTGTGCCAGGCATCGGGCTAAGCCCTGGACATACAAAAAGAAGCACACAACCACTTCTGCCTGCAAGAAGCTTATTGTTCAGTCATTTGGGTTTTTTGGTCATGTTCAACTCTTTGTGACCCTGTTTGGAGTTTTCTTGGCAAAGATACTGGAAGGGTTTGCCACTTCCTTCTCCAGCTCATTTTATAGATGAGGAAACTGAGGCAAACAGGATTTAGTGATGTGATGGTAATGGAATTTGAATTTGAAGACCCCTTTTTGTATTGGCAAGTAAGCAGGTACTTAGCACTTAGTAACTAATCAAACCTCTGTGAAAGACACAGAAGGTATGAACCCCTGTTCCTGACGTGACAGGAAGGGGTTGGCTGCAAGAGGAAGCTAAAGCTGTGTTTATCTAAGGAAAAGCCCCAGGAAGGGACAGTCAGAATTTCTTGGGACCAGCATCTGGTGGCAGAGCAGCTACAGAAGAATGGAGAACTGAGTCCTGAGAACTTGTGGTGGTGGAGCTTCTTCTGAGCAGGAGCCCAGAAGCCTGGAACTCCCTCCCCCCCAGGCTGGATAAGGTGATGCTGATTTTTTGAACGAGCTGCAGAGGACTGAGGAAGCATGACCAGAATGCAGGGACTTTGTTTGTGGCTTCGTTGAGCCTTGAATTCACAGGAGCAGAAATGGTGAAGGATCTGCCATGGACCAGACCCTGTGGATGCCAGTGTGGAGCAGGACCTGCCCAGAGAGCTGGACAAGGAACTGGAAGCTGTCTGCCATTGAACCCAGGTGACAGTCTGGTGAATCCAGGTAGAATCTGGGACCCTGGGAGGGGATCCAGGGAATCTGAGAACAGGTTCCAAGGCGAGATGAAAAGACCTCTCCATGGTACTGAGTAATTATGGAATTAGAGTGTCCTAGTGACCTAGGGGTGGAGGGTTTGTGTATTTTCTAATGATTGTCCTTAGTGATTAATGATACTTAAGAATTGATTGCTGAATAAGTGACGGATTGAATTAATTTCGTGTGCCCCATGAGTGGAATCTGACTTTGACTATTGTACTTTAAGATGATTGTTCTTTGTTCTAAATATTGTGACCACTTTGGTGAAACTATGTGGCCATTTTAATGATAAACTGTTGTGAATACTATATTGTGATTTTTTGTGATAAGTTGTAATATTGTGAATGCTGTACCTTGATTCTCTGTGAGTGTTTTGCTCTCATTTGTTACTGAATAGAGTGTTCACTATACCATGTAATCAGAACCTTAAAAGCTGTTCACAGTAGCATTCTTCTGGAAAGCTGCTCATGCATGTCATTACAAGTGACTTGCCCAGGATCACACAACTTAGTAAGGGTATGAGGCTGGATTTGAACTCAGGAAGATAAGTCTTTCTGACTTCAGGCTTGGTGCTTTCTCCCATTAAGAAGCTTTCCATTGGGGTGGCTAGATGGTGCAGTGAATGGAGCACTAGCCCTGGAGTCAGGAGGACCTGAGTTCAAATCTAGCCTTAGACACTTAACACAAAACTAACCATGTGACCTTGGGCAAGTCACTTAATTCCAACTGCCCTACCTTTTCCCCTACCAAAAAAAAAAACAAAGCAAAATAAAAAAGGAAGCTTACTATTTAATAGGTCAGCCCTTACCCTCAAAAAACTTACAGTCTAATGGGGGGAGACAACATAAAAACAAATGTATATGAAGTAAGGTGAATATAGGATAAATAGGAAATAATTAACAGAGGGAAGGTGGGATTTTGGTTGGAACTTAAAGGAAACCAGGGAGGTCAGTAGGAGGAATGGAGGAGGGAGAGCGTTCCAGCATGGGGCATAGAGAGACTGGCGGGAGCAGAGGGATCTTTGGCCATATGGTACTGATCATACTGTTGGTTCTATGTTAGTATTGTCTGAGAGGAGAGCATGGCTTAAAGAGAAAGACTTTGAGTTATGATTTCAGAGGTTGGGTGGTGGTGGAGGGAGTTCTAAAAAGAGGCAAGAATAGAAGAGACCAGAAAGAGCCGGTTTAGACAAAGAAAGCTGGTCATCAGGTTAAGAAGGAAATAGGGACCTTGATAGATTGCAATTAAGGAAACTCGGCAGGGTAGCATACATGTAAGGGCAGCTATATGTGGACACAGGCATGCCATCCAGTCAGGGTTCAAAGTGACTTCAATGAGCAGAGTTTTAATTTAACACTCCTTGGCAGGTAGATCTGAGGTGAAAAGATTCCTGGGTGAAAAGGGCCTTTGTTTGTCTAGCTACTAAGAAAGAAAATAATCTGACTTCTCTAAGTCTCAAATTTGTCATTATTTGTTGTTGCTGTGGACATAATAATAACAACAGCAACTAATATTTAAATGGTAGTTTGAGGTTTGTGAAAATACCTCTAAATATAATTTAGCCCCATTTTACTGATTAGAAAACTAAACCAGGAGAGGCTGTTACTTGTCAGAACCAGATTAAGATGTAATTGGGAAATAGTTAACAAAATAAAATAGAATAAACACAGTGTTAATATTTGGGTTTCTAAGTCAATATGTGACCAGCAGAGATTCTTATGTGTGGTTTAATGATCCCTATTTCTTTTTGAGTTTGCTGCCACTCTTTTAAGTCTCCCCTCTTGTAATAGAAATGACACTGGTTTTGTGTAGGGTGGGCTCGTTTTCTTTAAGGGGGCAGGGAGGCTGCGCCTTCTTGGTTTGGCTTCCTTACTACCTAAAGTATAAAAGGCCTACCTTATAAGGAATTGGCATGGGGGAGAGGGTATTTATCTGAACTGTTGTTGCATCATAGGAACTACTACCTTTCTGATTTAACCTTGTTGTCTTTGGAATGATGTTTTATCTGAATTAGTATCAATTTAAGCTTCAGGCACCATATCCTTTTTAATCCCATTCTATATATAGTTTTTGTTGCATTTTTATGGCCCTCTAGTACCTTATTATGGGGCAAGTAGGTGGCCACAGTGGATACAGTGACAGGCCTGGAATCAGGAACACTCATCTTTCAGAGTTTAAATTATGGCCTCAAACACTTAACTAGCTGTGTGACCCTGGGCAAGTCACTTAACCTCGTTTGCCTCTTTTCCTCATCTATAAAATGAGCTAGAGTTGAAAATGGCAAACCACACCAGTATCTTTGCCAAGAAAACCCCAAATGGGGTCATGAAGAGTCAGACATGACTGAAACGAATGAACAACAAAAAAATCCCTTATTATATTCTAATCCTGAGTGTGAATAACTGGACTGAATGTATTGAGTGAAGCCTAACCCCAAAATCCACTACACTATGTATCTTTTCCATTTAAGGTCATAGATGAGAGAGAGTAATGTGTGACATAGTACCTTCCCTCATGAAATTTAAACTTTATTGAGGTTAAAAAATAGATTTTAGAAAGCACTGGGGTGACAAGACCTAGAGGGAAAAATATATATATATATATATACTGTCAAACTATTATTTTATCTTTACTTGGTGGTCATCTTAATAGGGATAATTGAACCCATGAGAGGAAAGAGAGAGAGAGACAGAGAGACAGAGAGAGAGAGAGAGAGAGAGAGAGAGAGAGAGAGAGAGAGAGAGAGAGAGAGAGAGAGAGAGAGAGAGAGAGAGGGAGAGAGAGAGAGAGAGAGAGAGAGAGAGAGAGACAGAGAGAGAGACAGAGAGAGAGAGACAGAGAGAGAGACAGAGAGAGAGAGAGAGACAGAGAGAGAGACAGAGAGAGAGAGAGACAGAGAGAGAGAGAGACAGAGAGACAGAGAGA